>NC_135716.1:24460375-25064691 GCF_964656455.1 Halichoerus grypus | reverse complement strand
ATTATATAATGAATATAAATAAAGTATATAATAAATAACAAAATATATAATATATAAAATTAATATTAATTAATATATCATATAAATCTGTGGTTAGATCTAGAATATTTTTGTCTTTGGTTACATACAGTAACACTATAAAGAAATGCTGTATTTGCAAATGCACAGAGAATTTACATCATTATCCAATATATGAACACCAATTTGAATTTTGGGAGACTTCACATGTCTGGAGTAGGCTTGAATGAACCCTGACTCTATGGCATGACATAAAACTTCTATTTGGATACAATAGTAGCATCTCTTAGGAGGGTAAGCTATCCAACAATTGCAATGTGATCTTCCGTTTGTCCATTTCAATTTTTCAGGGTGTTCTTCTGACAGGAAAAGAATATTGATCCTTATTTTTCCCAAATAGCTTTGCCCTTTCCTAAATTAAACCCCGAACAATCAACACACAATCAAAGTAAACAACAACAATGACAAAAGAAACAACAAACAATAACAATAAATAAGTCTATTTCTGGTTAGAAATCTTGTGCTCTCATTAATTAGTAGAAGGTGGGAAGAAAGAATATGATGAATGAACATAAATTCTTCCTTCCCAAAGGAAAAGTGCTTAAATAAATGCTTTACTAAATCTGGAACAACATGCACTAAGACCATTAAGATAAACAAACTAGGATTGAAGATGCCTTTAGGTAAGAATGCTATAACTTTTTAATAATGGAAGGAGCTTTAATTTTTCCATCTATAAAATGGGAATAACTGTTTACCTCACAGAGTTTTTGTCAACTCTCTCAAGAGGTGTGATAGTATAAGAAGTTACCTTTTATGCTTATCACTCCTTACCTTTTCATTTAATGTGTTGAATAGTGAACTCCCTTGCCCCCAGATATTTCCAAGTCCTAATCCCCGAAACCTATGAATGTGACTTTATTTTTAAAACAAAAAAAGACTTTGCAGGTGTGGCTAAGATAAGGATCTTGAGATGAGATTATCCTAGATTTAAGGTGGACCCTAAATCCATGGCAAGTGAGAGACGTGAGGCACAAGGACACAGAGGAGAACTCAGTGTGAAAAAGGAAACCAAGGGCGCCTGGGTGGCTCAGTCGTTAAGCGTCTGCCTGCGGCTCAGGTCCTGATCCCAGAGTCCTGGGATCGAGCCCCGCATCGAGCCCCGCATCGGACTCCCTGCTCAGCGGGAAGCCTGTTTCTCCCTCTCCCACTCCCCCTGCTTGTGTTCCCTCTCTCGCCGTGTCTCTCTCTGTCAAATAAATAAATAAAATCTTTAAAAAAAAAAAAAAAAGAAAAGAAAAAGGAAACCAATATGATGAATGTTCAAGTCAAGGAATGCTAGAGTGCTGGCAATCACCAGAAATTAAGAGAGAGGCACGGAATGAAGTCTCCCCAGAGCCTCCAGAAGGAATCCATCCTGCTGACATCTTGATTTCAAACTGTGAAAGCATAAATTTCTGTTGTTTTAAGACTAGTTTCCAGTAATTTGTTATGGCAGTGCTAGGAAACTAATCATGATCATGACTACTGGATTCCAATTTGATCTCTGATACCTGTCATCTCTCTCCCTCCTCCCCATGGGTTCCCCATGGGCTCTTCTTCCTATCCCCATCCTAAATGGGAGCATTCCCCACTGGATAATTTTGAGACCTCTAAAAGATTTCATTAATACTTCTTTATTTCAAAATACTTATGTATTCTTATGACTATCACCTCCTTTAGAATAAGTTTTATTTAAATCTGTGTCTGATTTAGAGCTCTCAAGCCCCAGCTTGAGCCCTAGCCGTGTATATTTTGTTCTCTTAACATCTCAGACTCAACATTGTGCTCATCCTCTTCCATATATTCCTCCCTCCCCAAATTTGCTTCTTCAGATTGAACTTCTCTGTAACCACTGACTTTTTTATCCCAACTGCTCAGAGTCAAAAACTCATTTTTACACCTCTTTCTTTCTTACGTTTGTGGTAGAGTCAAATACTAGTATCTGAAAATGTATCCTATATATTAGATTCCGCTGTGACCCTATCCATATATTCTACGGCCATCATCTGAGCTGGGTAGTAGTTAGCTCATGCGCACGTTGTTACAGTGACCTCCCATTTACCCTACTGTCTTCAGGCTTGCAGCTTCTGCTCTATTCTATCAGGCACTGAGTATATCATTTCATCATGGCTTTTACCCTCTCAAACAACCTTCATGGCTCTCCATTATTATTATCTGCAGGATAAATTGATGGTCTTAAATCTCATAGACAAACCCATTCATGGATACTTTCTCAATCTACTGAGTCCATTCTGATCAATGCACACTGTGAATGTATTTGTATCCACAAAGTTGCTCTCTTGGCCTTTAATACTTGCTTATCTGTTATTAGCCTATCCAAATTCCATCAATGCAGAGTTCAGGTCTAATTATCTCCAGGCATTTGTCCATTTCAATGGACTTTAAGCATTTCTCTCTTTTTTTAAATCTATAGATTATCTTGTGACATTTATTACTGCCTTCCTTTCCTTTTGCTTTGTTATTTACAGTTAATGTCTTTATAAATATGTTGAACACGCTAGTATTTATAATATATCTTTAAAATGTCCACAATAAACCCTTTTCCTACTATACACTTAATATATATTTGCCAAATGCCTGGTATATAACATTTAGACAACTCTCTGAGTTTACTTACTATTTAATTGATGGAAACACTGGTGCGTGTATGTGTATATATGTGCATGTGCATATATGCCAGAGAGAGAAAGAGAGGAAATGTGCATGGTACAGAGAAGAAGGTCTGTGTCCACCAACATTAATTATAATAAAAGGTTTGAAACTAATGCCAGAAAGACTACTCCCCGATTTCTTCCTTGGCTCCAAGACACTCCAATTTCCCGTGCAAAAGCAGTTCTGTCTAACTGTTTGGCAGATTGTTTGAGCTGGAATTAAATGTGCACAGCTGGTACCATCTGCTGGAAATTCTTTAATTCTTGTTATCTCTTAAACAGCTTTTGGTTTTGTTTTATTCATAATTCATTTATGGAGAATGAGGAAGACCTTTTGGGGTCTTAATATAATTTAATGGATGCACTGCTGGTTCTCAGGTTAGTAAACCATAGCAGACTCCACTTTTTCAATATTACTAAATATCTACCTAGCTTTACTGATAACCAGACTGGTTTTCAAACTAAAACCGGAATCAGTTTTAAGTAGTCGAATACAGTAGTTCTTGAAATTAATGTGTTATGATGATAATATTTCAATTATTTCTCCTTATTTTTATTGTGTTTTTCATCTCTTTTCTTATTTATTTTACAACTGAAGTCTAGAAATTTGAATCATAGCTTCCTAGCCAGCAGAAAAGGCAGAAACCTAGAAGTTATGCCTGATTTCTCCATTTCTCTCACCTTTCCCTTTTTTCTGTTTTCTGAACATCTCTCAATCAGTGTCTTCCTGTGAATCTCCTCACTGATTTAATGCATGCCCTCAGCCCTCCACACCGTCAGTTCCAACCAATTCACTCTGCACCGAGGACTTAGAGTAATCTTTCTGAAACATAATTCTGATCATTAAACTCTCCTGCTTAAAGTTCCCCAATGTCTATATATTTCCTTCAAAATATATTTGAAAAATCTGTGCATTTCTACCAGTTACAGCTGCTCCCCTTTCCTGACATTTGCTCTCTCACTTCTGTTCTCACCTTGCCTGAAAAACTCCAGAATAGGCTTCCAACCAAACTTCAGATGACTTTTTTTCTGTTTTGCAGAATTCCTTTCTTATTTTCCTTGGTTTGAGCAAAATGACCTTCTTCTATGTCCTTATAGGAACTGTGCACAATACTGTTGGAACATTTATCATAATAACTTGCCATCTTTACCTGCTTAGTCTTTGTATTAATGTTTATGGCCCTAATGGACAGAGTGTCTTTCCTTTTTTCTCCCAAACTTCAAATGCTAGTCCGGTGCCCTGCAATATTAGATCATTGATTGACAAATTATTTAATTGATGAGTAAATGACTGAACAACTGGATCTGTAGTGAAATTGGCAGGAAAGAATTCAATTCATAGTAGGTAAGTAGGAGTCCCCTTGTAAATAGAGGCAAGAAAGTTATTTTTATCTGATAGTATACTCATGAACACAAATTAAAATACCTTTTTTAAAAATTTTGTCTTGAAATTATTCTCAAGTATTTTGATCCTAATTGATTAAAGATCTTAAACACCTTTAATCAATGGGAATAATGTCATCCAGGGCAACTACTTGGGCTGCTTGGGTCTAAATTTAGTTTAGTATTGACAGAATACATGCTGATTGATACTCTTGCAACTCTGCACAGAGGCAAGTAGTTGGCTTTTGCTTTAGTCTGACATTTGTTTGATCTGGCATGGATAAGATATATTATGCTCAAGACATCCTGCTTAAGTGCAGAATAAAAATATGGGGAGGCTTGGTCAGGGTAATAAATTGTACAAGTGTCTTTTCAGAGTATTTAAGAAGACAGAAAATTCAAGGAGAAAATACGCAGAAAAATACAGCAAGTTTTCCGGTATTGTGGAAGTCGTGTTGAAAACCTCCCTACTTATGGTGTTTTGAGATGCTTGCTGGTCATTCTGCAAAATACTAGAGAGAGATGTTATGACAGTATCACAGATCATTTTTCTGGCAGATATGACTTTGTGTTAGTCAAATTCTGATGATGTTGAAAGGTTTTCTCCCTGCAAGTAGCAATTGGATTTTTCTGTGCCATGAATAGGTGATTTCTTAAAATTTTGGTGTCCATCAAAATGACCTAATGACCTACTGAATCAAAAGGGATGGGAGCAAGGTCCCTGCATTTTTAATGTACTCCTTTATAGCAGCAGTTAGAAGAGGATTTCACACGGGTCTGTTTTCCCAGGAAAGAGAATAGGCACTCTGCCCCCAGGTCTACCCAAACAAGATTTTAGGTGCTATGAGCCACTTAATGAGTGGGAAAACAAGCATTAAAAAAAACAGGAAACACAGGAAAAACATACCTGCTATTATAATTAATTGAACTGTGTCATATATGTATATGTGTATATATATGCTAATTTGTCCTCAATACAAATTATATAATTGAATCCTTGACATGCTGTCAAAATATCTAGAAATCACGCTAATCAGCTAATATACACAGAAACCCTAAGAGAGCTAGGGCAGGAATGGGCAGGTGGGAAGAGCACGCTGCTAACTTGCTGGTAAGTAAATTAGGCTGCTGCTCAAATAAACAGTTGCATCAATTATTTGCTTATACTTATATAGTCAGTATGTAGAAGTATCCTGAAATTGACAGTCTTCATTACACATAGCACAGTGGAATGTTTGATACACCTGTAAACTTTTATTTCCTTTTTCCTTTGCAGAGGAAACAGAAGCTATTGGCATTTACATTAGTTTTAAATATTTTACTGTATTAATTTATTAGAAAATTAAATATAGGCTACTAAAGCTACATTGACTTCTAAACATTGAATTTAAATGTTGTGTAGCTGGATAGCATTATCAATTCCTAATATTTTTATAGATCATCTATTCAATTTTGACATAGCAATTTTTCCATACAGTACACATATTGTGCCAATAATATAGTGATCTGTTCCAGGTATTCATAACTCTGGGGGAAAACTTTTCTTGGATCATAGAATTTTCCAAATATCTGGGGGTATAATTATTTAAGTAACATCCAAAATAATTATTTTGAATAGAAATCACTCTAATAGCACATACTTCCTGTACTTAAAAAGGTATTTTGATGACTCAAACAGTATGTATTAACATCAATTTCTATATGGTGTGATGTGGATCTCTGATGTGACTCTTATGCTTTCTTTGACAAGAAGATTGAATTCAAATTGCTGCTGAGCTCTCATAATAGCTTCTGACTTGCTTACCTTTCACTCTGGTTTCACCCCTGGTTCTGACATGATGTTACTGGGCATCATTCAGAAATTCCTCTGCTCTAGACTGCATATAACTACTGTCTCACCGGCATGCATGTAAGAGATTTTGAGAGACTCATTTTAACAATATTTTTGGTTTTTGTTTCTTTTTACTTTTGTTTTGGGTTTGTACATCATCTCAAATTCCTTTTTTCTCTGGTTATCACACTTTCTAGTTGTTTCCTCACTCTCCTTGTCTCCAGTCTTTACAGAGCTGTCTGTCAAGGTTTCTGAAGATCCCTAGCCATACATGGGAAGAATGATTAAGTAAAAGATGATTTATCATAGTCATGGACACCAAATAACATGAATTACTTCCTACTGTGTGGCTCTTCCAGATTGCCCTGGTTCCTCACTTTTTTGTGGATGTCAGCTGTTTTTCTTCTTTTTTTAATTTTGTGAGTGACCCCAGGATCTCTAAATCTCTGTAATGAATTCCCATTTTGCATCTGCTAGCTAGAATTGATTTCTATTGCTTATCCCTCCAAAATAGTAACAGTCCCATAATGCCTACCAGATCAAGATGACCAAAAAAAGTTGCCTAATGTTTAAACAGGGAGGTTTGATTAAGATTCTGCCCACTTGCCTTTTAAACTTTCCTTAAGTTAGATATTCCTGAGAGGTCTTGAATAGATGAGAAAACAAAACAAAACAAAACCCTGCATCCCCATAAAGCAGTTTTCTTTTTTCTGTCAATATATAATATTTTGTTCAGCGTCTGCTCCATTATCCAAAGTAGTCTCATAATTACCGGTTATTACTGAAGCAAACTATCACAAACACAACCCACAGCTTCTATTGCTTTTTGCCACAATAAAATCACCCTCTGTTGGAATGAATATGGTGCACATCACTCAGCTCCTGTCCCAGAAACTTGTACCAAGCTAGATCTGGTAATGGGGGAGGTGGCCAGGTAGTCTGATAGCATGACGGCATGAGTGCGGGAAGACATGGATTGGAAAAATCACTCAGTTCTGACTTACTGTACAAACCACATTCCCTGATCATTACTACTTCCTACCCCTCTGCCTGGACAATTCTGCTTTTCTTCCTTTCTTTAGTACATTCTATGTCATTTAAAAAAATTTCTTGTAAGTTTCATGAAATATTTTTTTTGAAATAAAGCAGATGATGCATACACACGTGTGTTTGCATGTGCATATCTATACTGACTACAAATTGATTTGATAGTTGGGGTCATTTATATGATTTTTATCATTTTTGTAATTCACACTTTTCTGGCAGATGGTCACATCACGTTTCTGTCCTTGCAAGCTGTCTGTTTCTCTGCAGGTCTATCTAGAGCAATCTATTTTTCCTCTTCTTATTTGTTTATTCTTATTACGTAAGAGCTTGGAAACCACACAACTAAATTATGTAATATTGATTCAATGTAATAAGAAATAGGATCTCAGAAGGAAAATGAGAGCCACTATTGTTAATATTGTGTGTGTTTCAATGTGTGTAATATGTAATATTGTTTCATTACTCAGAACACTTTTAGGCTCATGTCCTGGCTCCTAAGTCTGTGTTCTCTATTAACTGACATTGTTAGATAACTGAATCAGAATGGTGAGTTAATTTGCCTCCTGATGTTTGTTATTTATACCAAACCTCTGAGGTGATCAAGATAGGAATTACCTGTAAGGAGTTTAAGTTGCTTGCTGATGGTCGCAAGACAGGTTTAGTGGACACCTCAAAAATTTCAACAATTGCCCCAGCTAGATTCTTTTTTTTCCCACAGCGTCTGTGTGTTTTGCTGTTAAGGCTTGCACCTGCAGCCTTCTTGAGAGGATTGTCCTTGGGAATCTGGAAAACCTGGAGTGCTTGGGAATCTTTGTCCCACCTTCTGCTGGAGCTGGCCCATTGCCAGTGCTTTGCTGGTGTGGGGATAAAACCTCAGCCCCTTTGTCTCAAGATGGACAGACTTTAATGTGCAATTTATATTTCAGTTTTTCCTCAAGGGATTAGGCTTAGACTGAGAGTTTACCTAAAATCCACACTCGCTTAGCTTCTTTTCTTTCCTTGTTGTACCATGCTGACCCATCTTGAAGCCTGAGGCAAAAGGAAAACTGTGTACCCATATGTATACTTACCAAAATATTCCATTTCTTAAACCAAGTAAAAGAAGTTAATATAAGCTTTACAATTAAGAAATGACAATATGTAAAGTACTATGTTATTCCATCTCTTTGCACACCATTGCCAACTGTCACCAAGCTTATTTGGCAAGAAGGCTGGGAACCCTGGGCTGACCGAAACGGCTATTCTTATTGCACAATAGAACAGGGTCATAAAACAGAGAACAGCACAGCAGCCTATCTTTATTGAAAAATTGACACTTTGTTCATCATACCTTTTTTTGTATTAATTCTGATGTTATGTATAATCTTGCATTAGAGTATAATTGATTTTTTTGGGTAAGATTTTATTTTTAAGTAATCTCTAGACCCAATGTGGGACTCGAACTCACAACCCTGAGACCAAGAGTCACACACTCCCCCGACTGAGCCAGGCAGGTGCCTTTTTTTAAGTTTTTATTTAAATTCTAGTTAGTTGACATATAGTGTAATATTGGTTTCAGGAACCACTAAAATTTGTGGTTCATCACTTATATATAACACCCAGTGCTCATCACAACACGTGCCCTCCTTAATACCTATCACCCATTTAGCCCATCCCCTGCCTTACCTCCCCTCCATCTACCCTCACTTTGTTCTCCATAGTTAAGAGTCTCTTATAGTTTGCTTCTTTCTCTCTTTTTCTATCACTCCCCCTATGTTCATCTATTTTGTTTCTTAAATTCCACATGTGAGTGAAATCATATGGTATTTGTATTTCTCTGACTGATTTATTTTGCTTAGCATAACACACTCTAGCTCCATCCATGTCATTGCAAATGGCAAGATTTAATTCTTTTTGATGGCCGAATAAAATTCCATTATATATGTATATATACCACTTCATCTTTCTCCATTCATCAGTCAATGGATGTTTGCGCTCTTCCTGTAATTTGGCTATTGTTGATAATGCTGTTATAAACATCGGGGTGCATGTGCCCCTTCAAATCAGTATTTTTGTATACTTTGGGTAAATACCTAACACTGCAATTGCTGGATCATAAGGTAGTTGTATTTTTAACTTCTTGAGGAAACTTCATACTGTTTTCCGGAGCGGCTGCACCAGTTTGCATTCCCACCAACAGTGTATGAGGGTTCCTCTTTCTCTGCCTCTTTCTCCTCACCAACATCTGTTGTTTCCTGTGTGGTTAATCTTAGCCGTTCCGATGGGTTGAAAGGTGATATCTCATTGTAGTTTTGATTTGTATTTCCCTGCCGATGAACGATGTTGAGCATCTTTTTATGTGTCTATTAGCCATCTGTAGGTCTTCTTTGGCCTATTCATGTCTTCTTCCCATTTCTTAACTGGATTATTTGTTTTCTGGGTGTTGAGTTTGCCAAATTCTTTTTGGATATTGGATACTAACCCTTTATCAGGTATGTCATTTGCAGATATCTTCTCCCATTAAATAGGTTGCCTTTTAGGATTGTTGATTGTTTCCTTTGCTGTGCAGAAGCTATAGTATCTGTTCTTATCAGTTTAATATCATTGATCTTGATTACTGAATTTCATGGCACACCTTTACATTTTGCACCTAAGGCTAAAGCCTCATTTGGTTCACCCTCAGCCAGGTCTTGCTTTCCTGTCCTGCTTCCCACACTCCCTTTTCTGGTTTCTAATGGGAACTCATCATTATTCATCATTTGGCTTCTATGTCTGGGTTTTCTATTAATGGACATTGTTAGAAAACTGAGGCAACTCATCGTCTCGGGGGCAGTTCTGGAAGAACCTGATCTAAAATAGTGAATATGCAGAACTTACATTAAATCACAAATTGTGGACTCTTGACCAGTACTCTTTCTATAACATTAGACTTTGTCTTGTTCAATCTTTCTTCTGCTGCTGTTTAAGTTTGCCTTAAATGTATACATCTGCTTATATCTTACAAGAAATAAATTCATCTTTTTATACAATTTACAATAATTACATTTGCTTTACATAGAGGTCAGCACTTATATTTTTGTCCCCATGAACACTCTTAGTTATATACAGTTGAATGCACGATTGATTTACATTCTACGGTTTATGTTTCCAAATCAATCTTCTCACTGTAAATAAACATTTGCTGTTTTATAATCCTAACCACCTTGGACAGTATTAGAAACAAACAAGCAAACATTTGCTGCTAGTCAAATTAGGACACTTTATTTCAAAGTATAAATCAAGGTGTATTAAAAAGACAAATTCATTTTCACTAACCAGATAAAAATGAAACCTACCATACCAAATAAAGAGATAATGTAGTTTAGATTTTGTGCTATTAAATCAGAACAAACAAAAATGCTAACTCTAGAAGAATTTGATATCCTTAGAAACTGTGTCCATTTATGTAATGAGTTTGATAAAGTAAAATGTGTGCAAGGTGTTTAAATTTTGTGGACATACGACACCAAATAATCAGTGTAAGAGAATTTTAAATATTTCACGTGGCTAAAATACCTTATTAAGTTATATACTTTAAACTCAAAAGACCCATAAGCCTTTTGCATATAATTCACTCCATACACAAATAAAAGGACTGCAGTTTTCAGATATCCAGAAGGAAACCAAAGTACACAGGTGGGAGATGGCCAAGTACAGGGTGCTTCACCAAGCCCACTAGGGGGAGTTTTGGTATTTGAATGTGGTATCATGGGGTTTGCCAAGTGCTGAACCAGACCAGCCAGGAAAACTAGTGGAAATTGAATCTTTGAAGGATTGATCTATTATTTTTTTTATATCATTAACTAAGACTTTCAAAGCAGATTTCTTACCCTTAAAATCTTGACTTTCTCTCTTATCAAAGGGCTTTTGTTGGCTTTTTATTTATTAATCTAATGCTGAGCTAATGCTGATTAATTAATCTACCTATTTATTCACTTAATAAAATTTTATTGTATGATTTCTCTGTGCTAGACACTGTACTATTCTCCAAGAGACCAACAAATACACAAAGTTAAGCGAAACTTTTGCCTTTAGGAAATTTACAATTCTGTGGAGGGAAAAAAGGTTTACAATAGAGCATTATCATTATTCTGATAGGAGACTACAAGGTTCAGTGCAGCATACTCAAGAGCATGTTACTTATTTTTTAAGGTCAGGAAAATATCATTATCTAAAATCTGAAACTTAAAATATGAATAGAATTTAGCTATGCCAAGCTGGGTGGCTGAATGGGGTGGGGACAGGGATAACATACAGGTGAAAATGAAAATTCTACATGATTAGAGCATAGGAACATGAGGAAGGGAAAATGAAGATCACTGTGAATTTTAGTTTTTTGACACAATGTTGTCATTCACAACATTTATTCAAACAATCATTAAATTTATAAAATTTTATCTTCAAAAAAATTTTTATCTTCAATTATTGTTAGATTGCTGCAATAAATTCCTAATTAGTCTCCCTTAATTTGGAATACACAATGAAATTGTGGATACTGGCAAATATTGATTTGAGAAAAAGTTCCGCAAAATTAGATGGGAAAAGAAAGTGAAGGATAGGGAGGACAATGTAGAAAAGTAATGAGATGGAAAGCCTTAATTACATTAAAGAAAAAGTGTAACTTACTGGGATAAAATAATTGGAGAACTAAGATGGTTGGACCAAATGAAGCAGTTCAGTGGGTGATGGTAATGTCTAAGGTGTTTTCATGGATGCAGGTAATAGAAGTGGAAGAAAAATACAGATGAAGAAGTTATAAATGGATAAGCCAAGGTGTTGACAGGATCCTTCACATAGACACTGAGTCATCCAGAAATATGAGGAACCTGGAGTAGAAAAGATGCCTTTTATTTTTAAGAAGGGGAAGGAAGATGGTAGTTGGGAGTGATTTAACAAATGTGGATACAGAAGGTAGTAAATGCAGATGGTGCAGACCATCCAAAGAACAGCAAGACTTTTTACTGGAGATTGAGTAATGAACGTTCTGGAAGATATGTTTAAGTTAGAAAATATCATCATGGCTGATACTAAAATACCATCTATGAGGAATCTATAGTGGAAGAAACTCTTTCAATCTAGACAGGTTTCATAGACTAATCATGAGGTACTGTCATATTTTTATTATATGACTATATTAAGCCTTTGAAACATAGTTTGATTTTACTACATCCAAAAATAAATATTTCAGTTTTTTTATTATTGATTTATTCAGCAAATAGGATTTGATGTATACCACTTGATAAGACTGTTGGGAGTGCCTTAGTTGTTCATATGTAACAGAAATATCAAAATCCTTAGGTCATAAGGTTTTAACTAGGATTATGTTGAATAATGCAATTAAAGAGCATAGCATAATGCATAATTGAACAGTGGTCAGGAAAATGATTTATTGTATCAGGGTTGTTAAGAGAAATAGAATGGGGGCGCCTGGGTGGCTCAGTCGTTAAGCGTCTGCCTTCAGCTCAAGTCATGATCCCAGGGTCCTGGGATCGAGCCCCACGTCGGGCTCCCTGCTCAGTGGGAAGCCCTCTCCCACTCCCCCTGCTTGTGTTCCCTCTCTCGCTGTGTCTCCCTCTGTCAAATAAATAAATAAAATCTTAAAGAAAAAGAGAAATAGAATGTATTAAGTCACTACATTGATATGAAAAATATACATATGACTAAGATATTATGGGTACTACAAACTGAATGTTTGTGTCCTCCCCAATTTCATTTGTTAAATCCTAATGCCCACTGTGATGATATTTGAAGGTAGGTCTTTGGCAGTTTATTAGGTCATAAGTGCTGAATCCCCATGAATGGAGTTAGTGCTTTTGTAAAAGAGACCTTGAGAGCTCCCTCTGCCTTTCTGCCATGTGACATTGCTGCTAAAGGAGAGCAGTCTATGAGCCGGGAAGCAGGTTCTGACCAGACACTGAATCTGTGAGCACCTTGATCTTGGACTTCCCAGCCTCCAAGAACATTGAGAAATAAATTTCTGTCATTCATAGGCACCCAGTCTATGGTACTTTTGTTATAGCAGCCCAAACGGACTAAGATAATGGATAAACAGACCAGAAAAGGAAGATAAGATTGTAGAATTTTATATTTTTATAACCACAAGCACAAGGCCTATTAAAAAGGCAGTTTGAATAAATATGCTAGGCCAACAGACACATGAAAAGATGCTCAACATCACTCATCATCAGGGAAATACAAATCAAAACTACAGTGAGATATCACCTCACACCCGTCAGAATGGCTAAAATTAAAAACTCAAGAAACAAGTGTTGGCAAGGATGTGGAGAAAAAGGAACACTCATGCAGTGTTGGTAAGAATATAAACTAGTGTAGCCCCTGTGGAAGACAGTATAGAGGTTCCTCAAAAAATTAAAAATAGAACTACCTTATGATCCAGTAATGGCACTACTGGGTATTTACCCAAAGAATATGAAAACACTAATTTGAAGGGATATATGCATCCATATGTGTATTACAGCATTATTTACAAGAGCCAATTATGGAAGCAGTCCAACTGTCCACCAATAGCTGAATGGATAAAGATGTGAGATATATATATCTATATATCTCTGTGTGTATATATATATATATCTGTATATATATATCTGAATATATATATACACACACGTATACACACAATATAATATTATTCAGCTATAAAAGAGAATGAAACCTTGTCATTTGCAGCAACATGGATGGATCTAGAAAGTATAATGCTAAACAAAATAAGCCAGAGAAAAACAAATACCATATGCTTTTACTTATATGTGGAATTTTTTAAAAGATTTTATTTATTTATCAGAGAGAGAGAGAGCAAGAGAGTGAGTGAGCACAAGCAGAGGGAGTGGCAGGCAGAGGGAGATGCAGGCTCCCTCCTGAGCAAGGAGCCCTATGCAGGACTCGATCCCAGGACCCTGGGATCATGACCTGAGCTGAAGGCAGATGCTTAACCTACTGAGCCACCCAGGCATCCCACTTATATGTGGAATTTAAGAAACAAAACAAAGGGAAGAAGAAGAGACAAACCACAAAACTGACTCTTAACTACAGAGAACAAACAGATAGTTACCAGAGGGGAAGTAGGTGGGGTGATGGGTGAAATAGGTGATGGGGTGACGATGGGCACTAAGTAATATGTGGACTTGTTGAATCACTATATTGTAAACCTGAAACTAATGTAACATTGTATATAAATATGTTAGAATTAAAATAAAATTAAAAAATAAATATACTATAAGAAATATAGATATAAATATCAGAAGAAACAATTAAAAAGGTTTTAAATTGTTGCCTCTTAGAAGGGGTAATTTGGGGGGCGCCTGGGTGGTTCAGTTGGTTAAGCAACTGCCTTCAGCTCAGGTCATGATCCTGGAGTCCCAGGATCGAGTCCCACATGGGGCTCCCTGCTCAGCAGGGAGTCTGCTTCTCCCTCTGACCCTCCACCCTCTCATGCTCTCTCTCATTCTCTCTCTAAAATAAATAAATAAAATCTTTTAAAAAAATTTAAAAAGTAGAGGCAAAAAAAAAAAGAAGGGGTAATTTGGAGTGAAGAGAGGTTACCTACAGTTGTTAGAATAGCTATCATCAAAAAGACAAAAGACATTTCACTTAGCATAATCCCCTCCAGTTCCATCCATGTTGATGCAAATGGTAGGTATTCATCCTTCCTGATGGCTGAGTAACATCCCATTGTATATATGAACCACATCTTCTTTATCCATTCATCTGTTGAAGGACATCTCGGCCCCTTCCACAGTTTGGCTATTGTGGAAATTGCTGCTATGAACATTGGAGTGCATGTGCCCCTTCTTTTCATAACATCTGTATCTTTGGGGTAAAAACCTAGTAGTACAATTGCTGGGTCATAGGGTAGCTCTATTTTTAACATCCTGAGGAACCTCCATACTGTTTTCCAGAGTGACTGTACCAGCTTGCATTCCCACCAACAGTGTAAGAGGGTTCCCCTTTCTTCACAACCTTGCCAACACTTTTTGTTTCTTGTCTTGTTAATTTTTGCCATCAGAGAGGGAGACAAACCATGAGAGACTCTGGACTCTGGGAACCAAACTGAGGGTTACAGAAGGGAAGGGGGTGTGGGGATGGGGAAAAAAAGAAAAAAGAAAGAGCTTTCCCAAAAGAGAAATTTAAAAAATTAAACTTTAAAAAATGAAAGAGCTTGTCAGTGTACCATGCCAACAGCATCTTGCCCCTAATCTAATCAAATTAATATATTAAATTATTTTAATGAAAAAAAGACAAAAGACAGTAAGTGTTGTTGAGGATGTGGAGAAAAGAGAACCTTGTGCACTGTAGTAGGAATGCAAGTTGGTGGAGCCACTTGGAAAGAATATAGAGATCCCCCAGAAATTAAAAATAGAACTACTGTATGATCCAACAATCCCACTTGCAGGTATATATCCAAAGGAAATGATATAGGATATTGGATATTGCATTTTCATGTTCATTTTACATTATTCAACGACAGCCAAGATATGGAAACAATCTAAATGTCCATCAACAAGTGAATGGTATATATATATACCACATCTATACTATATATACTGTATATGGATATATGTATATATAAACATACAGTATATGTATATATACACACACACATATACATAATTTAGAGATGCATATATATCAATATATCTGTATATCTGTCTCTTGCATCTATAGATAGATATATACACACCCCCACTGAAATATTCAGCCATTAGAAAGAATGAAATCTTGACATTTACAACATTTATAACTGAAACTTGTGCACATATTTCCAGAAAAAAATTTTAATTCCAACATGAATGGACCACGAGGGCATATGCTAAGTGAAAGAAAGTCAGACACAGAAAAACAAATATGCATGTTATTACTTAAAATTTGGAATCCTCCCCCCCAAAAAGTCAAACTCATTGAAACAGAGGGTATAAAAGTGGCTGGGGATTGGGAAAACAGGGAGAGTTGATAAGAGGTTACAAGCTTTAATTTTTTTTTTTTTTTTTTTTTTTTTTTTTAGAGGTTACAAGCTTTTAGCTATATGATGAATCAGGTCTGAGGATCTAATGTAAAATATGGTGACTAAAGTTGTTAACACTGTATTGTATAAATAAAATTTGCTAAGAAAGTAGAACTTAGATGTCCTCACCAAAGAAAGAAAGAAAAAAAGAAAGAAAGAAAGAAGAAAAAAGGATAAATATGTGAGATGATGATGGATGGGTTAATTAACTAGATGGTGGTGGAGGAAAGAAGTCCTTTCACAATGTACCTGTATATCAGATAAACATGATGTACACTTTAAATATCTTACTATATATACGCCAATTATACCTTAATAAAGCTGAAAGAAAAATCTTTACTGTTTTGAGATATATGTATATTACTAATAAAAAAAAAAAATATATATATATATTTTTTTTTTTGGGAAAGAGAGAAACCATATGTGCAAGTGGTGGAGGAGGGGCAGAGGGAAAGAATCTTTTTTTTTTTTTTTAAAGATTTTATTTATTGGGGTGCCTGGGTGGCTCAGTCATTAAGTGTCTGCCTTTGGCTCAGGTCATGATCCCAGGGTCCTGGGATCGAGCCCAGCACCGGGCTTCCCGCTGAGCAGGAAGCTCTCCCACTCCCCCTGCTTGTGTTCCCTCTCTCACTGTGTATCTTTCTGTCAAATAAATAAATAAATAAATAAAATCTTTAAAAAAAATATTTTATTTATTTATTTGAAAGAGAGAGTGGGAGCAGGGGCTGGGGAAGGGGCAGAGGGAGAAGCACACTCCCCCTGAGCTGGGAGCCAGACGGAGGGGCTCGATCCTGAGACCCTGGGATAATGACCTGAGCCAAAAGCAGACGCTTAACAAACTGAGCCACCCAGGTGCCCCTAGAAAGAGAGAGTCTTAAGCAGGCTCCATGCTCCATGCCCAGCGTGGAGCCTGACATGGGGCTTAATCTCAAGACCCTGAGATCGTGACCTGAGCCAAAACCAAGAGTCAGATGCTTAACTGACTGAGCCACCAGGTGCCTCAGTGATAAAATATTTTTAAAATATTTTAAATAGTTATGATAAAAGTCAAATGAGGAAATTAGTTAATTCCCAATATAACTAAAACTAAAGCACATATTTCTAGAAAAAAATTCAAAACATATTTTTTTACAAGGGAGGTAAAATAAGGATAAATTTTTAAAAACAATAATTCTGTTTTAGTATAACAGCTGTGCTTTAAGCATATAAATTATTAATCTAGTAATTTCAGTCATGTTTCCTAGTTAAAATTCCCTTATGTGATGAAAGAAGTGAACCCACACTAATGACCAATATAGATAAACCTTATTCATTTACTAAGAATTACTGTTAAATTCCATATTTATTTTAAGAAAAATGCTAGTCCTGAGGTAGAACAGAACCTAATCTGTGAAACATACACATTATATGACTTACATGTCATGTGAGTTATAAATAAGCTGCCATGTAAATGATATATACATTTCTATTTTGTTAATCACCCAGAATTTGGAGGTTTGTTTCAAAACTAGTGTTACGCATAGAAATATATTTGCTATAAAAATCAAATGAGTAACATTTTAATATCAAAGTTATTTAAATACAGAATCTGAGCACACATAGTATGAAAAAATACTATAAACAGCTGTTAGCCTTCAAAGATGTGCAAATTTAAAAGGAGTCTTCCCTTCTGCTCCCAGGAGGTTGGCAAAAAGTTTGCTAATAATGTATGTTGGTGACAGTGTACGGGAAAACTGGGATTCTTGTATGTTAGTGAGATAGTAGTTTCTACACAGTTATTTGGTAGACAATTTTGTATAGTTTAGAATTATTATAAATATTCATACAATTTACCTAGCAATTCTCTTTCTAACGTCTGTCCTTGAGAGATTACTCCCACAAATATATTGCATCCAGAATAAATATATTCAGTGCAATTTGGGAATCATGAAAAATAGAAAACAACCAAATATTCATCATTATTGAATTAAATAAAATATGGCAAATTTTTACAGTGGCATACTATGTCATAATAAAAAAAATGAGGTAGATATCTATGAATGGAATATGAAGTAATTGCCAGCACACATTCTTATGTAAAATAAGAAAATATACAGTGTAATTTTTATGTGGATTAAATCTATTTCTAAATATAGGAAAATGTTGGAGGTATGTGCATCAAACAATTTGAAGTGTTTGCCTCAATAGTAAATTTTCACTTTTTGGAGAATATAATTCTCTATTATGAAAAATTTATATTCATGTGTCATATGTTACAAATGTAAACCTCTTAGATCATAATCTTAATGTCTGTTGGACCAACTTTTATCAAAATATATTTCTTCAACATATTAGTTCCCTTAAGAGTAATATACATAATTAAGTTGTGGTGAAGATGCTGTGAATAGGCAAAGAAAAATCATCACCAAGATGAAGCTCCTGTCTGAAAATTTATTATTTAATTTAGTAGATTTCCTATATTTAATTATTAGTATTCATTATTGTTTTTGCCACATGTTATGCATAAAAATGAATCATATCTTCTGCCTTTGTTGTTTTCTCTGTACCATTTAATATAAGTGATAGAAAAGTGAGGAGACATAACTTTTCAGCAAATAGCATACTTAATTATTATTATAGTAAATCATTGATCTTCTATGGCAGCAGAAACCAACTACTCTCACTGGGATGTGGATAGAAAATGCTGAAATAGGATGGATGTGTTTCCCTTCATGTTTAAAGATTTCTAATTATGGCGCATGCATCCTTTACATAATAAATCAACATTAACGATAGCAATCAATAGTGGTGGTGTGCATTCATTTATTAACTCAGTGGATATTTTCTTCCAGAGTGAGGTACAAATAAAACAAAAATGTAATTTACTATGACTCAACAGCATAATCAGAGAAGTCTGACAATATCTCTGGGGAAAAAAAAGTTGTTAGAATCAAGTTTTATTTTTACTGTTACAACATTATTTCTCAAAGCTAATTCTTTGTCTAAATCCATTTAATTGAATACCTTTTGACTTTTATCCCAGGAATTATTTCATTCTATTAAATTATAGGTATTTCTGAACAAGTTTAAAGAAAAATATAAGGATATACTACATGAAAGAGTACAAACATATAATGAATTAACCTTAGAAAAATAATGATAATCTCACACATTTTTACCTCACCTTGTAAAATAGACCTGTGTGTGTGTCTGCATGTGTGTGTATCTTACATACCATAAGCAAACCTTTGGATATTGAGCTGTTACTGTCTCATCCACTTACCTGCACTCAGAAATGGTGACATTAACAGGCAAATAGATGCAAGGAAGGTGAAAAACAATTACTCTTGTTTGAGAGAATGAACTATAGTATACAGAAAACAAACTTCTCAATTATTTTTTTTCACATTACTTTGACTAACTAAGCACATCTGCTTTTTTCATTAAAGAAACATATAACTACCTTGTGCTAATTAATCCAGTTTCATCCTTTCCTTTCCATATGCCCACATCCCTTAGAGTCTCCTAGAGACTTGCAGCTTAGTTATAACTTTTGTGGATTGCTCCTACACTTACATCTCTCTTCCTAACTTGTTTCCTGCCAGCTAACTTCTTTCCTACCTTTCTAACTACTTCAATGTTGCCAACAACCATAAATTCAGCATATGCTTGAAATTATTCTTCTGCGAAATACATTTTTCTACATTCTCCATTTTGTTCATGGCATTACCACCTTTCCAGTAATTCAGATTGACAGTCAGTGTTTTATTAGTACCTTTCTTCTTTCCAATTCAATCCCATTAACACAGACTGAATGGCTTTCATGTTCCCACTACTGTGAGATGCCAAGACTTATAAGCCACATTCTGTGGTCTTATACTTTTCAATCTAGTGGGAAAGGCAGACAACCAAAAAGTTACAGTGCTTAAAAATAATGTTGTATAAATATCCAGAAGCAGTGTGATAGCATATTCCAGAAACTCGTAATTGATGTTGGGGGAAATGAGGAGAGACAAGAAGAGACTGAGCAGAGGTCAAGGAAGGCTTCCTGTCTATGGTAGTGCCAAGTACTGGCAATTGCATCTCTGGAAGATTCCTTGCTTCTCTTATGCATTCTCCCATTTAAAGGCACAATTCTAATTGAGGCTCGCATTACATGTAGAATACAATTATCACCCCTTATCTGCAGTTTTGCTTTTAATGGTTTCAGTTACCCACAGTCAACCACTGGAAGCAGATGATCCTCCTTCTGAGAGATCCTCAGAAATTCAATAGTAGCCTCTCATTCCCCTCACTTCATGTCATCCCATAGGCATTTTGTTATCTCCCATCATCACCACAAGAAAGGTGTACAGTACAATAAGATATTTTGAGAGAGACTGACAGCATATTCACATAATTTTTATTACAGTATCTTGCTATAATTGTTCTATTTTATTATTAGTTATTGTTAATCTTTTATGATGCCTAATTTATAAATTAAACTTGATTATAGGTATATATGTTAAAAAAAAAACATAGTGTAGATATAGGGTTTGGTACTATCTGTGGTTTCAGCCATCCACTGGGGGTCTTAGAACATATCCCCCAAGGATAAGGAGGGACTACTGTACATTGTTGCAAAAGCACAAACCAAAGATACCTTTCCTCTAGTTTCTGTTTTATTCCTGTATATTCTTTCACGGGAGTGTCAGTTGTTAGTCATCTTGGTATTTTCTGTATTCTTGCTCTTAATATTCCCCTACTAGAAAACTTGAAATGTTTCCTACTGCTCACAGTCTATTATTCAATTCATAGACTGGCCTTATTTGTACAAGTCCAATTCACACATTCTAAGGATGCTCTGTCAAATATGGCAGTCACCAGACACATGTGGCTACTGGAATTTCAAGTTAAAGCAATTAAAATTAAATATAATTATAAATTTAGTTCCTTGGTCACACTAGCCACATTTCAAGTGTTCAAAAGCCACATGTGGCTAGTTGCTACTGCATTTGATAGCACAGTGAATGATTTCATCCTTTCAGAAAGTTCTATTATACAGTGCTGATCTCATTTGTCACAAAATTGAAGTAATTTTTTTTTTTTTTCCTCTAGGTAGCTCTTAACTTACTCACCTATATGACTTTGCTTCCTCTGGTTTTTCTTCCTAAAATGCCTTTTCTTCTATTTCTCTTCGTTTAAACAACATTTATCTTTCAAGATACAGTTCAAGATCATTTGGTTGCTCCTCTGTAAAATTTTTCCTGATCCCTATGCCCAGAAGTGAGTTTTCATTACCTGACTTTCACAATTTTTCAGTCTTGCTTTGACATTTGTTACTTTATATCTTGCTTTATAGATATTTGTGTATATCTTATTTATCTACTAGAGTATATGCTCTCTAGCCACCATATTTTATATATGTTCCCATTTTCTACATCTACCACATTCTTCTTATATTATCAAGTATTTATTAAATGATTAGATTTTAGTTGAGTTTCTGTCTTAGATTTTACATGTAGTATTCATACCTACAATTTCTTTTAATCTTGAGAACAAGATTTGGAAAGAGAATACTTGGAGGCTTAATATAAAATATCTGGAGGATTGTAATGTTATTACTTTTATGTACTTGAACAAAGACAAAATGCTTAAAAATATAATTAATCCATTATCTCTCAATTAAAGAACATGTAATTACTGTAGTCTATGAGAGGTTTAGGAAAATCCCTACTGGCAGAAACTAGCAGCATTAAAAAAAAAAGTCAAGAAGTAGGTTCAGTCAATTTTTCATTCTACTTTGATATTTATTTTCAAAATATTGATAATCCAGGTGCCTTGTAATCTGATTTCCAGTCAAACCACTTTTCTCCTCACAGATGCTTTTTATCAGGTGCCCATGTGTTTTCAGTACTTTCAACTTATTTTCAAACACATCAGTGCTCCTTCTAGATAATTTCAGTCAAACAGATTCCTAAAATTAAAGATTTCAATGGTCTGATTATGTCTTAGATCATATGAATCTCAGTCTACAAACTCCAGTGTGCAAGAAATGTAATTTAATTTTCTTATAACTATACCATGTCAAGCATGAATCCTTATTCTACCACATATTACACTCATAATCACTGTCAGTTCAGAATGTTTGCACTTTTCTAAGACTTTCTGTAAGTTCTGGAGGACTTAGGAAGTACAAAACCATGGCTGGAGAGAGAAGTCGTAGTGTTTGGTTCATGAGAACCTTGATTCTCATTCACACAGGTGTCCCTATTTTCCTGTTTGATACAGGATATTTATCCATATTAGTTCCTCTATGCCATTCTTGACCCCTAACCAAAATTTCTCATTTGATTCACTCTCTGCATCATATATGTTCCTCTCAGGGGCACAGAAAATATTCTACTCTGTAAGTCCCACTGTGTGTCCATTGGAAACTTATGTTGTTGTTCAAAGTCCTTTACCATTGCGTGTCATTTTTTGATGATATAGTAAACATTTTAATTACCCTGATCCTAGCTGAGTACTGGGAATTCTGAGACCATTTCAGGATTTTTCCTAGGGGAAAAAGTTCTTAGCCACTTTTATTCTATTGCTTCTGCCTTATGTTAGTTACAGACAACACTGGGTTCTTTGCTCCACACGGATTTTCCTGGAAATAGGAGCATAATACATCTCTGCTCTTTAAGGCTGAAAATCTGGTGGAGCTCTTACAGTCTTCTCTTACATAAAGCTGGGACTCCAATTGGATTTCATGTGGAAGACATGATTAAGGACCAGCTATATTTCACCTGACTTTTTTTTCTTCTATGTGGAGACTACTAGCCTGCCTATTCAACTATTGCACAAATTACTTCCCTAAGGAATATGTTTTTAAACTTGAAAGTGAATAACTGATTTCCATGCTTTGCTATATGTTGGTTGACAAACTGGCTCCATCCAAAGAAGGCAAGGGAGGACTGAAGAAAGAGGCAGATAATTCCAGATTGGTAGATGACCATGGCCAATCTACCTAAGATGGTGGCAATGTTGGGCATTACTTTGTTTAATTCATGTGGCTTTTTTACTGGCCATACTGGGCTGTTGAAATACTATGGGCAGAGAATACAATACTCACTTGGTGCAGTTCTTGGATAGTTTCTCTTATTTCCTAATGCTCCACAGGCAACTTATATTGTTTGACAGTTACCATCTGTGAAGGCAGTAGACTTACTGGTTCCCAGTTGTTTCCCTCAGCACTAGTTTGATTACTCTAACTTGGAGGTGGAATTCACCAATAAAGTTTAAAGAGTTTGACCTTGTAGAATATCAATGCCCAATATGATCACTTGTATTGAAGAGATAAAAATATTGTGTTCTGTTGGGGGAGAATGCCCAATTTGCAGTGTCAGAGGGACTTTCCTAACCATACCTGTTTGCTTATTGTATCCTTTGATGGTGCTGAGGCAGTCAGAAAGTTTCTGAGGGTTACCATGTATTAGAGTCTATTTGTCTCCAGTATCAACCAGAGCTATAATCTTTTATTTCCGGGAGACCAGTGAATAGTGAACTCAATGTGAGGACTCCAATCACCTCCAATGGCCCTTGTCTGGAGACAATCTTGGCCTGCATCCTATACCTGGGGCATGGGAAGCACCCACCCTGAATAGGACTTTATCCCTGAGGCTTCTGCTAGGCCAGGCAGGGTATCAGGGATGGTAGGCCAAGTGGGGCAGGTCTGAACAGGTTTTAAAGCTTTCCATAGACTGACCAACAGAGCATTGGGCTGCCGGTATACCATTTTAGGTGGTGTCCCAGCAGCAGTAAGGTCAAACCATATTTGCTTCCAGATTACTTTTACCAGACCCTTTACAGGTGATAGGGATAGCATTTTGGCTTTTTGTGCTTCCTCTTTGACTTGGGTCTTTCCCACAGTGTGTACCCATTCCAAGCATTTATCAGTTTCTTCCAATCAGCAGTGGATTGCCCAACATCATAAATGTTTTGTTCTCATGACTGGGGTCACCATGGATATCAGAGTCCTATACCAAATGCTGGGGTCAGACTGAAGTATCCTGAGTTTATTCCTGCAGTGAATATGGCCCAATCAGGGCCTTCAAAGATAGGGGCATAGATGGCCTGTCTCATTCCCAACTCCCTAACTCCTCTATACATTCCCAGGGTCCCATATGCCCAGGGAGATCCCCCTCATTGGACTAAGCCTCCCTGTAGGGTGGAATAATCAATCTGTAAGGGAGTGAGTGCCCTGAGCCTCCCAAGGGCCAAAGAGGCACGGCCAGAGGACAAGGGGTGTGGTGATGCTGCCCATTTTCTCTGCCTCCTACCCATGAGAGAAATGCCATTGTCCCCAGCCCCAATGTATCCCATAGCTGCACTAACCATGCAGTTGGAAGTCGGCAGTTACATCCTGAACTAGGGGCTGGCTGGCATTGTTGTCACTGTGGTTTTGCTTTCTGCAGTATTAGGAATCAGATGGCAGGGGGCGTTTAATCTCACTGCCAGTCACCGCAACATCCTCCTTTTGCTCTCATTTTCTCAGGGATTCCACCTCTTAACGTCTTATTCATGCTCCGTCACAAACGCTTGGACCATAATCTGCGACAGCCTGCACCCTCTTAGATTTACAAAACGCACGCTAAATTCTCCAACTTATTATCCTGCTCCCCCACCTTGTCTGCCAGCCCCTAGACTAGCAGAGTAGTGAATACCCGCAGGTCCTTCTTTAACATGAGCTCTTCTTCCCAGTTTCTAAGTGGAGCTCCAGCTCGTAGTCCAGCGTCGGGATTCACTAGAACTGCCCACCGCGCAGCCGTGCTCTCCCTTTGAGGAGTGCGCCCCGCACAGTTCCGACAAGCTCTGCGGACCAGCCCGCGTTTCCCGCCCTTCCCAACTCTCGCGAGGTCCACAACCGTCCAACATACGGGTCACCGCTCCTCCCCGGAAGGTTGAGGGCCCGGGCAGGACTGCCCCACGGATGCCTCTCTCCCAAGATCCACGCTGGCTTGTCGATTGTTGGTTCACAGATTGGGCCTTGCACCTGGAGGGCAGGGAGAAACGAAGACAGCGGCAGACCACTCCAGACTCGTACGTGGCTGTGTTTATAAGCGAGGGAAATTACATACCAGGCTTCTCTGGGGCGTTGCACAAAGAGTAGATCTCCACACTGCTGGCAAGAATTGTAAAAGTTTATATAGAAGCCTTAACGGGCTTCAGTCACATGTACCATCAGGAGGGTCTCAGCACATTAGTGTCTGCAGGCTGTGTCCTTGAAGACGGCTCAAAACTGCGGGAATGGTGGGCAGAACATGCATTCCAAGGACCAGGGAAGGCGTGAGGAGTTTTGGTCCAGCCCACAGGTCAACCAGTGTTCGCTTTCTCTCCATGACCTCCTCCAATATTGTATAATCTCTTCCTCAAGGTAAGAAATGTTGCAGATTGAACCGCTTATAAAATGGGGAGGACGACGGTAGGACAGTGAGGAAGAGGGAAGGATGGGACTATCGTGAATACCAGCCAAAAATGCAGCATTGGTAATCCACTTAAACCATTGAGGAAGCTAGCATTTTATTCAGAACTGATTTTATTTTTACTTATTTTATTTTAATTTTTTAAAGAGATTTTATATAGTTATTTGAGAGAGAGAGAGAGAGAGTAGAAGCAGGGGAGGGGCAGAGGGAGAAGCAGGCATCCCACTGATGCTGGATCCCAGGACCCCAGGATCATGACCTGAGCCGAAGGCAGATGCTTAACCACTGAGCCACCCAGGTGCCCACCAGAACTGATTTTAATTCAGGGTTTCTGTTGAGAACTTTCCACCACATATTATAATTTCAAAATAATCCATTGAAAGCAGACATCTGATATTTCATTTGAGGCTCAGAGGCTAAACCTGTTGCTCAGGATCCCTCAGCTAGTGAGTGGAAAAGGTGAAATTTGAACCCAGGGCTTTTCTTTCCGAGTCAGGACACATAGCTTACGTTGACCCATCCTGACTGCATTGACTAATTAAGCATTCACTAGACAATTGTTAAATCCTTTAATTTCTCTTTATGTATAAATGCCAATGATTTTCAAAGACTTCCTTAGTATTCCCAGCATAGAATGAGTATAGAATAAAGCAAAGCTTTGTTTATTTATTCCAAAATAAAATCATGCTGCTTAATTCCTAGTTTGCTGTTGCAGAAGAACCTATCCATTTTTCAATGATAGGATTTATTGCTGTAATAAGCTAAAGAAGAAAGTATATTTTGTGCTTTAATTTTTCTGATCACAATATGAATGTTACTTAAGGCAATGTACTTTTGTGGTGGGATCCAGATTTTTCATGGGTTCACCAAGGCCATTTTTTTATTTCTTCAAAATGATGAAGTGAATTCCAACAAGAGACTTCATTTTATGACATTAAAAGAATTTTCAATTAACCCTTAAAATTAAGTCCCACCAGGGCGCCTGGGTGGCTCAGTTGGTTAAGTGACTGCCTTCGGCTCAGGTCATGATCCTGGAGTCCCGGGATCGAGTCCCGCATCGGGCTCCCTGCTCTGCAGGGAGTCTGCTCCTCCCTCTGACCCTCCCCCCCCTCATGTGCTCTCTCTCTCATTCTCTCTCTCAAATAAATAAATAAAAAATCTTAAAAAAAAAAAAAAAAATTAAGTCCCACCATAGAAGAGCACTCCCTAAAGCAAACTCTTGAGTGCAATGGGGAAAATTTAAGGCAGGTAAAAATATATATTATATCTAATATAAACCATATAAGAAATATTTTACCTATGGTACATATAGTGAAATCAGCTCATGGGAAATAACATTAAAAGCAGCATTAGAAATAATGTAAAATCATTTTAAGCTGAACGTAATTCTCTAAAAAATGACAAGTTGACAGTTTAAAGAGCCTCAAGCTTCATCCTGCCAATGTTCATTTCTGTTCTGCTTTTTCATTTGAAGATGCTTCTAAAAGATAGGCATCATCAGAAGTATTCCTGGCAATGCTAAGCACATCAAGAGGATAGTTTTTCTCATTTCCAAATTTGGTTGAGTACAGAAAGTCAACTTTTTGATTTATCTTTAAAGATGTGCAAAAATTCGTCTAAATACTGATGTCATTAGAAGGCATTTTCTAATTCTGTGAAAATGTCTCTTCTCAAAATGTCTTTTTTAACATTGACATTATTGAATAAATTGATTTCTTTTGAGAGAGGAAAATCTTTCAACATATTGAGAATAACCATAACACCAAAAGATGCATATCTCTTAGGTAAAAAGAAAATAAAATATGAAATACATAAATATGAAAAGATATGTTCATTTTGTCTATGAATTTATAAAATAAAACAATCATTTTTATTAAAATTACTAGTTCATTCTGCAAAAAAAGACAACTTTCTTCTGAACTAATTACTAAGTCGAATATACTTATATCTGCAAATTATAGTTGCGGTATATACTTCCACCCTTTTGGGTAACTTACAGGCAGCTTATTTCTATTATAATATGAATAGGTAGATGCTTTGTCCTTGACTACAAAGGGAAATTTTGAAAATGGCAGAAATTAAAAAAAATATGTGTCAGTGGTTTCATCTCGCATGTTATCTCCCCTTCACGTCTTGAATATTGCACAAGAGTGGAGGTATATCTGCTTCTTTAAGTGAAATTCTTCTCTTAATATAAAAGTGTGTAAGTATGGAAAGAGAAGGATGATTTACAACCAATGTTTTCCTTCATTTTTACTATGTGACATATGGTTTGTTGAATGCTGAGTATTTAAAAGATGGTGACTTAAGATCTGTTTTTAAAATACCATGTATTTAAAAAATATCATGTGTAGGGGAGGGAACTGACATGGCAATACAGACTTACGATCAAGGGTAATGCTTGTAATTGTAATATGAACACAGTGCTATTAAAAACACGGATCACATTAGTTACTATATTGCCTTGGAAGAGTCAGGTGAAATGACATTGGAATTGCTTAAAGAATAATGAGATTTTTGTTGTTGCAAAAGTGAAGGAAGGGTATCACAGACAGGAGATAGTATGTGGAAATGAAGAATAGTGAAATGTCACTTTGGATTTTGTCTTCTATAAAGAAGATATTTGTGCTAAAGACTGGTTGAATATTTTATAAGTATAGTTTATTTCTTTCCATTTATTTATTTATTTATAAATATTTATTTATTTTAGAGGGAGAGAAAGAACACAAGCGAGTGAGAAGAGGGGCAGAGGGAGAGAGGGAGAGAGAATCTTAAGCAGACTCCCCACTGAGTGTAGAGCTTGACATAGGGCTCCATCTCATGATCCTGAGATCATGACCTGAGCAGAACTCAAGAGTTGGATGCTTAACTGACTGAGCCACCCAGGCTCCCCTTCTTTCCTTTTATTTAAATAATTTCAAAGAAGACATGAATTTTTTAAAGTTTTATTGAATAATCACTCACATATCATACAGTCTAACCATTTAAAATGTAGAATCCAATGGTTTTTAGTATATCAAAAAATATATGCATCCATCACCACCACAGTCAATTTTAGAACATTTTCTTCACTTTGAGAAGAAATCTTGTATTCTTTGGTTATCTCCATCTCCATTCCCCTGCCCTATTCTCCCAATCCTAAGCAACCATTATTCTACTTTCTACCTATATTGATATTCCTGTTCTAGACTTTTAATATGAATGGAATCACATTGTATGAGATCTTTTGTGACTGGCTTCTTTTACTTAGAATAATGTTTTCAAGGTTCATCCATGCTATAAAATATACCATATATTAGTACCTCATTTCTTTTGTGACTTAATAATATTTATACACACACACATACACACACACACACACACATTACCTTTTGTCAATCATTGCATCCATTGCTGTGTTTTCACATTTTGGATATTTTGATTAATGATGCTCTAAATATTTGTGTACAAGCTTTTATGTGGATATATGTTTTTATTTCTCTTGCATATGTATCTAGGAGTGGAATTGTGGGATCATAGTGCTTAATCTTCTGTGTTCTATGTTTAATCTTAGGAACTGCCATACTAGTTTCCAAAGTGGCTGAATCATTTAACATTCTCACCAGCAGTAAATGAGGTTTCCAATTTCTCCACATTCTCAGCAACAGTAATTGTATCTGATTTTTAACTTTTATTCTAGTGAGCATAAAGTGGTATGCCATTGTGATTTTGATTTGCATTTAATATTTTTTGTTTGAAAGTCTATTTTTTCTAGAATTAGTGTAGTCACTGCAGCTTTCCAGTGGTTACTGTTTGAATGATATATATTTTTCCATTATCTTACTTTCAGTCTATTTGTGTCTTAAACCTAACTGTGTCTCCTGTAGACAACATATAATTGGGTCATTTTTTTCTCCATTCAGTCTAACAGGCTTTAGATTGGATTGTATAATCCATTCACATTTAATGTTAGTATTAATATAGTTGAATTGATGTCTGCCATTTTATATTTTGTTTTCCATATGTCTCTTATCTTTTTTGTTCCTCTATTTCTTTTTCATTGCTTTTTTTGCATTAAATACATATTTTTAATGTAGCATTTTAATTTCATAGATTTTTTTGATGGTTAATTTTGTGTGCCAACTTGACTGGGCCACAGAGTATCTAGAGATTTCTTAAGCATTGTACACAGTTATGAACAGCAAAAAAAAAGCAATCAATTCACAAATAGATTGAAAGTAAAATATACTATATATATAGTTTATATAGCATTTGTATATATATAGCAACTATATATATATATATATATATATATGCAACTACATGTGTAAATGTATATACTATATATATAGCAACTATATATGTTAAGAGTTCTCCAGAGGAACAGAACCCACAGGAGATAGCCAGATAGCTAGATAAATATCTATCAATCCATCTATTATCTCTATCTGTCATCTATTTCCTATTGTATATAGTGTTATAAACATATTTATAAAAATATTTAGACAGTTCTTTGTACTGATGCTTTTATTAATGCTTAATATTTAATGCCTTTGAAAACAGATATTTTTTATTTTGTAGCGTTTCTCATTTGGAGTTTTATATTTTTATTTTATTTTATTTTATTTTTGGAGTTTTATATTTTTAGTATGGATCCATTCATCTCTTGCATATCAAAAAAAACCCATAACATGCAAATGTCAAGTTTATTTTTTAAATGATGTTAAATATTTTATGAAAATATAAGTGGATAATGAGAGATTATATCAGGAGCAAGAAAGTTAAGAACAACTAAGTGACTTCATATGTAGGATGTGAGGAGACTAAAGAGATATTATTTCTAATGATAATTGGAGAATTATAGGATAAGGCATGTTTAAAGCTATTGGTTGTTACTTACAAAATTAGAAGAAAGAATTAAAGAGAAAAAAATATAGTAAGTTAGCAAAAAGAAAGTAAACTTTCATAAGGAAAAAGCATAAAAATATAAAGTTTAGACAAAAATGTTATAAAAATAAATATAAATGGCTTACATTTACTTTAAAAATATATACTCATATTGGATAAAACACACACACATACACACAGACACACACACACACATCACAATTCATTTCTTGTTCCATTAAACAGATTATCCTGAAAAGTTACTTGGAACTATTCATGATAAAAAAAAGAGGAAATAATAGCAAGAATGAAAACTGATGCAATAAGTTAAGGTTTTAATATGAATATAAAACATTCCAGGCAAAAATTATTTTCAACCAAGAGAATTCTATTTTGTTTCCTTGAGAGGGACTATATTATAATGTAGATATAATGATAAACATGAATACCCAACCTCTCTCCTACAAATGCAAACTGAAATGACTGAAGACATGTAAAATTAGAAAAACTTTTGTCATTTAAAAGCTAGGAAATGATACCATTGACTATAACCTTGAAGAAATATGTATGAAATACAAGGCAGAAAAGATAGGGTTGGTAGAAAACACTTGAGGCTGACACAGAACTTACCCTTCTTACAGGAGCAAAGTGATACCAGACTAAGTGAATAAACAAGATAGGGTCAAACTCCATGCATAACTTTGATTTGTTCAGTCATAGGCTGTAGATGAAGGTGGACCAGGTTCAGATCAGTAAGGTCCTCCTAGAAAGTTTTTTTACCAGTGGGGAACAATACTCTGTTCTATGGCAAAATATACATGTTTGTATATTTTACATGTATAATAACTCATTCAACAGAAGATTTATATTTTCCTTTGTAAATCTGAAAGAACTTGCTACTTGAGAATGGCTTTCCTAGGATTTCCCCCCTATTTTGTGGGCATGTAAGAGACCTAAGTGATCTTCATTTTGTGACTGTTTGAATTTCTTCTTGAATTATTATTGTTAGTAAGTTTATAAGTGTTTTGAATTTTTCTGGATCGTTCATCTACAATAATTTAATGTTGAATTCTCTTTGTAATTATGTATTCATCATATTTCCTTCATGAATTATTGTATTAGCTAAAATATCCAGGTAATTTAGGCCACCCATGTTCTGTTTACAATTTAACACATATATTTCTAATCTACCTCCATTTACTTGAAATATATTCTTACAATTTTGGAATCTGGAAGTTTGAGATCAAGGTTTTGCGGTCTGTCCCTTTGGCTTGTAGGTGGCTGTCTTCTCTCTGTCCAAATTTCCTCTTCTGTTACATGGACACCACATATACTGCATTTTAATTTAGTTATTTTGGTGATGTTGGGCTTTACCCTTTTGATATACTTACTTTTGAGGAGTAATACTTGTAATACTGTTTTTCTGATTATGCCCCTACGTGTTAAAAATTAACATTAATATTGATATTTCACTCTTCTAAGAGTGGAATCAGTGTCATTCTTCTTTCAATACTGAAGGGGTTGGGTATATATGTACTCTTTTAAAAAATATTTTGTCATACCCAACCCTTCTCATTACTATAATATGACAATAAATAGATTGCAAGGGTACTTTTTCCAACATATTAAAACATAAACTATAATCTTGAAAAAATTCACACTATAGGTCCATTTTTGTACAACCATTATTATTTAAAAATGCCAATAAAATATTTTCTAGTTTTTATTTAGATTAATATATACTTTGAAAGTGTATATACATGAAATACTAGATTTCATATTAAATGCAAATCAACATGTGAACACATTTTTCTCTATGTAATCTTTCACAATAATTATGCTTTATGGGAAAATTTGTCCTAGCTAAAACAATTTAATTAAAAAATAAATTTTATCTGACGTCTAAAAGGATTCTTTTGAGCATTAGTCTCAAAGCAAGTGTACTGAAATTTTTTAAAAAATTAGCCAGGTAAAATTCTATTTAAAATTTTAATGCAGTTTTGTTTGGGGAATTGTTTTGCACATTTGGCAGAAGATTCAAGGAAAAGCAACATGATGAATCTGTTTAAATGAATTTTATAAAAACAAGAAATCTACACAACAAATAGATTTACAAAACTTTACTATATAACCAACCAATTTTAAAAAATGAATGAGTATTTTAGTCAATATTTATGTTTTCTTATAAATTGCTCATAAGCTAGTATCTTTATAAGTTGAAGGATAAAAAGCAAAGAGTTTTACAGCTTGGATTACATAAAAGTAAGATCTGGGCTGGACTTTCAGAACTGTTTAGTATTCTATTGTATTTATAATATAAAGAGGACAGCTTCTGTGTATTTTGAAGTGCCTGAGGGCATTTCAGACTGTCTAGTCCACCACACAGCTGGAGGTGGAAGTCCACTTTGTATTTTGCATTTGCCAAAAAAAAAAAATAATAATAATTATTGCCTAGCATAGTGTTAGCTACTATGTTAGACTTGGAACTACAACATCAGTAAAATGAAGAAATCTGATTATGTTCATTAGGTGAGTGGATGGGGTGATAGTAGCACAAACAATTAATTAAAAGTTACCTTGAAATAAAAGGTGATAGATAGATCACTGTGGAAAACTTGAATGGAGAAATAAATCAGAGAGCAGGGAGAGAATCCTAAGAGAAACCAAGAGAGGCCAAGAGATGTAACATAGTTTTCATGCCTTTAAACCAAGTAATTGTTATGGCATGGCAGGTTTGTTATAAAGGAATTTAAAATGTAAAGCAAATTTAATGGTAAAGAAGGAAAAAGGAATGTGGCAGTTTGAAAAAGGTATTAATGATTTTATTCATATATCTACATCTAGATTGACAGTTTTGAGTGAACTAACCAATTGAATAAATTATAAACTAATATCACTGTGATGAATCTATCAGTTGCTTTGTTGCATTCAATCAAGAGTTCAGAACAAGTCACCTATCCAGATAATATTTTCTCAAACACAAATGCTCTGGTTGAGATGTCATTTCATCTATCTATCTATCCATCTATCTATCTATCTATCATCTATCTAAGTTATTTTAAATATTAATTATCTGCATTGCGAACAATCTGTTTTCAAAGTAGATGTGAAAGGGGTAAAACCCTAATAAGAAAATTTGGTAAAAGCAATGTCTAAATTTAAATAATACCTGATGAGTATTAAGTTTCATTCCTAACTTTTCTTTCCAAGGAGTTACTCTAGTTTTTGGATCACTCTGTAATTGATGATGGATAAATTGCATATAGGAGACATTTTGGGCTTTCCTTAGAAACTGCATAACTTTAACTGTAAGTGACAGCTTTTGGAATGAGATTGAAATAATTGGCTCTAAATTCTAAGTCTTTCATAGCTAATATATACTTGACAGCTGTATTTTGTTAGTTCATTAGGCATAAACCAGTTAATGTATTACAAAAATGTAGAAAATAGGTTATTTATATTAATGAGCTAGAAATCACTAATTAAATCATTAAAGTAAGAAATCTTGGCACTAGGGGCGCCTGGGTGGCTCAGATGGTTAAGCGTCTCCCTTCGGCTCAGGTCATGATCTCAGGATCCTGGGATTGAGTCCCACATCAGGCTCCTTGCTTAGCCAGGAGCCTGCTTCTCCCTCTGCCTGCCACTCCCCCTGCTTGTACTCTCCCTCTCTATCTCTCTCTGGCAAATAAATAAATAAAATCTTAAAAAAAAAAAGAAAAGAAATCTTGGCACTAAAGTAAGTCATAGTGAAGTAGGTTGTTTATAACAGACCTACTTATTTTTCATTCTATACCTCACAAAAACAAATGTGAAAAAAGAATAGGAGGAGCTGTAAGCTTTTCAGTCCCTTGAACTTGAGGGCAATGGTGTAAAGCAACTTTATCTTCTCCCTACCTGGCAAGTAGTGAGCACACAATAAACACTTGCTAAAATGCATTGTTTTTCACAGTGCCCTTTACTTTCTGTTCTTTTCTTCTCCCTGCACTCCGTGGATGCTTTGCTCAAGAGAACACTGATAAACTCATTCAAGAATTTTTGTTTAAATCATATTGTAATGTTTTATGGTATCTGAATTCTTGAGTACAATAGGAGGCCTTGGGCTTGGTTCTTTTAGTAAAAAGGAAAGTAAATTGCTCAGAGCTTGACTTCAGGGAGAGTATTCCCTAAGCACACATTTTTGTGAAGTCTTGGAAAGCTAGATTTCAAGAGTATAAATGTAGAAGTGTATTAAGTTGTTTGGATAATAGAAGTTACAGGAGAGGGGTCTAATAACCCTTATCAAACAGCTTATTTGATAGAATTAAATAGGGCTGAGAAGAGACTTTATCCCTTTATGTCTTTAACATCTGTTGGGACAGTTATTTCCAATCCTTGCAAAATTATTACATTCAATGAACTCCTGAGCTGTGATTCATTCCTAGTGAACTTAAAACATTATGCTCCTCCAGGATGTGCCAGGATTTTTAATAGACTTTTTTCCCCAACACACACACACACACACACACACACACACACACAGGCCTCACATACTTTAAAAGTCAGTATTGTTTGATCAATAAGCTTTGGAAACCTTAACTAAAATTGAGTTAAAGCAGTGTTTAGTGCATGCCTCTTCCCATTCCATTCCTTATGTACCATATTCATTGTCAAAGGAATAAAGCTCATAGAAATCTGTAGTATTTCCAGGACTTCATTTAGCTCAGAATACTGTTACTTATCACACATATCAACATGTCTGGAAAGTGTTTCATGGAATAGAAATAGCTTTTTTAAAAAAAAAATTTGATCTATTTTTTAAATAAACTTTTAATTTTTAGAACAGTGTTACATTTATGGAAAAGTTACAAAGACATTGTTGTGAGTTTCCCCATATTATTTAGGATATTACATTAATATGGTATATTTGTTCCAATTAACAAACTGATATTGAGGCATCATTATTCTTTTTATTTTATTATTATTATTTTTTAAAGATTTATTTATTTATGAGAGAGAGAGAGTGCACACATAAGCAGTGGGGAGCAGCAGAGGGAGAGGGAGAAGCAGACTCCCCACTGAGCAGGGAGCTAGACACGGGGCTCGATCCCAGGACCCTGGGATCATGACCTCGGCCGAAGGCAGACGCTTAACTGACTGAGCCACCCAGGCACCCCTTGAGGCATGATTATTAACTGAAGTCCACATTTCATTCAGATTTCCTTAGTTTTTACCAAATGTATGTCCCTTTTCTGTTTAGTATTCCATCAAGGATACCAGAATACATTTAGTCATCCTGTTTCCCTTTGGCTTACGTTATTTATGACAGTTTCTCAGACTTCCTTTGCTTTTAATGATCTTGACAATTTTGAGGAATACTGATCAGATATTTTGTAGAATGCCCCTCAGCTGAGATTTTGCCTATGTTTTTCTTGTGATTAGACTTGCGATATGGGTTTTGGGTAGAAAGGCCATAGAAATAAGGTGTCATTTTCATCATGTTATATCGAGGATACATATTATTAACATGATTTATCATTTTTGATAATAACCTTGATAACAGGTTTCTGCACTGTAAAATTATTCTCCCCCCTCCCTTTCTTACTGTACATTTTGGAAGGAATCAGTATGTGCAGCCCACACTTAACGTAGTAGAGTTAATGCTCCAGCTCTTTTAGAGCAGTATCCACATACATTATTTGGTATTCTCCTGTGTGGTGGATTTGTTTATTCTTTCTTATTTATGTAATTTTTTTTTACTTATTCAGTCATTTATTTATATCAGTATGGACTTATGAATATTTTATAATTTATGTTATAAATCTATGTTATTTTATTCATTTATTTTTTGCTAAAATTGTCCCAGGTTTGGCTCCTCTGTCTCTTTGACATATATTCTTCATTTATGTATTATTATTTTTTTTTGGCACTTTCTTAATTTCTGACACTACAAGATGTTCTAAATCTTGTGTATCATCTTATGTATTTTCTTCCTTAGTTTTAAAGTCAGCCATTACTTCAAGAGTGCTGATTATTTTATACATTTGTAATAAAGTTTGGTTACTCTGTTAAATTTTGTGTTCCATCCTGGGATTCCTTTGACTTCCTAAATAATATTCTCCCCCTCCTCCTCCTACCTTCTTTCTCCTGCTCCTCTTCTTCACATTTAGGTTCATTCTTTGTGGTGTAAGTTCTATGGGTTTTGACAAATGCATAGTGTTATTCCTGTATTGTACAGAATACTTTCACCTCTTCCTCTCCTTCACCCATTCACCCCTACCCTCTGATCCTGAAGCCCTGGAAACCAGTGAACTTTCTACCATCACAGTTGTTTTGCCTTTTCTAAAATGATGTATAATTGGTAATTATATAGTTTGTAGCCTTTTCAGACTGACTTCTTTCATTTAGCTACATGCATTTCAGATTCATTTTTCTTTTCTTTTTATTTTTCTACTTTGATAGCTCATTTGTTATTATGATTGAATAATATTCCATTGTATAGATGTACAGATGGTCCACAGTTTGTTTATTCATTCATCTGTAGAATGACCTCTTAGTTCCTTCCAGTTTTTGGTGATTTTGAATAAAAGTGCTATGAACATTCTAATACAGGTTTTCATGGGGACATACATTTTCAAATCATTTAGGAAACACCTGTTAGTACAATTGCTGTATCATATGGTAGCACTATGTTTAGCTTTGTAACAAATGCTAAATTATCTTTCAGAATTGCTGCTTCCCACTAGCAATGAATTAGTCTCTGTTGATCCAGATCCTTGCTAACAACTGGTATCCTCAGTTTTTAGAATTTTAGTCATTCATAATAAGTGTGTTGTGGTATCTTACTGTTGTTTTAATTTATAATTCCATAATGATATATTATGTTAAGCATCTTTTTATATACTTATTTGCTATATGTATGTTTTCTTTGGTGGGGTGTTTTCAATCTTTGTCCAGTTTTTTAATTTGATTGTTTTCTTATTTTTGAAATTTAAGTGGTTTAGTATATTTGGCTAGAAGTCCTTTATCAGATACATGTTTTACAAATATTTTCTCCCACACTTTGACTTATTTTTTCTTTTTTAAAAAATATTTTATTTATTTATTTTATTTGAGAGAGAACGAGAGCACACCAACGTGCAGGGAAAGGGGCAGAGCGAGAGGGAGAGAATCTCAAGCAGACTGCGCTGAGCCCAGAACCCATGGGCTCCAGGCTCAGGGCTCAGGGCTCAACCCCATGACCCTGAGATCACGACCTGAGCCAAAACCAAGAGTTGGACACAACTGACTGAGCCACCCAGGTGCCCCACTTATTTTTTTTATTCTCTCTTTTTTTAAAGATTTTATTTATTTATTTGACAGAGAGAGACAGGGAACACAAGCAGGGGGAGTGGGAGAGGGAACACAAGCAGGGGGGAGTGGGAGAGGGAGAAGCAGGCTTCCCGCGGAGCGGGGAGCCCGATGCAGGACTCGATCCTAGGACTCCGGGATCATGACCTGAGCCGAAGGCAGACGCTTAACAACTGAGCCACCCAGGTGCCCCTATTTTTTTCATTCTCTTAACAGGATCTTTCATGGAGTGGAAGTTTTAAATTTTAAGGTTAACTTGCGCTTTGTTTCTTTCATGGATTGTGTTTTTTGGTATTAGATCTAGAAGTCACCAAAGCCAAGTCATTTATCACTTAGATTTCCTCCTATGTTGTCTTCTAGAAGTTTTATCATTTTGTGTTTACCCTTAGGCCTATGATCAATTTTTACTTAATTTTCTTGAAAACTAAAAGGTTCGCGACTTGGTTTATATTTTTACTTAAGGACCACCAATTGTCCCAGCACCATTTGTTGAAAGGACTGTCTTTTCTTCATTGACTTGCCTTTGCTTCCTTGTAAACGGTCAATTTACTAAATTTGTGTGACTCTATTTCTGGGCTCTATATTCTTTTGTATTGATCTATGTGCCTTTTTTTTTTTTTCCCCCAGTATATGCTGTCTTGATTGCTGTAGCTTTGTAGTAAGTATTAGAATTGAGTAATGTGATTCAGCTTTGTTCTTATTTAGTATTGTGTTGGGTATTCTAGGTATCTGACTTTCATATAAACTTTAGAATAATTTTGTTGATATCTTCCAAAGAGCTTGTTAGAATTTTGATTGCAGTTGTTTGAATCTGTAGTTCCAGTTGAAAAGAATTGACATCTTAATGATAATTGAATTTTGCAATCCATGATATGTATGTCATTTAAGTCTGTGTGTATGTATTCCATACACAAACATATATGATAGAAGATTAAACAAATTACAAGCATTATTAATGCAAGAAGTATTTGAACTACTCCATACAGTCAAAAAAAAGAGCAGAGTAGCACAAAGTAACATCCTAAAGTGACAGAACAGAAAAATGACCTTTTATGGAAGATTATGTCTTCAGATAAATAATTTTCAATTTATTTACCACCTAATTTTTTTAAACACAGAGTTTTATATTCATTTTCTCTTTCCCATTTGCTTTGATAGACCATGCCACATGTGCTATTACAAAAAATGATTTTTAAATTATAAGTCAGTCCCTAAAGAGGAATCTTTTTTTTTTTTCTTTGATTATAAGTTCAAGAATTCTAGAACTGGCTCTAAAGTCTAGAAATTATCTGATCCTATATAAGTTCAGGAAATAAGAAAAAAGGAATATGACCATTTCTGGGGAGAATGGTAAAGATTGCTAAATAAAAATACTTAGTATCTCAATTAGAATCTCTAATAGTTAATAGGCAACAACCAGGAAAAGGTACAACTCAGACAAATAAAAGTCTTTGAAGTTGAGTCTAAAACTACTTTATCTCTTCTTTTTTTCCTTCTCATTTGTATCATTACTCAACTTTTTTCACAGGTAACCTTAATGTTGAATTCAAATTGCTAAAATACTTTTGAGAATATAAATATTTATTGTTTTTGTCTAACTAAAAAAAAAGAAAGTCAGAAAATACAATTGGATTAACATGTAGGAAAATCAAAGATTTTTAAAACTATACACTAAAGTTTCAGTGGGGTAATGACTTAAATTCATATTTTTACAACTCTGTGATGTTTCACAAGATCCAATTCATTAAGGTCACTAATAAATTTGTCTCCTGTTCTTGTTTATGTTACATTTAGATATCTCTAAGTGCCTTTATATGTAACTTTATGTTAGTTTAGACTCATTCCCCAGAAGTTTTAGTATACACATAAAAACATCAAGTATTTAGTAAATTATTTTTATGGAAAGATCAATTGCAAATGTTCAACATTTTGCACGAATGAGAAAAGCATACCATATCTGCATGCTAGATTTTGCATTCTGTGGGAGCCAATTGCATGATTTTAACAGAGAAGAGCACAAAATCACTTTGGGCACATTGGTAGAGAAAAGGCAGTTATGGTTTTGCCAAATATCAAAAGGTGATTGGTTGTCTTATTTTGCCCTTGGTGTAGGCAGAGTAACTGCATGGGGTAACCATGAACATATACTGACAAAACCTCCCATGAATTAGCTTTTTCAGATTTACTATCTGTCTGGTGGCTTATAATACCAAAGTTTGTGTTTTGCTTTTCTCTTTTTTTCTGTTTGTTTGTTTTGCTTTTCATATTAGTATCTGTACTGATAGTCTTACTCAGTCTCACAGGAGACTTACTATTCCAGAAATCATTTGTGTTGCCATTCTAAATGGAGTAAATGGAGTCCCTTCCATTAAATGCATGAGTCCTTGGGTAGAAGGCATTCTTGACCTGCATTAGGAAAAGGTCTCAGCTGGCTGAGCATTTGTAGGAAGTCTGCATATTCTCTCATGATACTCTTGGGGTGTTCTTTTCACCTGGGATCTACAGAGAGATGCTTACTTTTGTCAGCTTCTACTTGGTTAATCTTTCTCTCTCTCTTTTTTTTTTTTTTTTTTTTGAGGCGTTTCACTCAAACTTGAACTATCTTATATTGAATATGTATTTATCCATACTGACTCTCCCCAGCATAGAAGTAGTTGCTTTAAACCATATTTTTAAAAAATCTATAAAAACAGGGAACTACTTTTTAAATTAAGACTTATCACCTAGGGGATGATTCAGATGTACTGCCAATCCATCCTCCCCTTTCCCCTGCCCCCATTTCAATTAGCTCTAACCCAGAGAAGTCATTTTCCTCTTATCAAAATTATATCAGAAATAGACATCAGCATGGGCACAAGGCCATATTAATTTAATATGCTAGGAATCTTGGACTGATCAAAATTTAGCAGTTCATATTTATTAAATGTATATTCAGATGGTACATCCCTTAGTTTTTTCTCCCTTAATGATGTGGAAGTGCTTTTGCTCAATTACTTTGGACCCAAAGATAATGTCCTTCTTTTAGTGAGCAGGGGGCAGAGATCCTAATCATCCTCTAATGGGTGGGATGGTTCTGAACAACAAGGAAATTTAGTACTCAGAATGGCAACAATGCCATAGTTGAAGAACACCTTATTCCTGGCCAGATCCCATATATGTATGTACCATATTTTAATCAGAAGTTTCAAAATGAAATAGCTTTTGCCTACTCTTACCAATTAAAGTTTTTTGTCTCAATGAAGTACTTTTACATTTGTACTTGGAGGCTACCTGTTCTAATTAGAAAATTATTTCTGATACTCTGTCTTCTGAAGACTATTATTTGTAACCCAATTAGCTTGCGCAAATCACAGGGCTCCGAGGTCACTGCTCTCATTTCAGACTGTCTATAAAAGCAACAAGATTAGCTCACACATCTTAAAACAGAGTTACTCACAATTAAAAGTAATACCAGGACTTTCACTTATTTTGTCTCCTTCCTGTGATCTGACCCTCTCATCATTTTTTTTCCCTGCAGTTAGAACTGCATTGGTACGAGGTAAAGCACTTCTCAGCGCCTTTCTTTTTTTTTTTTTTTACCCTTTCCCATATCTAATACCTCAGCAGTTTACAAAAGCATGCCTAGAAAGGTGCTGCCTGCCAGGCTGGGGTTTTGCAAGTCCTACAGGACCTCAGCCATTCACAGCACCACCACTGCAGCTGTCTTCATTCCAGCTATGGAGACCACAGTTTTAGTATCTGCTTCCTTGCCAGCCAGACACCTAATCTGGTGGTTTCCTATTTATTTTTGTTTTGTAAAACCTCAGGTGCCTCTTCTATTGAGCCAAGAGAAGCCACAGGGTAATTATACATTTTGCTTACTTCAGACTTTAGGGCGTGTGCGTGCGTGCGTGTGTGTGTGTGTGTGTTTAACCAGTTGGCCAAAGTGCCAAAGAGCCTCTGGTCAAAAGATGTAACACTTTTACAGTTGTTCTTCCTAGTTCCCCAGCTACATAGTTTTGTTATCTGGTATGGAGTGTGGTTAAAAATACGATCCTGTGTTTTCTGGGATCATATCCTTCTCGTTGTTTTATATCTCCCCAAGTCAGTGTATCAGGAGTGCAATGCTTTGCATTAAACTTACGTTAGACCTCAATCTGCAGGGCTTGCACTATGAGGATGGTACCAGAAAGATGGCCGAAGACTCAGTCAAATGACACAAGTCCTTTAAAATACACAAAATTGCTACTCAAAGCCAGGAAAACAATAGCAGTCTCAGTCCAAAGGACCACCCTCTGTGATTTTCAAATCCCTGCAACAGTACCCAGTGCCACCCTTGAATAGAATGAGTTGTGCATTTCTCCTTTTGCAGAGCAACTCTCTGACATTTTTAAGGGGACAGGATATATTTCTAGATTCAAATGATATCTCTGCTTGCCAACCGGAAGCCAACCCAAAGCTCAGCTGCCAACAGCTCAAGTGTATTCAACTGCTAACAGCTCAAGTATATTCCCTAGTGTTTACTGTGGGTGAATCAAAAGATGGTTTCCCAGGTGTATCATCTTTTTGTTATTCCAGCCTTTAGGCTTCCTTAAAGTCTATTCTTATGGGTAGTTGGCTCCAATTTCTAACTACTGTGGGAAAGAAGTTCCAACAACAATTATATTCACAATATCATTGATAGCTTTTAGAAGAGCATTACCAAAATAAAAATGATTACTGCTAAGTAATACAGCACATAAATGTTATCAATTATGATATTTGGCTCAGTGTGAAATATACATTGGCGATTATGCTCTTTGAAAGTGGATATTGGGGTGCCTGGGTGGCTCAGTCGGTTAAGCGTCTGCCTTCGGCTCAGGTCATGATCCCAGGGTCCTGGGATCAAGTCCCGCATCAGGCTCCCTGCTGTCTCTGACAGAGAGAGACACAGCGAGAGAGGGAACACAAGCAGGGAGTGGGAGAGGGAGAAGCAGGCTTCCCCCAGGACCCTGGGACCATGACCTGAGCCAAAGGCAGACGCTTAACGACTGAGCCACCCAGGCGCCCCAATAAAAAACCTTTAAAAAAAAAATAAAGTGGATATTGCACAGATACACATGTGAGATTTCTCTCTAATTAAGTTAGACCATTGGTAATATGCATTTTGAACAAGATCCAAACCAAATGAATCTCTAGGAAAAATAGCATCTGTAATATAATCTATAGTTTGAGATTGTAGGTTTTCAAGTAACTATAACTGGATCCAAGTGGTCTTTGTAAGAAAAATTCCAGCTATATATCTGTAGGTGTCTTTGAAGACACAACTTATTTTAAAGTTGAGGGGTTCTTTCTGGTTGAACAACAATGTTGCTAGCACTTTCTGAACTTTCTGTTAGAATGTCAGCCCTGTCTCCTGTTGATCTGGCAACCTTAATCATATTTCTCTTCAGTCACCTATACAGAATACTTCCATCCAAAACTATTGCCTCAAATTGTGTTATTCGGCTCCCAGCTTAGAATGTAAGACTTCTACTCTGCTTTCTTATATAAAATTAGATCATAAAGTTGTTCATTTGGGGTACATTAGTTAGTTTTTCTAAGAAGTCTTCATTTATTTTATGTTATGCCCTTACATAAAGAATTATTATAGAAATCATAAAATGGACGTTTTTTTTTTTTTTAATTTTATTATGTTATGTTAGTCACCATACAATACATCATTGGTTTTTTTTTTTTGTTTTTTTTTTTGTTTTTGATTTTATTTATTTATTTGACAGACAGAGACACAGCGAGAGAGGGAACACAAGCAGGGGGAGTGGGAGAGGGAGAAGCAGGCTTCCCGCAGAGCAGGGAGCCCGATGCGGGGCTCGATCCCAGGACCCTGGGATCATGACCCGAGCCGAAGGCAGACGCTTAACGACTGAGCCACCCAGGTGCCCCTACATCATTGGTTTTTGATGTGGTGATCCACGATTCATTGTTTTCGTATAACACTCAGTGCTCCATGCAATACATGCCCTCCTTAATACCCATCACCGGGCTAACCAATCCCCCCTCCCCCTCCCCTCTAAAACGCTGTTTGTTTCTCAGAGTCCATAGTCTCATGGTTCATCTCTCCCTCCAATTCCCCCCCCCTCATTTTTCCCTTCCTTCTCTTAGTGTCCTCCATGCTATTCCTTATGTTCCACAAATAAGTGAAACCATATGATAATTGACTTTCTCTGCTTGACTTACTTCACTTAGCATAATCTCCTCCAGTCCCATCCATGTTGATGTAAAAGTTGGTTATTCATTCTTTCTGATGGCTGAGTAATATTCCATTGTATATATGGTAAAATGGACATTCTTAACATTTGTTATAAAACTTCTCTCACAGACACAAATGGAAATTTAAGTTATCCATTAAAGTTTTCCTGCTTAAAATTTCTCAGAACTTAGTAGGAGGAAAAAAACTGTTGAAGAACTTGCATGTTTTCTTATTACTCATAATGAAAATGGTACAGTTTTCTATGTCTTTTTTTATCATTTTAACTCTCAAGAAATATACCTTCCTTTTGGATGAGTAGACTTCTAAAGTGTTGGACGAGCTTACATTCTAGGATACCCAAATATTTATTGTTGCATAAACTCCAAAGCATAATTATTTTATTTGCTTTCAATTCTGTGAGTTGACTGTACAATTTTTCTAGTAGCCTTGCCTCGGCTTAGTCATGCCTGTATATTTAGTTGGGGGTTAGGCTGGGCTGAAAGGTCCAAAAATACCTCTTTCACACATTCAGTGTTTCTCTCCATGGCCTTTCTCTCTCTCTCCTTATGGCTAGCTTGGGTATTTTAACAGCAAGGTGAGTAGTCAGTCTTCCGGGATGGCGACTGGCTTCCAAGAGGAAAGGCAGAAGCAGACAGGCCTCTTAAAAGTCAGGCCTGGAAATGAAACAGCATCAGGCTTCAGCTTACTCTGTTGATCAAAGCAAATTTTAAAACTATCTCAGAGTCAAGAGAAGAAGAAATGGACTACCTCTCAATGGGTGGAACTGCATGCACTTAGAGGAGAAGACTTGAGGGTAATCATCTGTGGAGGCTACAGGCAGTTGAAAGTTTGTTATTCGGCAGATCAGTAAATTACCTTTCCCACGAGTAGACTAAAGTTTTTGATGATTTTGATCAGTCATGCAATTGATACATTGTGCAATAGTGGATCAATTGCTGAGAGGAAAAAAACCCCTGGTATTAAGCAATTCAATAATCCACTTCTTTTAGGAAAGAGAAAGGCAACCTCTGCCTTTCAGCAGCTGACCTGATACTATCAGTCATGGCTAGGACCTTTTATTCTCCTCTGGAATCTAAGAAATTTCACAAAATATCTTCATCAGATAAGCCCATTCCTTTACTATGAAGGAAGAATCAAGAAAAAAAAAAAAAAAGCAGGACCACTCCATAATTATATTTGAACAGGGTCAAAGACATGAATATTGTCCACACTAACAAAAGGACAATACATCCTCCTAATGTGGGTGATAGGAGCCACTGTTGCTGTTTTAGTAATTACAGCTTTGGCCTTTGTCTAGTCTTACCTTCTCTGAGATAAGATGTGTTACATTACCCAATCTTAGAATTGACCCCACTTCCTAATGGTATCAAATTTAGAGTAAAGCCCGGCAAAGCCTTGCTTCCTTTGACCTGCCCCAGAGTCACCCAACACAGTCCCAAATATTGTAATTGCTTTCTAATACCCTCTTACTGAGATGGCTCATCATTCCCCAGAATGGGTGTTTTCCCTCTCTGCCATGAGTCATAAAAACTACTTGTTTAACTACGGGTGTGTTCTTGGTGGTCTGTGGCTAGAAGGTACTGACACTTTATTCAACAGGAACAGAAGATCACAGACACCTATTATGCATCTGGGCAATGCTAGGCATTAAAGATGCTGTAGAAAAGACACTCTGTTCTCAAGAAACTTACAGTTGCATGGGATGGAGAACAGTGAGAAAATGAGCAATTTCACTACAATATGATACAAGCCTTAATAAGAGTATTTAGGAAAGCCTCCTAAAATTGTCTGTCAGGTGTCAGTAAGAAAGTTACATGGCTAAATAAAAATACTGAAATAATAAATTCAGGTTTTATATGCTAATTGATTTCCTCTTCCTAGCAACATTCTTACAGATTCAACCTTGGAACACCAAGGGAGTAGGCGGTGATTAGTGGTGTGGGAATGTCTCATATTTCCCTAAATGAAGATACATCTATCTGGTTACATTATGTCTGAGGATTTTCTTCTCTCATAATTAGGGTTTATATTATGAAGTGTTGTTAATTTTGTTCTCCTTGACTATGTTTGATAATAGAATAGTTTATCTTACTCAATGTTTAGTTCTAGTTTATTGTTTTGGTAGCATCTCCTGAATCATTCTTACTGTTTTTTAATTAATCAAGATTTAGAAAGCATGAATAGATTTAAATTGTCAGTCCAAGGTGGTTTTATTTATTTATTTTCCTGTTGTTGATGTTGCTTCCTTCTTAGGACTGTGTCTTGTATTTATTTCCCTTTTAAAAAGATGCTGGTTTGTACTGATTGATTTTTCTTGCTGATGTTAGCATTCAATATTAAAAAAAAAAACTCCATCTTAAGTTCCATTTCACTGCTCATCTCCACACCTTTAAGGTGTGTGTGTGTACCTGTGTGCATATGCATGTATGTACCCAGTGGTAATGAGATGTGGCATTCTGTTCCTTAAAACTTAACACCTGGAGTCATTTAGATTTTTGAATTCTCTTAAGAAAATGGTGAGAAGAAAACTCAGTACAGCTTAAAATGTTTTACTCACGTATACTGGAACTTTAAAAGTTCTCCTAATCAAAGGTAACCGTTCATTGGCATACTAATTTGTATTAACAGTGCAATTTTGTAATTCACCACCATCTTTCCTATTTGATCCTGTTTTCTCCTAATAAGAAAACTAAATATACTGAATAGTAAGTTTATAGGCAGGTGTTTATGCATGTACACATGTTCTCTGTGGAAAAAATAGAAGTGAATTTCTGCATAGAATAAGGTGCAAGATCCTGGAATATTTTTCCTTCTTTTAAAATAAACATTAGAAGTTTGACCATTGGAGAGTAACTTAGAAATAAACTTACCCACAAAAAAAATATTCTGTGGATGAGATCATAAAATGTGATGGTTTATTTATTAATTACTTTTTAAATTGATTTATTCAGTTATTTGTAAGGCGCCAACTATGTACCACCCAGTGTTATAAGTGAATCACACAAGACCTTTTGCTCTTCAGGAGTTCAAAATTCCATAGAGAAGGACAAATGTATTACCTACTACACAGTATTGTGTTAAGTTCTATAATGAGTTATACATGGATGCTAAAACTGTGTAATATTATACAAGAGAAATTTGGGAAAAGTGAAAGATGAGAAGGAATTAGTTATATCTGCAAAGGGAGGTAGGCATTTCAGGTAGAATAAACATGTATGCAGATTGTGGAGATGAGAAGAAGGATATATTTGGGAAATTTAAGCAGTTGGCTATGACTGGAGCATAGGGAATGTAAGGTAGGGAAGATATTTATAGGACAGATCACGGGTGATCTTTTACTTATGCTAAGTTTATACTTACTAAAGGAGGGGTACTAAAGTCTTTCAATCAATGAGATGACATAATGATATCTGGATTTTTAAAATTCCATTTTTGCTATAGGATGAGAGCTCCAAGAACAGGCATAGGATCCTACTTAAGTAGCCATAATTATAATCTAGCAGAAGAACAAGATGGATCTGAAACAAGGGCAAGTATGAATGGAGAAAAAGAGTTTGTCACAAATTTAGGAGGAAAATAATAATAAAAGCACTTGGATAGAGTAGATGAGGAAGAGCATGGCTGTCTCATTTTTTTGGCTTAATGAAATGAATGATCACATGATTCATAAAAGAAGAAATCATGATGTATAGAGTAGAATGAAAAAATCAGTTTGGACACATTCAATTTATATTCAGTCCAAATTGCTATGGAGTGGTCCATAGTGAAGATCTAGTCGGCAGTTGAAAATGTTCACCTGAACTTCAGTAAAAAGTTTTATGTCACGCTTGTATTTTATCCAAAGACATGCAGTTGTGACAGAGCTTAGCATGACCTTTACCAACTAGCGTTCTTTGATTCCGTTTCCTCAACTGGATTATTGGCTCTCATTTGTGTTTTTCTCCTTCATAGCAATAGCCATTCTGCTCTGCAGGTATTCATTTACTTGCATTAAACTGGTAGGTTTCATTCTTGTTGTTTGTTTAGATCACAGACAGTCAATAAATGTATGTTAAATTTCCTGTGTCCCTCCTCCCTCCATCCTTCCCTCTCTCCCTCTTTCTTCCTTTTTTACCTTCTTTTCCCCTTCTTTTCATCCTTCCTTTCTCCCTCTTTTCCTGCCTTCCTTCTCTATCTTCTTCCTTCATTATTATTTTTGCAGATATTTATAGAACATCTACTATATGAGATTGTTAGCTATATAGTAATCAACATCACAGACATAGTTCTTGATCCTATGGAGATTTTACTCTGGTGAGGGAAAGAGAAAATAAATCAGTGATTTGAAATTTATATTTAATCTGAATTGTTTAAAAAAATCTAAATCATGATATATTCTATGAAGGAAATGAAAAGGATAAAGAGTTTACATAGTCTTTACTGCTATATACCAAGGCTGTCTGATATTTAAGTAAGCATTTAATAAATATATATTAAATGAATGAAAAATAAGTTCAATGAGAGAGTAAATAACTAGAGTAAATAACTAGAACCCAGGTTTTCTAACTTTTAGTTCAATAAAGTTACAATCATAGCTTGAATTATACAGCAAGAAAAACAACACTTAATTTTTGTACTCTGAAGTCAAGGCTAACTTGAACAGTCATATCAGTGCTGTGAATGTAGTAATTCATTGAAATTGCTTTTAAAACTTCAGATCAAATTTTGCTTTTTGTATGGTATCTATACATCTCACACCATCCCTGCCTTGTAAGCACATTCAGATGGTTTCAAAAGTGGCCTGTGCAAATAACTCCCTCTCATTTAACCCTGATTTATTTCATGTAACTTCTAACTAATTGATTTGCTCTTAATCATTAACTTTTTCCTCCAAATCAATTTTATCCTAACTAAAATGGAAAGTTTAGAAGTACAGAAACTTTATACATCTTCTAGCTCTTGGATTGCTAGCTTGTAACATTCTAAATAAATTATAGTTGAGTGAATAAATAAATGATTATGAATCATAATTTAAAATTCTCTATAAATGTTTTAGAGGTTCTTAAATTAACAACAACACAAAAAAGCCTTATCTGTGCTTTATTGTTTTATACCCTGAGAAGCCGTATCTGTGCTGTATTGTTTTACCCCCTGTTATTTTTGTGGTTTTCAAACCATGATTTCTTTCAAGGAAGTAAACTTACGCCATGTTGACAACTTTCCAGTGTTGTAGTGTTAGAGTGGCAGATTCAGGGATAAACTTTAAATTCCTTTATGGACACTTTTATTTACATATAAATATTTTATTTTGTCAAGGTCTCACTTTGGTATCTGACAGAATAGTGTAGGTGCATTTTTAGTTTGAAATCTAGAATTAATATTTAATTCTCCTCAGGCAGTATTTCTTTCCAATAAACAGATATTCATGATCCATCTTTTCCCCTTGCTTTATTCCTCTCAAAACAGAGCAACTAGGTTTTACAGTTTTAGATTCACAATATAGTGTTTTTAACAAAATTTTCCTTTTCCCAAACTCTTTTCTAAGAGAAAATTTGATCTAAAGACCCTTACTCAGAACTCTCCAGGACCTCTTTGGGTGGCAAATCATGTAGTTAGCTCAATTCTGAGATCCTTGATTTGTTTTAAAAACAGGTTTTAAAATCCCATGGCTATATATATTTGGAATCTATAGACAGTTTTTGCTTTTGTGAGTTTTCAAATATTTTCTTACTATAATATGATTAACTGCCTTTCGTATTATTTTACAACCTGTCTACAGGGATTACTGATTATATTCTTTTGCAAACCTTGAATGTTAAAAAAAAAAAAAAGGAAGTTCTTAGTAGGGTGGTGAGTGTATGCCTGTTCTGCTTGGGTCTGCTGTGAGAGCTTGGGGCTTTTGTGTAAATTAGGAAGGCCAGCCAAGGGTCTGGAAAAAATTGCAAAGTTTATTTTATCATCATAGTTTTAATCATTTTTGAATATTATATTAAGTTTTCTTCTTTAATAATTAATTCCAAATTCTATCCTTTCCCAATTCACTAATAAAAATTTCCCAAATTATTTTGTGCTATTCATTTTATGCCTTATAACTAATATAATTTCTCTATAGAATATTTTTACAGAAACAATTTCTAATAGCTACTAATGGTAGTCATATTCATTGGCCAATTTCATGCATTTAGTCCAGTGGCAAAATGAAAGCATGAGGTCACAATTTCCTTTTTCTTTTTGTGTTTTCTAATATGAGATTCCAGAATCTGTTGTGAAATGTCTCCATGGCCATCTTGTGATTTTACTAGAGTACAGTTTTTATTGAAGCTCTGTAGTGATTGCAGTTGACTAGGAAAAAAATAGAAGTTCACTTAATATTTACTTTTCGTAGAGTTAGATGGCAGATTTGTTGCAAGAGGAAGGAATTAATACAACTGAGCAATATATATCCTTCTACTTCCAAGCATCTTTGCAACCTGAATTCATCCCCTTTGGTAAATCTTGTAACAGTTCGCTGGCAAGACATAATCATGCCATATTCAACAAATAAGGCAGCATCAATGAGCACAAGCTTAAAAGTTAGACAGACATGGGGCTAAAGTCTGGCTCATGCAGAGCTAATTTGTTGAGATTTGGTAACTTGCTTAACTTCCCTAGTTAGGAAGGCCCCTGAGTAAGCTGGGGAATCTGAAGAAGGGAGTGGGGACTTTAACAGCATTTTCCATTTCTCCCTGACTCACCATTAAGAGTAATCAAATTGAGCAACGATTTTTGCTAGACTTTTGAGGAACAGGATATTTATTGGGGGTGAAGTAGATAAAATAGCTCATCAGCAAACTAACTGCATGCACGCCTGTTATTCCATCCTGGTTCCCACAGTATGGTATTCCTGGTGGATGCCTGGCTAGTGATGGATACAGTTGTGATTCTTTGACCAGAAGTTGGGTGCTGCCAAGTTCCCACTTTACTTATTGCCTCCTTACAACCTGGGGAGTAAGATACGTTCTCACAGCATCACCTGAGCCAGCAGGTTGAATATATTGACAGCTATAGATTTCATTGTTTTTATAGTGTTTTAGTTTTTTTGTTCCTGAATCATAGTATTGAGTTGTACCTGCTCTACAGTGGTGCTTCAGAGTTGCTACATCAGATGGTGTGTGTTTTACTCTGGGCTTACTTATTGCAAAGGTTCCACAGGAAAACTGAAGCCAATTTCTCATTGGTTGAAATGTTCCTATTGTTTAGTACATCATCCCATGAAATGTAGCTGTTATTTTTATCTGTTGTTCCTCCCATCTCTATATTCCCATGATTTCTCTGCCGTGGGTAATGTTGACTGCATTTTTGAAAGCTAAGAGGCTTATACAATATCCTCTGGTAGAAACTGCCCACTAATGCTGCCCACTAAATTTTAACTATTAAAATGAATTTCCAAATGCATAAAGAGCTAAACATTCAGCCACAGTATCATATAATGATATCTTTAAACAAAACAAGGAAAAAATAATGTAATTGTAGGTCCCTCAAAATACTGGCCTTATTGTAAGTTATCTTAATAACTTTATTTATGTTGCTTCATTGTATGAAAGTATTGAAGAATAGATAGGTATTTTAAGAAAAGTCCTGCAAAATTATTTCTTAGAATGTTTTAATATAGACTTTTTATTGAATAATCAGTTGTTTATTTTTCATCATAGGAACCCATTCTTGGTTCATAATAGCTAATAAATATGTTTATATTTATATTATAATTGAATCAGTGAAAAAGCTAACCTTTTCAATTAAAGAACTGAGGGTTATCAGGAGAACTTCATAATTTCTTCACATTCACCAGAAACATTGTGTCTGTGTGTGTAATTACAGTACATGTGTTATATGCTTGCCTTAATCATTGCTTTGGATGTAATTCAAGAATAGTGGATTCAATTCTGATTTAATAAGCAAATTCAAAAATAAGAAGGGATGTTTGATACTCACAAAATCTACAGATTTACTGTGTGATTAACATTTAAGAAAATTGGAATGTGAAACTTAGGTTAAAATTTGAAGCACCGTGACAATATTTCCAGGTATAATATATTAGAGAACAATGATAAAAACAGTAATACTAGAGAACAGTGCTGATATGAAAGGCAGTAAAACTATATTAACCCACTTAAGTAGTAACATCTCTAGCAAGAAAATAATGGAAATAATCTTTCCCTTATTATAGAATAGCATTTTCTATATGTAATCATGTGATACATATATTAAATTATGCAAAAAATTATTTCACATTAAAGGAACAAAATTATTAAAATTTTGCCATTTTGATTTAAACTTTATGGATAATGGGTGGTATGATCAATCAAATCAATCAAAACATAATTAGTAGGAAGGTACTATTATCTGAAGCCTTAATGAAGTTACCAACATGTATAAGTAATGGTGATTTTTGTTTAATTTGTTTTCAATTTTATAGTTTCCTTTATTCCCAATAAATGTGTAAAGTCCTGAAGAAAATGGACATGTGTCTTCTGTATCATAATATCTAGTTTAGGGTTTAGTTTGTAATCTATGTTTAAAATATTTTTTATTTGTTATCCATAACAAATACTTGATACAAGCTCTTCCCCACTCCTCACCTACCTCTTCCTGTGTTGCATCAAGTTTCTAATCTGGGTAAAATATACTTGGAGTTTTTGCAGTTTGATTGACCCTAAACATTTTGTAAATTTCCTTTCTTAGGTCCATTCTGTTTTTAAGACTGCATGGTTTCCCATCATTCCCTCTCTCCAACTGAAATGTCCTACCTATAAGTACATTTTAATTAAATGGTACTGCTTTGCACATTAAGGATATCATGAATGGTCCATACATTAAAAAATTGTGAGAGAAGAGATATTAAGAGGTGCAGTTGAACTTTGAACAATGTAGGGGTTAGGGACGCTGACCCCCTGCACAGTTGAAAATCTGCATACAACTTTTAACAACCCAAAATCTTTTTTTAAAGTTTTTTTTTTTTAAGATTTTATTTATTTATTTCACAGAGAGAGACACAGCAAGAGAGGGAACACAGCAGTGGGGAGTGGGAGAGGGAGAAGCAGGCTTCCCGTGGAGCAGGGAGCCCAATGTGGGGCTTGATCCCAGGATCTGGAGATCATGACCAGAGCCGAAGGCAGACACTTAAGGACTGAGCCACCCAGGCGCCCCAACAACCCAAAATCTTAACTATGAATAGTCTACCATTGACAGGAAGCCTTACCAATAACAGAGACAGTCAACGGACACGTATTTTGAATGTGATATGTATTATATACTGTATTCTCATAATAGCATGAGTCAGAGACAAAAATGTTAAGAAAATCATAAGAAAGTGAAAATGCAATACAGTACTATCTGTATTTATTGAAAAAATCTGTGTGTAAGAGGACCCGTGCAGTTCAAACCTGTGTTGTTCAAGGGTCAGCTATTTACTTCCTGAGTTCACCAGTCCATGAATCCTTTTTAGAAGACTATCTTTCTTGCTTCTATAAACTTTGTCTGGAGCTACATGGCTTTTTCTGGGGTTAAGTTGTTTTTAAATGTATAGGGGTGGATAGAAGTGTTGTGGGTAGTTGAATGTCTTGACAGTTTTGTATAGGTAGTAGACACTTAACAGAAAAATCCTAAATATTGTTTCAACATGGTACTAAGTAATATTTTAAAATTTGTACCTCATTGTCTTTGTGTGTCTTAAAAAAAACATGTAACCTTAGCAAAACTTTTCTGTATATATAATGGACAAAATAAGATGCTTACATAGCCACAGCTTGTGAAAGTTAATTGCATCAACTATATTAGTAAAAGTTACTAAGCTGAAAATATCAGTGCTAGAAAATCTTGGAATTTGCTTGCTTTGGTATACCTTGAGAGTAGAAAAAGTTCCAGCTTTGGTTAGGATCAGACAATAGAGGAAAAATATATGTTCAGTAGAAAATGATATTTTTACCTACAGCATTTATATCAGCTCAACAACAACTAGTAATTAAATACCACTTGTCCAAATCTTAATTCAAATGGAATATTGGCAGATCATCTATCAGGGAGGTGAAAAAAAAAATCTCTATAAGAACAAAGCAAGAAGGCCATGAAAAAAAAAAGAATCTTTCTGACTAGATATTTTAAAAGAATAAAGGATCATCTTTTAAATTGTCAAACATACAAAACTGAAGGCAAAAATGAAGATAAATTGTTATATAAAGGAGAAGATTCTCAGGCATATTTGATAAAATATCATAAAGTTGTTGAAAGCAAAGCAACCCTCTTGACATTAGGTGAACATTTGTATTATCTGCATTTGGAACATTCCGTTTAGGCAAATTGTCTCATACCCTTGTCTGTCCCTTGATATATCTCTTTCTCTTCTGGTACCTGCTGTGTGTGCTCCTTTTAACCTACTGTGATTGTCTGATACTTTGATATTTTCAAAATATTATTTGTAGAAAGTCTTCCTTAGGAGAAAATATGATTCAAAAAATCAAAATAAGAGAAAGAAATCCACATACTTAAAATATATTAATTTAATATATCCTAAGGTAGAAACTATTAGGTCTGATGAAAGAAACTCTGTATCTACTATCATTTGGGATATTAGAGGTGAAGATAGAGTAATATGAGAACAGAGAAGAAATGTATACCTAAACCTGGAGATATCAAGGAGATGTTCCCCAAGAGGTGTTACTTGGGCTGAGAATTGAGAAGATAATATGTTTTTAAAGTAATATAATTAAAATCTATCATGATTTGTATGATAATACTTAAATGTCATAAATGAATCTTTAGTAAGTCTAAAATAGGTCTTAATTTCTAAGAGTGTCTTCATTCCACCATAGTTGCTTTGGCCAAAAACTGGACAGAATCATAAATCCTTTCTTTCTCTTCCCTGCCACATTCTACCATCACATCTAATCCTAGAGAAAATCTTATTTCTTCTGTCTCTAAAATATATCTCCCAATTCATCCATTTCTGTAATCTTAACTTTTAAGATACCTGCTCAAAATGCCATCATTCTGACCTGAGCTACTACTACAGTATTCTTGTGAATAATCTGATTTTATTTCTCTTCTTTTTAATTTATTCTTTATTCAGCAGCCAGCAGAGATATCTTTAAAGCCTAAGTCAAAGCATACCATTCCTTTTATCACAATTAGAAGAACACTTAAACTCTTTACCGTTCATATAAGGCTCTACAAGAGCTGGACCCACCACCTATCCAAAGCTCATCTTATATACTAGTCTTCTCTTTCACAGTGCCTCTGGCCTCTCAATAGCTCAGGCATATCAAAATTTATTCTTACTTAGGTTTGATTTCTTATGCCTTGAATATTTTCTTCTAGATCTTCATATAGCTATTTCTTTATTTCATTCAAGTATCCACTGAGATGTATTAGAGAGAAGATTTGAATGGGCATCCTAGTTAAAGTAATCCTCAGAGGCTGACTGGGACTGAGCAATTAGTTGTACTTATTTTTATTTTGTAAAATCCCTTCCTTTCTTCTAGATTATAGTAGTGGATATATGACTATGTGCATTTGGCAAAACCCAAATAACTGTGCATATCAAACAGTGCTTTTTAATATTTTGATGTATCTAAATTATGAATAAACAAATTACTAAATAAAAAAATTTACTATGGAGAGTCCTTGGAGTGTTTTCATGAAGGGGCTGACCTGTTTGTTTTTTTTATTTCAGAAAGACTATTTGGAAATTGAGTGGAGAATGAAGGAATGGCTGGCATGGTGGCAGAACTGAAGAATAGGAGACCAGTTGGGAGGCTCTGTAAGTAGTGAAAGCAGAGATGTTGAAGGCTTGAATTGGTGGAAATAAAAGAAAAATAGAGAAGTGAACTGATATAGCACATGTTTTGGTGGTTCAGTACCAGGAAATGTTGATGAATAAAATATGTGTGAGGGGTTATATAAAGAGAGGAACGAAGAATGCTTATCTTTTTTTCTTTGTTCCATCTTTTGCATTTCTCTATAATGTTTGCTGTGTCTTTTCCCAAGAGCTATAATTTGTTGGCAAGGAAAAAAAGGAAGGATAAGAAGTAGTGAGTCCTTGCCTAACATTTGGCATTGTATTCCACTCTGTGCTTTCAACCAACAAACATATTTACTTTTCCCCTCTGGTTCTTTCTGAGTGCTTGCTCCCATGCGTTTCACTTTGAAGGCACTAGGATCAATTAATTGAACACTTAGCATCAGATTTGGCTTTCATGGGTCTCTCACTTTAGTTTGGTATGGCTATTGATGATTAATGAATCTAAATGATCTCTGGTTTGAGGTAAAATCTATTGATTTTTTTTAATTAGAAAATTCTACCTAGAGTGCTTTGAAGTATTTTCAAATCATCCATATTCTCACTGTGATTTTGCTTATTAGCTTTTGGTTTGATAGGTGAAATGATGGTTACCATACAATTTACACTGTCTGTCTCTTCTGTTTGATTTCACTCTAACAATATTTGTGTGTGTGTGTGTGTGTGTGTGTGTGTGTGTGTGTGTGAGTGTGTGAATTTTAGTGCTATAACAAATTTTAATTTACTGGTTCTAGGTAGTGTTTTATGACCACAGGGACAGATTTTTGAGGTAGCATATCAAAGGCATTTGACACTTATTTTCCCATGGCTATTTCATTTCAAGGCTGGAGGAAATTCAAAAGAAAGAAGTTTATGTCTTAATGATGTTTAGGGATAAGGATCAATGCATTAGATTAGTGAAAGGCTTGTGCTTGGACTGAGTCTTCCTTGCTGTCTCTCTGCAGTGTCAGATTGCTTACTACACAACCTCACAGCTCCTGTTCATGTAAGAAGATAGCAGCTGTAGGAAGGAGTAGTGTGGTATAATTAAGGCAAAAGAACTGAGGGCTTAGGTTTAGGAAAAGCCAGTGTTCTGCACTTCTGCACATGACTGTTCTCCATGCCTTCCTCTCCTTGAATGCCAAATGTTTCTTGATCTGATCTTTCCAGATGAGTATATTCCCCTTAGTCTTTTAGTATTGTAGAAACTGTATTTGAAAAAAATATTCAATATCCCTTAGGGAGTATTATATAATTATTTCTGCTGATATGATACAAATATATACCATTGTATTCTAGATCATTCAAGAGCAGGACACATTCCAAATTTAGAGATATGTATCAATACTGTACAAAAATAATTTTGCTAGATGCTGTTTATATAGAATGGATCTAAAATAAAGGAATAAGTTGTGGATTATGAAGATTCTTTGAGAGTTGTCTTTATTTATAGTTTGGTGCAAAAATAAGAAAAAGAGGATGATTTTTAGTCTTAGACTTGAAACTTGATGAGATTGAGAAGGTTTCCACTTTTGATCTCTCTGTATTGTGTGGATGAAAATCATTCTACAGCCTTTCTTTCATAGCTGCAGTCCCCCAAAACTCACTCCAACTACACAAGAAATGACCTCAGATTTTTATTTGCCTTATATTAATACCAAAAGTAGCTTTGTAATACTGTTCAGGAGTAATTTCATGTAACACATGGTGCTTTTATGGGTTGAAAATTTCTATTCATTATCCCTTTCAGTATCTCAATTTTCATTAGCTAGTATTATCTTCTTTCCATTTCCATCTTTGCTATTATTGATCCTGACTGACTGATGTATGTTGGCTCTGTTGTCTTTCTATTACTCCAGAATTCTAGAGGAATAAAGTACATTATGCTTATTCTTCTAAAGAAGTATATTTCTAATCACATTTGTTCTCTAAATAGTTCATCTTGTTCACTTTGTTTTTCCTTTCCACCTCCATTTCCTTTGGCTGAAGTAACTTCTCTTCTCACTTCTACACCTTCTCAAGCCATACTTCCTCTGAAAAGTCCTGCACAAGTATGTTCTCCTCTGAAAATATCATTGTCTTTATGTTGCTGGCGTGCCTTGCATTTGCTTTTCTTAAAGCTCTCATCCCAGTATATTGAGTAGTGATTTGTTTACCTGTCTGAATCCCCTACTAGGTTGAAGGCAGAGCTAAGATGATTTCATCTCTCACAGTGCAGTATACTTAGCAGACATTCAAAAAATGTTTTGAATGGCTGCAAGAAAGAATAAGTTGCTAACAAAAGAATTAGTTTGTTTTAAAGAATTGAGGATGAGGAATGATCAACTGCAAAAGCCAGCAGTTTGTTGCTCTCTTAATTGTGTGTTGAATTGAAATGGCTGCACTTTAGAGGAGAGAGAAAACTGGATGGTAGTGAAACACTCTAAAGGCTTATCAACATGAAAATATGCATTCGTGGTCATATTCTGGGGCTCCTCTGCAACCCTGTACTAAACATGATTTCAATGAAGAAAGCCACACAGACTGGATAAGGTTTTCTCTGACCCTTTTATATCTGGCTGAGACTAACACTAATAGTTCCCAGCCTGATGGGAAAAAGGAACCAAATTGTCCTAAAAATCCTATCCTAATATACAAGTTCATTAAGAGCCAGGCAGGAATAATTTTCAACCTTTCAAAGGATTCTGTGATCAATCTAAAATAGCATGCATGAGAAGGGATTCATTTACAAAGAAAATTGTCATTATAGAGTTATTAGAAACGGATGCTCTGGGTCATCTAAAGTACAAACTCCCATTTCTCCAAACTTTTAACTTTCATGAAGTTTAGAAGTTTAATTAATCTTTTCTCATTATTGCTTCTGATTTTTTCCCTCCTTGTTTCATTTCTGATTATAAGTGGAGAAAAAAATGATACCATGGATTAGATTTTTTTTTCTTTGACTTTGAGCAAGGGATAATTCACCTGGGGATGTGAATCACACATGCTGAGAGAATTCAAACTGCCTATACGCTGACAGAACTATGACTTTACTCAATATTACTTATCCATGAACTAAATCCTTCCGCCACATTCCTACCTTAATTCTACAAACATTTATTGAATGTCTACTACATGAAAATCGCTGTGCTAAGCCACGGATCATTGGCAATGTTTTAGGCAGAAGTTGTAGAAAACCCAATTATCTCTTTTTATATCTGAAATCCATACTGGTTTAGAGAAAAATTTTGCTGCTAATAAGTCATTTTACTGATTGATGGGATTTGGAGAACTATAGAGAACTAATCAGTTAAAACATAAGAAGACAATTTTTATCATAGAGTGAGCTTAAAACTCCAAATCAAAATTCTAAGTAAAACTAAAGGGAGTGAGGAAGGAAAAAATAAAACTAAAGATAGTGAAACATTTTGATATTTGTTGAAGTATTTCAAAAATAATTTAAGAAATTTATTGTTTCTATTAATGAAGGCATATTATAGTGCAAATGTTAAAAAATATAAATAGTTGTTTCTATATACATGATGATATTTCATATTTCTATATCTACCTATCTATAAATAGATACACTTTTATATAGATACATACACAGGTATGCATTTAGAGTTATATTGATGAACCATAAGGGTAACCCATTAGGGTTAATTTGTTTTACTCACTAGTGGTTATGATTTCCACTGAACTATTCACAATCTCTTCAAATGATTCTTCATTATCTGTGATAAGTATTTTACAAGAATGCTGACTTTTAATTAAATAAAATGATACAGTATTAAATCAGAACAAATTTAACTACCTTTTGGAGTGAGTGAAGTCACCCTTGATTTTGGCTTCATTAACCATATGCTCTGGTCACCAAGAGCACAAATTTTGGGAAAGATACATGAATTGGTAATAAGATTTAATTCAAGACTGAGCTTTGACATTTACTAGCTATATAACTTAAAGAATAATCTGAAGATCTTAATTTCTTTCTAAATAAATGCGTGTGGTGGCAGTAAAATCTCACACAAATGATAAAGATTGTATAAGACATATGATCAAGAACTCTGTAAACTGTAAATAATTATTTATACCTGCTATTAGCATATGTTTTATCATATGCACTGGGCTTGTGCACCAGTAGGTTTTCCATTCAACCTCTTTGGGCAGAAACAATGTTTCACTTACCATTATGAATATAGGTGTTAGAAGGAGGTGTAGAAATTGAGATTTCAAACATATTTTTAATTCAAATGTATAAAATTCTATGAAAATAGAATATTCAGGTATGAATATTAGTGCACCCGTTTTTAAATGCCTAAAGTCTGTTTATTTTTTAATGAACTTTGCAAATATTTGCCTCATTCAACACAAATGGTAATACATTGCTAGCCTCTCACACCCAAGCAGAAGGAAGCATGGATCATGGTGTTTTACTGCTACCATAACCACAAGTTGAAGGGGACCATTAAGCCTGGGAAATAGGTCCGTTTCTTCGTAAGTTTGTTGATTAACTAGAGTTGAGTATCATTGACGATGTCTTACCCCTAGGCTTTAAAAATAATCTATTTTATACTTTCCCAGTTGAGAGATTCAGGAGAAAAGAGTTATAAATGCAAAAGTGTTATATTACTCTCACATGCAAAAGGGATGAGTAGGACAGTTTGCTGGTAAGTGTGCCTGGATCTGGAAAGTTTCATGTAGTAGGGATGATGGGAGATTGAAGTCTGAAAGGAAATGGTTAGTAAAACTGGGTCAAGCTCTTACATATGATCCACAGAGCAGTTAGTGTATATGTTGTTTCCACAATTCTTCCCTTTCCTCATACTCTATTTTGGGCTGTTAAGAATTCTCTGGAAATCACAGGGTTTTTAATATTTCTATGATATTCTCCTTCCCTTTTTCTTTCCATCTTGTCAATTTTATTTTTTCATTTCAGTATTTTATGATTTTCATAATAGTAGGTACTGTGTTTGTAAAGTATTCCTTATGGACTTGCTGTCAGTATGACTCCATATATTTTCATTCTTATTCTTCCAAAGGCTATATCATGATATTTAGCATTTAAAAGATGATACATAAAAATTTTCTGGGACAAATAAATTACTTATTAATGCTATTTGTGACAGTGACACTAGATTTTCATGGATGCCTTATCTTATTTATAAAGAATATATAATGTTTGAAATGTGTGCTGTATGTAAATTTAGATTGGAAATGATGGTGTAATATTTGTACTATTTCTGGTATTGCAAAATTCATCCCACTTTAAAACCACAATTAACTTTTGACTTCTCATTTGTTAAATAAAAATATTTCATCAAAGAAATCATGAACTTTATTTTACTAAATTTTCAGGAAGTCAGAATTGTAATAAATGGATCAAATGATTGACCTTAATTTTGTCTAACTGTTGGATTTTGAACTTTTATAGGACTATTTTATGCAAATTTTATCATTCTATATGTATGCATTCTTCAGAATATGAAATTCTTATTCACAAAACTCTTTGCGTTGGTCCACCACAATATTACCAGCCTTTGCTAGACTGTTCACTTCTCTAGGTATGGATTTTTCTCCTTTCTGGCTCTCAGTTTATTCCAAAAATTTAATGATTTAAAATCAGTTGCATTAAGATATTCAGGTACCATTTAAACTTTCTTAACATTGTGAGTATCTACTTAACATTTTTGCAATAAAATAAAAACACATATCTGAAAAAACTGACTGAAAGTTTAAAGGGAAGGAAATACAGTATAAAGATGAAGAAAAATATAATAGTATGTCAGTAAATTGCTCACATAGAATACCCTAAGCAGCAATGATGAAAACAATAATAGTGTCAATTGCATAGTAAAAAGGAAAAGCACAGAGGTCAAGAATATAGCTTGCTTTTATTCTTGGCTGGTGATTTTCCATTAGTCTCCCACACACACCATTGCCTTCAACGTACTTAGGAGCTGGATTATTCAAGGTATTGTGGCCGGTCATACATTCTGAAAAAGGCTTTGCTGTGCTTTGAATAAGACAATTAATTGCCCTTTGGCTGGTAGGGCAAATTTTCTGATCTTGTTACCCATTCATCGGACAAATATTTAAATGCCTACTCTAGGCTGGGGACAAACTCCTGAACCACATAGTTTCTGTCCTCAAGGAGATTTCTGCATTGGGGTGATTGCTTTTACTTGATTCTGTGCTTTATCTTGCTCCCATAGCCAACACCAATATTAATGAGATGGCTTTCTGGCCGTAGGAAGGGATCTTTTGTTTCAACCAAGCTAAACAGTATGAAGAGACTGAAACCTTGACATCACCAAAGGTTTTTTTTGTTTGTATGTTTATTTTTAACTGGAAGATATGTTGTTTTTGTTTATTGCTTTCATGTCTATGAAACTCTAGAATGGTGATTGTCAAACTTTAGTAGCTCAGGTAATCACATAGGAAGCTTGTTAAAAATGTAAGCTTCCAAGGCCCACCTTTAGAAATTTTGATTTAGTAAGTTGAGGCTGATGTTCAGAAACCTGTACCTTTAACTAGTACCTCAGGTGCAATCCACATTTTGAAAAACAACAAACCTTAATTTTAGATTATAGAGTCTGTGTAAGTTTCAGGTGATATTTCAGGGTTTTAGCATTATTTGTTGTTTGTTTTCCCCCTTGATGGGATTTAGAACATTTTTTATCCTGTGCTAAGTTCTTATCTGGGTATGAGATATTTCTGTACAAATTTGTTTTTTGTCTCTCTCTGTTTTTACATGATTTCTTTTAAAGATCAACAAAATTGTCTAAAAGAGAGGTTGAACATATACTATTTTGATTACATAAAATATACTAATGTGGTAGCTGGAAAAGAATGAAAATGAGAAAAAAATATAGAGAGAAAAATCCCTAAGTCTTACCATTTCAAGTAGGGCAGTGGTATAAGCCAAAAAGTTTCCTTTTTTCCCCAACACTGAACCTGGAAAGTCATGTCAAATACAACGGATTTGGAATGTCAGCACCTTGATTAACTCAGGTTGTCTGGATTGCAGTCTCTTAAAAGTGATTTTTCCCTTTCTTTTGAAGTTCTGCTTTCTTCTCTATGGATAAAATGTTGGCTAATTTTTCTCTGTAGTTATACACAGATTCAGTTCAAATACAGGTACTACAGAAATCTCTAGATTTATGCAGAGTATAAAGTATCATTCCTCTTAAAGACAGATTTCTGTGTCCATTTGTGGTATTTCTTCCAAAGACAAGGAATTTTCATAGTTTCTCTAACCTTGAAAGGATTGAAAGCATGGGCATAGAGCTACTGGTCAAATCATGGGGTGCTAATAATGTAAGGTATATGAACTTGTATTGAAAAATACCCAAGAAAGTCAGCACACAGTTTTCCATTTCAACCTATGTTTCTGTCATCTTCCCTAAGGTGTTATAATCACTTGGTGACTAAGTTTCATTAACTTAAATAGGATCTGTAAGCTCAGATTGGGGCGCCTGGGTGGCTCAGTTGTTAAGCGTCTGCCTTTGGCTCAGGTCATGATCCCAGGGTCCTGGGATCGAGCCCCACATTCTCTCTCTCCCACTCCCTCTGCTTGTGTTCCCTCTCTTGCTGTGTCTCTCTCTGTCAAATAAATAAATAAAATCTTTTTTTAAAAAAAGAATAAGCTCAGATAAATCAAAGATATTTAAAATGCCTTCTTTTAAAAATAAAAAAAATCAGAACATGTAGAACTCTGTATATAGGGACAGTTCTAAATATTCTGAAATTTCTGAATATACGCCTACATATTTCTCTATTGTTTTTAATGTACTAGACCATTGACCTATGTTTCCCTTAGGAATTAGAAGTATACAACCAAGAAAAATTAAATTTATCAACAATTCCACTACCTCTCAAGAATTTTACAAATTAGTTCAGTGAAGTTTATTTGTGGTTGGTAATTCACTATATTTAAGTCTAAGTTACCCAAGTTTTTCCGTTTTTAGAATGTTCTCTTCTAAGAGATAGTAATTCAGGAAACAATTCAACTTGTTTCAATCTCTAAATCAGCTCTACCTCAGCAGTTCTCAGTTTATACTGAGGGAAAAACAAAAACAGAAACAGAAAAAACCCAAGAAGTAATGACCTTAACTGAAGAATGAGTGATGTAGGTTAGATAGGAAGAAGAAATTCCCGACAATAGGATTTTAAAACCTTGGCATGAATTACAGAGGGAAGTTATAAAATTTCTCCTCAATTGAGGTCTTAAAAATATATAATTTACATCTTTCAGTGATGGATCTAGGATTTTCTTTACTGAATGGAGATGCTCTTGAATATACTCCCAAGAGCTATAGTATTCTAAAATTTTTATAAGTTCATGTTTTGCATTTAAGAGAAATGAATTTGCTCTACTAGTTCCTGTAATTGACTCTTCTCATGTATGGCTTAATAGAAATCTCTGACTTTGCAAATGAACAGAATTTAAGCAGAAAAAAATTTAATGTTATTTCTGGTGTACTCTATTTGGATAACTGATTTTTATTCTTCAAAAGAACCACTTAAATGTCAGCATGACTAACAGGTTTTATAAATGATCATGGGAAAACCGTAACTTTTTTTTTTTCTTAAATGTAATTCACATAAGGGAGAAATGCTCTATTGTGATTATTCTGAACTATACAGCGTATAAATATTTTATGGGATTCTATTTAATAATTACTTTAATACCCCAATTAGAATTTTAAATAACCATAGTAGAAATGTATAATCAAGATATTTCTTCTGTTGGAATATATTTGTTTAAAGAACTGGCACCCTTTGGAGATTTAAAAATTTACAATAAAAAGGGTGCTAGATAAGATGATCTCTAAAGCCCATTTAAGCTCCGTGATGCTCTGATTATTTGAAGGTACTGGCAGGATGAGGAACTATGTGGAGAGAATTGGAAATTTTTAATCTTCCCCCTTTGTTTCCTTAGTGAATACATTGCTTCATATTTGAATCTTAAAGATATAAATAAAAGGCTAATTTAAAAGTATAAATTGTTAATTTCCTATTCTGTTCACTACAGAATGTCATATACTTGAGTTTATTATTTATATACTACAAGTTGGAGAGTATAAGACTTAACATTACTTAATAAAATCATCAATTGCTAATAATTTAATGTGATACTTTGTTTTCCTTTAGAATGTTCAGATAACTAGAATTTTCCTGAAGTGTAATTAATACTTAATGAGTAGCTAAAATGACCTAAATGAAATAATAAATTAAATCCTATATCATTTAATTATAGAGAACCTTGAGATTGCATACCAGCTTTATATTTTTTCCATATAGAAGTGTAGCATTTTTTCAAATGTTCAGGAACACATCCATAGACTAAGATTATATGGTTATACCATCATTATTATTTAGGCATGCAGTGGGTTGGAAGGATGGACAAAATACACACACCACACACACATGCGTGCACACACACATGTACGTGCTATTGTTAACAGCAGTATGAAGTGCTGGTAATACCGGCTGACTTCTTGGAATACGTATAAGTTCATCTTATTTTATTTTTTCCTAAGTTTCCAACTTCTGAATTATTTATGTTAAAGTTGTTTATAAGTGGGTTTTCATATTTTAGGAATATACTTTTTGAGGGAAGCAATGCTATAGATGGTGCTAAGCTACTAGATCAACCCACAAGAATGTAATTACTTCAGTTCTGGGTGTAACTATTACTGGAACAAAAGACAAAATCTGCAGAGATTTTTAATTGAAATGTACCATTTGTGAGAAGAATGAGAAGACAATGAAATTAATTCAGGTGATACTTAATGAGCGAGGCACTGTAAGAATGATACAAAAGTGGTTAAGAACCAGGGCCCAGAAAAGAGGTGGTAGAGAAGCTGTCCCCTTCAAGCCAGATTTCTGGGTGTTCAGAGGAAGGGTTTTGTAGGATACTTACTGGGGCAAACCATCATGTGTACTAAGGTAGGGTGTATATTATGGGAGACTACTGCCATTATGTTTTTCACAGAAATCATCAGAAATCCTGTGTTATTCTCCTAATGTATTTAGAGTTTCCTTCCCTTCATGTGTATGTGTGTCAGAGAGAGAGAGAGAGAGAGATTGATTCCTTTTCACTAGATTGCCCTTCTATCAGGCAGGTAAAACAACTTATTGGGAGTCAAGAGAAGACATACTCATTGAGATCTGAGACTCTGATATATTTATATTTTTATCATCTAGCTCTTCAGAGAAACTAAGTAAAGATTTGTTGGACTTATCAGAAAACTGGAATATTCCTACATCCAGCATAGTTCAAGTAGAGCCTTGAACAAATCACTAAACTTCTTTTTGTTAGCCCACATAGAAGCCAGAGACAGAGGTAAACTGTGCTTTTGGTGAAACGTTGGAAACTTAAACCCTCATCATGGTCGCTGGCAAGCGGCTTTGGAAATAGGTTCCGCCTTCGTATTTGACAGTGAGATTCCTCAGAAAGACTTCCTAAGGGAGAAAATAGAAACAACCAGCCAAGAAAAAGAAAAAAAAGTTGTTCTCTTATTTTGAGTGTTGTACTAAATGTAATACTCAAGCATTAGTTTTCACCTACAGAGGTAATACATAGATGCCTCGAGGAACTCTGGGATTGAGCGTTTCGTGCGAACTCTGTTAATACTTCATGCTAGTGCATGGTGTTTAGGACTTCTTAAGAAATGCATGTATAAATCAGCTTGTAGGAGTTTTTAATGTAATCTTGGTATTAGTCCTTTGTCAGCTATCTGTTGCAGATATTTTTTCCGATCTGTGTCTTGCTTGTTCATTTTCTTACTGATGTCTCTAATAAGCTGCAGTTTTTAAATTAGGCAAAAACAATACATTTTTGTTTTATGGTCAGTGAAATGCAAATTAAACCACAATGAGATGTCATCTCACAATTATTTTTTTTTAATTTTATTTTATAGTCACCATACATCATTAGTTTTTGATGTGGTAATCCATGATTCATTGTTTTCATAGAACACCCAGTGCTGCATGCAGTACGTGCCCTCCTTAATACCCTTCATCGGGCTAACCCATCCCCCTACCCCCCTCTCCTCTAAAACCCTCAATTTGTTTCTCAGAGTCCATAGTCTCTCATGGTTCATCTCTCCCTCCAATTCCCACTCCCTTCATTTTTCCCTTCCTTCTCCTAATGTCCTCCATGCTATTCCTTATGTTCCACAAATAAGTGAAACCATATGATAATTGACTTTCTCTGCTTGACTTATTTCACTTAGCATAATCTCCTCCAGTCCCATCCATGTTGATGTAAAAGGTGGGGTATTCATCCTTTCTGACGGCTGAGTAATATTCCATTGTATATATGCATCTTTATCCATTCAGCTGTTGAGGGGCATCTCGGCTCTTCCCACAGTTTGGCTGTTGCAGACATTGCTGCTATGAAAATTGGGGTGCATATGGCCCTTCTTTTCACTACATCTGTGTCTTTGGGGTAAATACCCAGGAGTGCAATTGCTGGGTCATAGGGTAGCTCTATTTTTAATTTTTTGAGGAATCTCCACACTGTTTTCCAAAGTGGCTATACCAACTTGCATTCCCACCAACACTGTAAGAGGGTTCCCCTTTCTCCACAACCTCTCCAACATTTGTTGTTTTTTGCCCTGTCAATTTTTGCCATTCTAACTGGTGTAAGGTGGTATCTCAATGTGGTTTTAATTTGAATTTCCCTGATGGCTAATGATGATGAACATTTTTTCATGTGTCTGTTAGCCATTTGTATGTCTTCTTCAGAGAAGTGTCTGTTCATGTCTTCTGCCCATTTTTTGACTCAATTATTTGTGTTTTGGGTGTTGAGTTTGAGAAGTTCTTTATAGATCTTGGATACCAGCCCTTTATCTGTAGTGTCATTTGCAAATATCTTCTCCCATTCTGTGGGTTGCCTCCTTGTTTTGTTGACTGTTTCCTTTGCTGTGCAGAAGCTTTTTATCTTGATGAAGTCCCAAAAGTTCACTTTTGCTTTTGTTTCACTAGCTTTGGAGATGTATCTTGAAAGAAGTTGCTGTGGCCGATGTCAAAGAGGTTATTGCCTATGTTCTCCTCTAGGATTTTGATGGATTCCTGTCTCACATTGAGGTCTTTCATCCATTTTGAGTTTATATTTGTGTATGGTGTTAGAGAATGGTCGAGTTTCATTCTTCTGCATGTGGCTGTCCAATTTTCCCAGCACCATTTATTGAAGAGACTGTCTTTTTTCCATTGTATATTTTTTCCTGCTTTGTCGAAGATTATTTGACTGTAAAGTTGAGGGTCCATACCTGGGCTCTCTGTTTTGTTCCACTGGTCTATATGTCTGTTTTTGTGCCAGTACCGTGCTGTCTTGGTGATCACTGCTTTGTAATATAGCTTGAAATCGGGCAACGTGATGCCCCCAGCTTTGTTTTTATTTTTCAGCATCTCCTTGGCGATTTGGGGTCTTTTCTGCTTCCATACAAATTTTAGGATTGTTTGTTCCAGCACTTTGAAAAATGTCATTGGAATTTTGATTGGGATGGCATTGAAGGTATAGATTGTTCTGGGTAGCATAGACATTTTTTTTTTTTTTTTTTTTTTTTAGATTTTTTAAGTGTTTTTTTTTTTTTTTATGAATGTCTTTTATTAGCATAGACATTTTAACAATGTTTATTCTTCCGATCCATGAGCGTAGAATGTTTTTCCATCTTTTTGTGTCTTCTTCAATTTCTTTCATGAGTGTTCTGTAGCTCCTAGAGTATAGATCCTTTACCTCTTTGGTTAGGTTTATTCCAAGGTATCTTACAGTTTTTGGTGCTATTGTAAATGGAATCGTTTCTCTAATTTCTCTTTCTACAGTTGCATTGTTAGTGTATAAGAGAGTAATTGATTTCTGTGCATTAATTTTGTATCCTGCCACATTACTGAATTGCTGTATGAGTTCTAGTAATTTGGGGGTGGAGTCTTTTGGGTTTTCCACATAAAGTATCATGTCGTCTGCGAAAAGGGAGAGTTTGACTTCTTCTTTGCCAATTTGAATACCTTTTATTTCTTTTTGTTGTCTGATTGCTGTTGCTAGGACTTCTAGTACTATGTTGAACAATAGTGGTGAGAGTGGGCATCCTTGACGTGTTCCTGATCTTAAGGGAAAGGCTCTCAGCTTTTCCCCATTGAGGATGATATTTGCTGTGGGTTTTTCATAGATGGATTTTATGAACTTGAGGAATGTTCCCTCTATCCCTATACTCTGAGGAGTTTTAATCAGGAAAGGATGTTGTATTTTGTCAAATGCTTTTTCTTCATCAACTGAGAGGACCATACGGTTCTTCTCTTTCCTCTTATTAATATGTTCTATCACATTGATTGATTTGCGAATGTTGAACCACCCTTGCATCCCAGGGATAAATCCCACTTGATCGTGGTAAATAATCCTTTTAATGTATTGTTGGATCCTATTAGCTAGGATTTTGTTGAGGATTTTGGAATCCATATTCATCAGGGATATTGGTCTCAAATTCTCCTTTTTGATGGCATCTTTGCCTGATTTGGGGATTAAGGTAATGCTGGCCTCATAGAATGAGTCTGGAAGCTTTCCTTCTGTTTCTATTTTTTGAAACAGCTTCAGGAGAATAGGTATTATTTCTTCTTTGAATGTTTGGTAGAATTCCCCAGGGAATCCATCAGGCCCTGGACTCTTGTTTTTTGGGAGGTTTTTGATCACTGCTTCAATCTCGTTACTGGTTATTGGGCTATTCAAATTATCAATTTCTTCCTGTTTCAGTCTTGGCAGTTTATAGGTTTCCAGGAAGGCCTCCATTTCATCCAGATTGCTCAGTTTATTGGCATATAGTTGTTGATAATAATTTCTAATAATTGTTTCTATTTCCTTGGTGTTAGTCATGATCTCTCCCCTTCCATTCATGATTTTATTAAGTTGGGTCCTTTCTCTTTTCTTTTGGATAAATCTGGCCAGTGGTTTATCGATCTTACTAATTCTTTCAAAGAACCAGCTTCTAGTTTCGTTGATCTGATCTACTGTGTTTCTGGTTTCTAATTCATTGATCTCTGCTCTAATCTTAATTATTTCTCTTCTAATGTGTGACTTAGTCATTGCTTGTTGCTTTTTCTCTAGTTCTTTAAGGTGTAGAGTTAGTTGGTGAATTCAGGATTTTTCTCTTTTTTGAGTGAGGCTTGGATGGCTATGTATTTCCTCCTTAGGACCGCCGGACCGCCTTTGTAGTATCCCATAGGTTTTGGACCGATGTGTTTTTGTTCTCATTAGTTTCCATGAATTGTTTAAGTTCTTCTTTGATTTCCTGGTTGACCCAAACATTCTTGAGCAGAGTGGTCTTTAGCTTCCAAGTGTTTGAATTTCTGCCAAAATTTTTCTTGTGATTGAGTTCCAGTTTTAAAGCATTATGGTCTGAGAATATGCAGGGAATAATATCAATCTTTTGGTATTGATTGAGACCGGATTTGTGACCCAGTATGTGGTCTATTCTGGAGAAAGTTCCATGTGCGCTTGAGAAGAATGAGTATTCTGTTGTTTTAGGGTGGAATGTTCTGTATATGTCTATGAGGTCCATCTGGTCCAGTGTGTCATTCCAAGCTCTTGTTTCTTTGTTGATTTTCTGCTTAGATGATCTGTCTGTTGCTGAGAGTGGAGTATTGAGGTCTCCTACAATTAACGTATTGTTATCAATATGACTTTATTTTGGTTAGCAGTTGGCTTATGTAGATGGCTGCTCCCATGTTGGGGGTGTAGATATTTACAATTGTTAGACCTTCTTGTTGGATAGACCCTTTAAGAATGATATAGTGTCCTTCTGTGTCTCTAACTACAGTCTTTAGTTTAAAATCTAATTTGTCTGATGTAAGAATTGCTACCCCAGCTTTCTTCTGAGGTCTGCTGGCATGGAAGATGGATCTTCATCCCTTCACTTTCAGTCTGGATGTATCGTTAGGTTCAAAATGAGTCTCTTGTAGACAGCATATGGATGTGTCCTGTCTTTTTATCCAATCTGCAACCCTGTGCCATTTTATGGGTGCATTTAGGCTGTTCACGTTGAGAGTGATTATTGAAAGATATAAATTTATTGTCATTATGTTGCCTATGAAGATGTTGTTTTTATAGATTGTCCCTGTAAATTTCTGTTGTATATCACTCTTGGGGTCTTTCTCCTTTTATAGAACCCCCCTTAATATTTCTTGCAGGACCGGCTTAGTGGTCACATATTCTTTCAGTTTCTGCCTGTCTTGGAAGCTCTGCATCTCTCCATCCATTCTAAATGAAAGCCTTGCCAGATAAAGTATTCTTGGCTGCATGTTCTTCTCATTTAGTACCCTGAATTTGTCTTGCCAGGCCTTTCTGGCTTGCCAGGTCCCTGTGGATAGGTCTGACATTATTCTGATGTTCCTCTCTCTGTACGTAAGGAATCTCTTCCCCCTAACTGCCCTTAAGATGGTTTCCTTGGTTCTAAGATTTGCGAGTTTTACTATTACATGCCAGGGTGTTGGCCTATTTTCCTTGATCTTGGGAGGGGTCCTCTCTGCCTCTAGGACATGAATGTTTGTTTCATTCCCCAGATGAGGGAAGTTCTCAGCTACTATTTGCTCAAATATATCTTCTAGTCCTCACTCTCTCTCTCCACCCCCTCCGGGATTCCAATAATTCTGACATTGGAACCCTTCATGGTGTCACTGATTTCTCTGATTTTATTTTCATGGATTCTGAGTTGTTTTTCCCTGACCTCCTCTTTTCCCTTTTTATCTATTAAGTGGCCTTCCAGGTCACTAATTCGTTCTTCTGCCTCACTTACCCTAGCTGTTAGATTATCTAGATTAGATTGGATCTCATTGATAGCATTTTTAAGTTCTGCCAATTCAGCTTTCATTTCTGTCCTTAGAGACTCTATGTTGCCATTAATTGATTTCTCCATTCTAGCTATTGTCTTCACAATTGCTGGCTTGAATTCCATCTCTGACATCTTGGTTATATCTGAATCCATTTGTAAATCTGTGGCATAAGTCATAATCTCTGAGTCTTTCCTATTTTGGGGGCTCCTCCTCCTAGTCATTCTGTTGATGGGTGGTTGAGGGAATGTATAGAGTCCAAATTATTGACCACAACCCAAGCAAGATGCACCTGTTTTCTAGGGACCTTAGGGTTGCTGGCCTCTTGTTTTCCCAGCCTGTCTTCTGGGGGGTTGAGGGGCTGCTGCATTGTTACTCAGGCAACCCTGTTTGGGCAGAGTTGCCCTGCCCCCTGTGGCGGGGGATGGGCTCAGTGGGAACCAGTTTTTTAGGGGTTTTGTTCTCTGGCGGCTCTCCCTGGTGGCTTTCTGCATCTCTTCTGAGGGTCAGAGCAGAAGAGACTGTGTCTCTTCGGAGAGTCAGAGCAGAAGACACTCTTTCCAACCCTCCGCCTCAGAGCAGAGAGATCACAGTCTGTTCTTCAGTGAGCTCTCCAGCCCACACTCTCTGTTTCTGTCTGTGCTGCTATAAACTGCAGTGGCCTGGGTTGTGCACCTCTCAGCAGCGCTCCCAGTCCTTGCCTCCAGGTTGGGGCCATCTCTGCCCTTTGTGCTTCTAAAACCGCCAGCTGCCCCCAGTTCACATGGGTGGCCCCACCGCTCTGGTTTCCGTCTAATGTCCTTTCCCCCGCTGCTACCGGTCTGCAAGTCTGTGCCCTGTCCCCAGTGTGGGAGACTATTGCTCACCGGCGGTGCAGGATCCCATGGCCAGGCTCCCTCCCACTGCCATTTATCCTCCGATATCTGCCCGCGGAATCATGACTCCCCACTTCGTACCTCGAAACCAACCACCTGCTATATTCTATTTATAGATATCCAGATCCTCTTATATCTCAGGCTGATTTTGTTGGTGTTCAGAGTGGTCTGGTAGATATCCAGCTCAATTCCGGGGGCGAGTTGTAATAGGGTCCCCTACTCCTCTGCCATCTTTTTTTGAGACCTCATCTCACAATTAAGATGACTATTAATGGAAAAGAAAAAATGTGAAGATGTGGAGAAACTGGAACCCTTGTATATTTGGGGATGTAAAATGGTGCAGCCACTATGGAAAATGGTATGGAGATTTCTCAAAAAATTAAAAATAGAACTACCATATGATGTAGCAATCCTACTTCTGGATATTTACCCAAAAGAATTTAAGTCAGGATCTTGAAGAGATATTTGCTCATATATTTATTGCAGCACTAGTCACAATAGCCAAGATGTGGGGGACAAAAACGACTAGATATCTATTGATCAGTGAATGAATAAAGAAAATGTATATACATAAAATGGAACACTATTCATCTTTAAACAAAAGGAAATACTGCCATATGTGACAACATGGATGAACACTGAGGATATTATGCTAAGTGAAATAAGTCAGTCACAGAAAAATACTGCATGATTCCAATTACATGAAGTATCTAAAATAGTCAAACTCACAGAAATAGAGAGTAGAATGGTGGTTTCCAGGAGATTGGGAGGGGGATGGGGAATTGCTGTTCTACAGATACAAAGTTTCAATTGTGTAAGATAAATAAGTTCTAGAGATTTGATATAAACATTATGCTTATAGTTAACAATACTGTATAATACACTTAAAAATTTATTAAGGGGTAAATCTTATGTTAAATGTTCCTACCACAAGTTTAAACATTATGGTATAATTTGATAAATCTATTTTTTAAAAATGCTCACTAGATAATATTTATAATACAAAGTCATAAATCTAAATGTATATAAATAAGAGAATAGACTACTAATTCAGTTACATTCTATAATCAAGTAATAGTCATTTTAAAATGAACCATTTATTTTTAAAGTATCCTAGTTATAAAATCAAATAGTAGAAAAATAATTATATTATAAAATTAATTTTAGGAATAAATAAATATATAAATATAAATGTAAAAATATATATATTCATTTGTAAGTTAGTTAAAAATTATGTGGGCTTATATGTTTGTGTCTATTTCAGGACTCTGTGTTTGCTTTTTTTGTTTGTCTTTACACCAGTGCTACCAATTCTTGATTATGATCGTAATATTTCCAAAAAGAGTTTATACTAGCTGTCATAAACATATGGAAAGATTGTCACATTGTTTTCACCAGAAAAATGTAAAGTAAAACCACCATGAGATATCACAGTATGCCCACTAGAACAGTTAAAGTAAAATGACTAACAATCCCAAACTTTGGAGAGGATGAAGGGACAATTGGAACTTTCAGACATTGTTGGGAGGAGGGTGTCAAATCATCAAATCACTGGGCAAAACTATTTGTCAATTTCTTATAAAGTTAAACATACACCTAGCTTATGATCCAATAATTTCAATCGTAGGTATTTGCAGAAAAGATATTAAAACATATGTCCACAATATGCAAGTTAATGATTGTTCATTTTAGCTTTATGCAATATAGCACAATATCAGAAGCAACACGAACATTCATCCGTGGGAGGACAAAAAAGTTGGTATATTTATATAATGAAATACTACTTAGAAATTAGAACAAACTAGCAATAACTAGTAATATATGCAAAAAACATAAATGATCTCAAAAACATTGCACTTAGCAATGAAATCAGACTTAGAAGTACAGACAACATTATGTTATTTTAATGAAGTTCAAGAACTTCGATGTGGAGGCCACTGGAGGAGGATCCACAGGAAAGGCATGAGGGGACCTTTTAGAGCAATTGCTATGCTCTATATTTTCATTGGTGTTTTGGTTACAAGGGTGTATACATTTATCATAATATTTTGCAGTGTACCATTAAGATTTGTGCTTTCACTTCGTTATGTCACAATAAAAATATACATGCATCTAGTGGTTTTGAGCATAAAAACTATTTCATAGGTCCTTCTATGCAAACTCTCAGTATTCACACATTTGGGGAGATAGGTAGATTTAGCTGTATTTTATAAATTGAAAACACCTGAATTTTCTAAAAATTCAAGTAACCTGATAGGGCAAACTATACAGAAAATATAGTTTCTTGTCCATTGTGGTCTCCACTATACTTCAGGTCACTTCAGATTAATGCCACAGTCTAGAATATTGGAGAGAAGCTCTCTGGATACAGCATAACAGAGGCAATAAGTGCATGGGGTCTGAAGTCACACTACCTTAGTTTAAAATCTGGCTACATCACTTATTAGCTGTGATCCTGGCCGAATTATGTAGCCTTTCAAATCCTTGATTTCTTTCTTTGTAAAAAAGGAATAATTATAAATTTATCATTTAATTGCTGTGAGGATAAAAGATATGTTACTGGAAAAAAGCTACACTACCTGCCATATGATAAGTGCTCATTAATGTTTCTGAATGTCACAATAATAATAATTTAATCATTAAATTAATTATATATTAACATATCAATTATATTAGTAATATAATTAATACTTATTTTTATAGAGGCAACTTTATGGGGTCATGATGGTTAAATCACAGGACGTCTAGATGGCAACTAAATGGAGTCTCTGTGTAACATCAGCACACTGAATTCAGGGAACAGTGAGAGAGAGGAGGAACTGTACAAGCCGACTTGATCTATTGCTTTCATTTGCATGTGACCATCAAAGTACAACTCTTTCACCTACATAGCAGACCTGTCAGTACGTCTCAGGAAACACACACTATTCTGTCATTGTCACAGAAAGCAGCACTTTATTGTCTTGGTAGGTAGAAGTGGTAAGGTTAGACAGCAGACAGAGGACCTGGATGACACGAAGGGCATGGAACAGGGCATTGAAATGTTTACAGTCATGGGGTCTTCCTTTTTAGTTTGGGTGGCCTACTTTGATTCTTTTTATGCAATGAATGATGACATTCTTCCAGGGCTATATTGTACCCAATGTTATAATTAATTTTTTTAATTAATAGATTTTATTTTGTAGAATAATTTCATATTTACAGAAAAATTGAGCAGATAGGACAGGGGTCCAATTATACCCCCTTCAATCCCAACAGTATCCTCTACTATCAACATCTTGCATTAGTGTGCATATTTGTTCTAATTAGTAAACCAATATTGATTATTATGAACTAAAGTCTGTAGTTTACATTAAAGTTTACTTTTTATTCTATAACTCTGTGGGTTTTGATAAATGCATGATGTAAGATAGCCAACATTATAGTATCATACAAGATAGTTTTAATGAACTAAAAATCCCCTTTGCTTTACCTATTCAACCCCACCCACTCCTGCCAAATCCTGCCAACCACTTGTCTCTTTATTGTCTTTGTATTTTTACCTTTTCCAGAAAGTTATGTAGATGAAAGCTTTATAGTAGATAGTCTCTTCAGGATGGCTTCTTTTATCTTGCAGTGTGCTTTTAAGTTTGTCTTTTAAGCTCTTAAAAGCTCTTGTCTCTTATGCTCTTTGTCTTTTCATGTCTTCATAGCTCATTTCTTTTTATTGATGAATAATATTCCATTGTATAGATGTACCACAGTTTGTTTACCCATTTACCTACTGAAGGACAGATTTCCTGCTTCCAGTCTTAGCATTTATGGATGAAGTTGCCATAAGCATTCACGTGCAGGCATTTTTGTAGACATAAATTTCCAATTCAATTGGGTAAATACCTAGGAGTATGATTGGTGGATTTCATCCTAAGACTGTGTTTAGTTTCACAAGAAAGTGCCAGACTGGGCTTTCAAAATGGCTGTACAATTTTTCATTCCTGCAAGCAATGAATGAAAGGTCCTATTGCACCACATCCTTACCTTCACTTGGTATTGTCATACTTACAAATTTTTACCATTCTAATAGGTATACAGTGGTATCTCATTATCTTAATTTATAATTCCTTATTCATGTCTGTTGCTTAATATCTTTTCTATGTTTATTTTCCATCTATGTATCTTCTTTGGAAAGGATGTATTTAAATCTTTTACCCATTTTAAAATTGTGTGGTTGAGTTTTAAGAGTTCTTTGTATATTTTGGATACAAGTTCTTTATAAAATATGGGATTATAAATATTTTCTTTTAGTTTATATCTTTGTTTTCATTCTCTTAGTAGTGTCTTCTGTATAGCAAAAGTTTTTACTTTTAATAAAATCCAATTTACTATTTTTTTTTCTTTCATGGATCATGCTTTTGGTGCTGTTTAAAAATTCATTGCCAAATCCATGGCCACTTACATTTGCTCCTACATTATATTCCAAAAGTTCTGTATATAGTTTTCTGTTTTACATTTATGTCTGTGATCCACTTTGAATTAATTATTGTGAAAGGTGTTAAGACTTGTATCTATTCATTTTGTTGTTGCTGCTTTTGCATTTAGATGTCCAGTTGTTCTAGAACTATTCGTCACAAAGAAACAATCATTTCTCCATTGAATTGCTTTTGTTCCTTGGTCAAAGATCAGCTAAATGTATTTTGTATGTCTATTTCTAGGTTCCCTATTCTGTTCCATTGATCTGTTTGTCTCTTCTTTCATCAATATTGTGCTGTCTTGAGTACTGTAACCTTTATACTAAGTATAGAAATTTTATAGTGTTAGTCCTCCAGATTTTTTCTTCTGCTTCAGTGACATGACTATTTTGAGTTTTTGTTTACCCTTGCATATAAATATTAGAATCAAGTTTGTTGATGTCATCAAAATAACTTGCTGAGACTTTATTGGAATTGTACTGAATCTGTAGATCATGTGGGAAATAATTGACATCTTACCAATACTGAGTCTTCTTAATATTGAACATGGAATACCTACTTATTTATATTTTCTTTGATTTATTTAACAAAATTGTACAGTTTTCTTTATATAGACCACTGTACATATATTGTTAGATTTATTCTTAATTATTTTATTTTAGGGTGCTTGCCAAATCAATTTCATAATCTGATTTTACACAGCAATATAACTAATTCAAAGATGCCAAAAATGGGATACAGATAATTGAAAAACACAGCTCAAACTTGGAGAAGTAACATCAGCACATCTTTACAGGAGCTTTCTTCCTTCATTAAAGCAGCACTCTGGTCTAGAGTTAACATATGAGTATCTAGGTGGTACATGCAGGACATCACTTAGCCAATGGAAGTTATTTAGATCATGAAAGATCAATTTTGTATTCCAATGATTATATAGGTTATATGGCATTTTCCAGAGTTCCGTGACCCCATATATACATAAATTCCAAGTTTGTTTACTATAAACAACCCAGACACTAGGTAAATCATGCTAAAAATATTCCATAGATAAGGATTTCTTTTATCTTTCTGTTAGTATTTATCATCAGGAGGGAATTTGACTTATTTCTTTACCTTCCTCTCTCTAGGAGAGGGAGTTTGGATTCGAAACTAGCAGCTAACATTTCCTTTACTTGGGTTTGTGCATTTACTTTGGAGATTGGGGGATTAGGGAAGAGGAAGGTACCAAGAGCTTCTGAGAAAATTTTAAGGTTCCAACAAATATGAGAATTACTTGCTGTTAGAAAGTTGTATTGATTACCCATGTTTTCTTTGTATATACTTTTCCTAGAAGAGATACTATATTTTTCTACATTGTATAAGTTGATGCTGATGACCACTTTTTAATGACTCAGCAGATACCTTTTATTTTTCCAGGAATATTGATTAATCCTGGTATAATGAATACATTACAGGTTTTGGAATAACAGAAGTCTATCCCTACTGTGTTCTGAAGACTCCATGAATTTGGTACTTCCTAACTATATGAAATTAATAACCTAGACATATTTTTGTTATTATACTTATGAAATGGACATTATAATACCTTCCATGCAGGATTGTCTGAGGGATTAGAGATAATGTAACAAAAATAGAACAAGGCTGACACATGTCAGGCATGACTATTATTATAATTATCCATATCACATTCTACATTATCTGTGTAGAATACAGTACATTTGAGTTCTTGTTTGAAACTATGTAATGTTACAGTCAGGTTAACTTTAAGAAGTTGTTCCCTAAAACTTATCCTCCCCAAAGTTTCTCAGTCAACACAAAAATAGATCAGTATAACATTAGAACTTGCAGATCAGAGGAGGAAAATATTAAATATAGGGGCCCTATTCCACAAGTTATAAATGTAGGGGTGATACTAGTTTACTCAAGTTTTAGTAACAGTGGCCTTTTATCTGCATAATAGAAGCTAAAAATATTTTGATCAGCTAGAAAATATGACTGGAATAGTATCTTTGCCCCTCTGGAGGATCAGATTGAGTAAATTCTGAGAAATAAAAAACAAGTCAATAGAAGATTTTGCTGTGTGATGGTATATGTAGCAACTAATTAGCAAGATCAGTAATAAGTTCTATCAATATAGAAGTTAAAGGTTAGAATACCTGAGACTCATGTTTCTTTTCATAGGCTGCATTTTTTATCAATAATTATCATCTTTATGGCTATGGTCCTCAGTGCTGGATGTACATGCGGGGAGCCTTTAAAACCAATTAAGTCAGAATCTCTGGACGTGGAGCCTGTGCTTGATAATTTTTAAATGCAACCTAAGTGATTCTAATGAGCAGTCAAGCTTGAGAACCAGTGATCTAATGGCAAGTAAACTGACAAATACGCTGGGAGTTCTGAAAATGACCAGATAATACTGAAAGTTTTGTTACATTACCATCTATAGGAGAAATGGATTTTCACACTATAACTCCAATATTTGAAAAACATCAATTTAAGAAATATAAAAATATAAGTTGGGCTAGGGATCTACAATTTGTAGACCTTATGTCTTTTATATTTCTACTTCCAAGAAAATCTCTACTTTATTAGTTGTAATGGAAGCTATGTGGTTATTGTCTGGGAGAAATTTGAACAGAGTTGTCATTTTCTAAAACTTCAAAAAAATTTCCAGTTCTCCAAACTCTCCAAGTTGTTAGGCTATACCAGCAAAAATGCGAAGATGCTCCCTAGTGGAAATACCCTAAGCTTTAGGTCCATGGTCCCTAGAGCTCTGAATTAATATACACTGATTATCACATTAACCAAGGTACATATTTTTGAGAAGGTCAATCACAATCGTGATTATGATACTCTAAGCAACAGAAATAGCCAAAACTAAGGAAGGAAAAGTAGAAATCATTAATAAACTTCAAAGTTCTATGAGAAAAAAAATCTGAGAGATGACTGTAAAAAAAGAGAATTTTCTTCAAAAGGTTGAGTGGCCTCAAAATGCAATTTTTTTGAAAGCAAATTATTTTTATCATTTGAATTACAAATGAAGTTTTGACAGAATTGGACTGATGGAAGCAATTATTCTTATACTCTCAAGGCTGAGAAAATTGCTTGATTTCATGCTAAAGGGGGGAAGTACTAGCTGGTAAACGCAACACAAGTCAGAATCTTGCACCTGTACTCAAATATGTATAGGTTAAAATACAAGAAGCTTTTGGATGAGCTTTCCTTAGTCCTATTGTATTTATATTACCAACAGATGTCTTCAAAAAATTTACAATATTTAGAAACATTTAGAAATAAATTGATAGAAGTCCAATATGTGTTACTATATATAACACACATAGACATTCATATTCACAAGTCTAATATTGATGCAACTATTGTTTGAAAGAATTCAATAAATTGAGATTTAAGGGTATTGCAAATCTATGTCCTTTCATGATGAATCTTTGCTTCTGGAAAAAATAGTGTTCTAATTGCATTTTCTAAAGATTTATTTCCACTTTTACCTTTTTTGCAAGTTGATCTCCAAACATGACTACCGCTTTTCTTATATGTTAAAAATTTGCATTAAGAAAGCATGGGGATTTGACAATATACTAACAAATTAAATTTAAAAAAATCATAGAAGGAGTATAACTTTGTAATTCCTATAAGCAGATCATATATTGCTTAACAAAAAAAGTAATATTTTGGCAAAAACAGACACATTTGGAGGGTAAAAGCAACAACAAAAAATTATCTTTATTCCCTTACTGAAAAGGGAATTTTTTAAAGAGAATATGTTGGAAGTTTATATAACTGAATGTAGGCTGGGAATCCAGGCTAAAATCCAAGAGGTAGGGGAGAGACAGGAAGATGGTGGCAGAGTAGGAGGACCCTAGGCTCACCTTGTCCTACAAATACAACTAGATAACCATCAAATCATCCTAAATACCCCAGAAATTGACCTGAAGACTGACAGAACAAACTCTACAAAGGGAGAGAAGAAGGCACATCAAAGAAGGTAGGAAGTATAGAGACATGGATTAGGGGAGAAATAGATCCTGGCTGCTGTGGAGCGTAGAGAGCCAAAAAGCTGGAGAATGAATTAATGACCTAGGAGACAAAGTAATGGAATGCAATGAAGCTGAGAGAGAGAGAGAGAGGAGCACACAGAGGAACACACAAGGAGAATGTTTTCCCATAGCAACTGTCTTGGTAAACCGCAGGGCTGAATTTCATGAGTTCTTGCAACCAGCGGGGCTTAAAGCCTAGAGTTTTAAAGGTTGGCAGGCTTGGTTGGGATACAGCCTGGAAGACACTGCACTGTTCTTAGATAGAAGGCAGGCAGACAACCTGCAGACATACAGCATGGAAACAGTAATCTGAAGAACACCTGGGGTGCACAGTGGGGAGGTTATTTGCTCTTTTCAGAGTTGTGTCCCAGAGAGGCAGCATTCACGGAGACACCTCTCTGGGAACAAAGGAGCTGGCCAGTGCTATTTCCCTTCCCCACTCCTCAGCATAAACCCAGAACCACCTAAGGAAACAGAGCAGCATGGACACGGCTGCCTAACTTGCTTCAAGCACCATCCCTCCTGTGCTCTGGTCGAAGTACTCTTCCCAGTCACCCTTGCCTCAGTCCCAGCACATTGGGGACTCCCTCAGAAGACCAGCGCAAACCCCACACCAGGTTTCCTGACCAGAGAGTTTTCCAGGGCCTCAGTTCTGCTGGAGGTGGTGACAGTTCTCATTTTACAAGTAGACCACAGCACACATAATTAAAACTCACCACATTCAGGCTAGGGATCAAACACTGCCCACAACAGGCAGGGAGAACCTCTGCAGATGACTGGCCTGAAGGATAGTGCAGCTGGAACGTAAGAGCAGAGAACATGCAACACACATTGGAGACAATCTTTGAAGTGCCAGGCCCTGGGCACTACATGACCTCTTCTTCATATAGCCACTACTTTCAAGAGCAAGAAACATAACTGGCTTTTCTAACACAGAGAAGAAGGCAAAGATTTAGACAAAATCCCAAGATGGAGGAATTTATCTCAAATGAAAGAACAAAATAAGTCTATGGTCAGAGCTCTAAGCAGAAATAAGTTACATGTCTGATGGAGAATTTAAAGTAACGATTGTAAGAATACCAACTGGGCTTAAGAATGGAAGACACCAGTGAGATTCTTACCACAAATAAAAGAGTTAAAAAAGAATCAGAGATGAAGAGTGCAATAAACGAGATTGGAAATAGGCTTGATGAAATGAACAGCAGGCTGAAAAAAGCTGGAGAATGAATTAATGACCTAGAAGACAAAGTAATGGAATGTAATGAAGCTGAACAAAAGAAAGGATTATGCAAAATGCAAATAGACTTAGGGAATTCCATTAAATATAATAACATTTGTATTATAGACCTCTGAGAAGAAGAGAAGGGGGGCAGAAAATTTATTTGAAGAAATAATAGCTGAAAACTTTCCTATTCTAGGGAAAAGAAACAGACATCCAGATCCAGGAAGCACAGAGAACTCCCATCAAAATCAACAAAAGCAGGCCCACAGCAAGACTTATTTTGGTTAAATTTGCAAAAATATAGTGATAAAGAAAAAATTTTTGAAAGCAACAAGACAGAAGAAGCCATTAACTTAAAAGGGAAAACCCATAACTTTAGCAGGAGATTTTTCAATGAAAACCTGAGAAGCCAGATGGGAGTGGCATGATATATTCAATGTACTGAATGGAAAAATCTGTAGCCAAGAATACTGTATCCGCAAGGCTATAATTCAGAATAGAAGAAGAGATAAAGAGTTTCCCAGACAAACAAAATCTAAACAGATTCATTACCATTAAACCACCCTGGAAGAAACATTAAAGGGGACTTTTGAGTGGAAAGGATTAGCCAAAAGTGACAATATAAAGGCAAGAAACACAAAAGTTGAAAAGATGAAGTTTTCTATAAAAAATTAGTCAAGGAACTCACAACAAAAGATATAAAATATAATAACATATACCATAAAGGTAGAGAGGAGAAGAAAAAAGAATGGGTTCAAACTTAAAAGACCATCAACTTAATATGCAACTTAATATGCAGAGGAGATTATATACAAACCTAATGGTAACCATTAATAAGTATGGTAATGGTAACCACTAATAAACATGCAAAGAATAAAGAGAAAGAAATCCAAATATATCAGTAAAGAAAATCAGCAAAACATGAAAGAAAGACAAGAAGGATCAGAAACCACCACAAAACAACTAATAAAATGGCAATAAATACATATCTACCAATAATTACATCGAATGTAAATGCACTGAATGCTCCAGTCAAAATACATAGGGTGTCAGGATGGATTAAAAAATAAGACCCATGTATATGCTGCCTACAAGAAACTCATTTCAGTCTGAAAGACACCTGCAGATTGAAAGTGAAGGGATGGAGAAACATTTATCATGAATGGATGTCAAAAGAAAGCCAGAGTAGCAGTAATTATATCAGACAAACTAGACTTTAAAACAAAGACTGTAACAACAAACAAAGAAGGACACAGTATAATAATAAAGGGGACAATCCAACAAGAAGTTATAACTATTGTAAATATTTATGCACACAACTTGGGAGAACCCAAACACATAAAACAATTAATAATAAACTTAAGGGAACTAATCAATAATAATAAAATAATAGCAGGAGACATTAATACCCCACTTACATCAGTAGACAGATCATCTAAACAGAAAATCAACAAGGAAACAATGGCTTTGAATGGCACACTGGACTAGATGGACTTAACAGATACATTCAGAATATTCCATCCTAAACCAGCAGAACACACATTCTTTTCAAGTGCACTTGGAACATTCTCCTGAATGATCACACATTAGGCCACAAAATAAGCCTTAACAAATACAAGAAGATCAGAGTCATACCATGTACTTTTTCTGAGCACAATGCTATGAAACTAGAAGTGAACCATAAGAAAAAACCTGGGAAGACCACAAATACATGGAAGTTAAATAACATGCTACTAAAAAATGAATAGGTCAACTAGGAAATAAAAGAAGAAATAAATACATGGTAACAAATGAAAATGAAAACACAACAGTCCAAAACTTTTGAGATGCAGCAAAAGTGGTCCTAAGAGGGAAATATATAACAATATAGGCCTACATCAAGCAAGAAAAATTTTAAGTAAACAACCTAACCTTACACCTAAAGGAGCAAGAAAAAGAATAACAAATGAAGCCTAAAGCCAGCAGAAGGAAGAAAATAATAAAGATTAAAGCAGAAATAAATGATACAGAGACTGAAAAAACAATAGAACAGATCAATGAAACCAGGAGCTGGTTCTTTGAAAAAAATAAAATTGATACACCTCTACCGAGACTTACCAAGAAGAAAAGAGAAAGGACCCAAATAAATAAAATTACAAATGAAAGAGGAGAAATAACAACCAATACTACAGAAATACAAACAATTATAAGATGATATTGTAAAAAACTGTATGCCAGCAAATTGGACAACCTGGAAGAAATGGACAATTCCTAGCAACAGATAAACTACCGAAACTGGAACAGGAAGAAGTGGAAAACTTGAACAGACTGATAATCAGCAGTGGATTGACTAGATAATCAAAAGACTCCCAGCAAACAGAAGTCCAGGGCCAGATGGCTTCATAGGTGAATTTTACCAAACACTTAAAGAAGAGTTAATACCTATTCTTCTCAAACTATCCCAGAGAAAAGAAAAAGAAGGAAAACTTCCATGTTCATTCTGTGAGGCTAAACCCAGATAAAGACTCTATTAAAAAAGAGAACTACAGGCCAATATCCCTGATGAATGTGGATGCAAAAATTCTCAATAAAATACTAGCAAACCAAATCCAACAATACATTAAAACAGTATTTCACCGAGATCAGCTGGGATTTATTCCCAGTATGCAAGGGTGGCTCAGTATTTGCAAATCAATCAGTGTGATACACCGCATTAAAAAAAAAAAAAAAAAAAAAAAAGGATAACCATATGATCATTTCAATAAATGCAAAAAAAAAAAAAGCATTTGACAATGTACTACATCCATTCATGATAAAAACCCTTAACAAGTAGGAGTAGAGGGAACATACCTCAAAATAATAAAGGCCATATATGAAAAACCCACAGCTAATATCATCCTCAATGGGGAAAAACTGAGAATTTTTTCTCTTTGATCAGGAACAAGACAGGGATGTCCACCCTCACCACTGTTGTTTAACATAGTACTGGAAGTCCTAGCCTTAGCAGTCAGACAACAAAAAGAAATAAAAGGCATCCAAATTGGCAAGTAAAAAGTAAAACTTTCACTATTTGCAGATGACATGATATTCTATATAGAAAACCCACCCAAAGACTCCACCCAAAAATCGCTAAAACTGATACACAAATTCAGTAAAGTCACAGGATACAAAATCAATGTACAGAAATCTGTTGCATTTCTGTATACCAGTAATGAAGCAGCAGAAAGAGAAATCAAGGAGTCAGTCCCATTTATAATTGCACCAAAACCAATAAGATACCTAGGAATAAATCTAATCAAAGAGGTGAAAGACTGGTACTCTAAAAGCTATAGAACACTGATGAAAGAAATTGAAGATGACACAAAGAAATGGAAAGACATCCCATGCACATGGTTTGGAAGAACAAATATTATTAAATGTTTATACTACTCAAAGCAATCTACACATTTAATGCAACCCCTATCAAAGTACTAACAGCATTTTTCATAAAGCTAGAATAAACAATACTAAAATTAGTATGGAACTACAAAAAAACTCTGAATAGCCAAACCAAACTTGAAAAAGAAAAGCAAAGCTAGAGGCATCACAATTCTGGAATTTAAGTTATATTACAAAGCTGTAGTGAGCTAAACAGTATGATACCACCACAAAAATAGACACATAGATCAATAGAACAGAATCAGAAATTCAGAAATGAACCCACAATTATATTGTCAATTAATCTTCCACAAATAGGAAAGAAAATTCAATGGGGAAAAAGACAGTCTCTTCAACAAATGGTGTTGGTAAAACTGGGCAGCTACATGCAAAAAAATGAAACTGGGCTACTTTCTTACACCATATACAAAAATAAATACAAAATGGACTAAAGACCTAAATGTGAGACTTGAAACCATAAAAGTCCTAGAAGAGAATACAGGTAGTAACCTTTTTGACATTAGTCATAGCTACTTCTTTTAGATATATCTCCTGGGGCAAGGGAAACAAAAGCAAAAATAATCTATTAGGACTACATCAAAATAAAAAACTCTGCACAGCAAAGTAAACAACAAAACTAAAAGGCAACCTATGTATGGGAGAAGATATTTGCAAATGACATATCCAATGAAGGGTTAATATCCAAAATATATAAACAATTTATAAAACTCACACCCAAAAAATGAAAAATCCAATTAAAAATGGGCAGAAGACATGAACAGACATTTCTCCAAAGAAGACATACATATAGCTAAGTGAGACACATGAATAGATGCTCAACATCACTGATCATCAGGGAAATACAAATCAAAACTACACTGAGAAATCACCTCACAGCTGTCAGAATGACTAAAATCAACAACACAAGAAACAATAGGTGTTGGCAAGTATGTGGAGAAAGCAGAACACTCTTGCACTGTTGGTGGGAATGCAAACTGGTGCAGCCACTGTGGAAAACAGTATGGAGGTTCCTCAAAAAGTTAGAAGTAGAACTATCCTTTGATCCAGCAATCACAGTATTAGGTATTTACCTAAAGAATACAAAAATACTAATTCAAAGGGATACATACACCCTGATGTTTATAGCAGCGTTACCTACAGTAGCCAAATTATGGAAACAGCCCAACTGTCTGATGAATGGATAAAGACGAAGTAGTATATACATAATTTGTGTACAAATTGTAATAGATACAATCAAATATTACTCAGCCATAAAAAAATCAATCTTTCTACTTGAAATGACATGGATCTACCTACAGAATATTATGCTAAGCAAAATAAGTCAGTCAAGATCATACCATATGATTTCACTCCTGTGGAATTTAAGAAACAAAACAAATGAGCAAAGGGGAAAGAGAGAGAGAGAGAAGCAAACCAAGAAACAGACTCTTAAGTATAGAGAACAAACTGATGGTTATCAGAGGGGAGGTGGGTGGGGAGATGCATTAAGTAGGTGACAGGGATTAAGGATTGCACTTGTGATGAGCACTGGATGATGTATGCAAGTGTTGAATCACTATATTGTACATCTGAAACTAATATTACACTGTATATCAACTAACTGGAATTTAAATAAAAACCTAAAAAAAAAGATGACAGAAAAAATAAAAAAATCCAACAGGCAGCAAGTACATGGGAAAGGAAGTAGAATTACCATAAAGTTCTTAAAGAGTTGCACCTGGAAATAATGTTATCAGTAGCATCCCCAACAATTTTCAAGCTCAAGATTTGAATTATAGGGGAGGTTTTTGCCTAGGGTGCATTATGTACTTATCCCTTGACTTGTCCAATGAGGGATGAGTAATTCTCTAAACAGGGCATGGGGTAATGTTATAAATGGATGTGCACATCCAGAAACAAGTGAAACTTCTCTATTGAAAATAAAATAAAAATTGGCTTTACCAAAAATTGCAAATATGCAAGCTTTTCTTAACATCCAGCATACTTAAAGAAGTACAGCACCAGGTTTCCTTCATGTATGTATGTATTTTTAAATTATTTTTAAAATAAAAAGGAAAGCAATTTTCTTGAAGTTTTAACTTAGATCAAAATACAGAAGAGTGATCTTTATTACTATAGGTCTCAAACATCATAACGATTGTATACTAAGAACATTTGTATGCTCATCATAGGTGAGCATTATTAGAATTGAAACATGGATGAAATGAGGGCTGTGTTTTCACAGAGCTCCTGATCAAGTAGGATTATAAGTATCTACTGAGCTAAGAATCCAATTATCCTGGTTTCTAAACCCATGCTCTTTTTCAGTTGAAATATTGAGACTACATTTGATTTCCAATTTCCATTATAATGTGTCAGGTAGAACACTTGTATTTTTTGCAAGCCATAAATGCGGTAGACAGGCCATGTGAGGATAATACAAAATGGAAACTTGGATCATTTTACTCTTGGAATATTTTACTTGGTTTCATATTTGCAGAGTTATTTCCATCCTCTTTAACTTGAGAAGCCCTTTCAAAGCAAGATATTACCCCAATTGCATTGGTAATTAAAGAAAACTGTTCTTCTATTGCATAGTGTAGGATAAAACATTTGTTTTTATTTTATTTTATTTTATTTTATTTTTTTTTAAAGATTTTATTTATTTATGAGAGAGAGAGAGCATATGAGAGGGGGGAGGGTCAGAGGGAGAAGCAGACTCCCTGCCGAGCAGGGAGCCCGATGCGGGACTCGATCTGGAGACTCCAGGATCATGACCTGAGCCGAAGGCAGTCGCTCAACCAACTGAGCCACCCAGGCGCCCTGTTTTTATTTTAGAAATAATGTCAGTTATGATTTTATATGACTAAATGTTACATTATACATTTCCTTTTAATACAGTCTTTAATTATATTTTTCTATGTAAGTTACACACATTTGGTTGTTTTCCCAAAAGCCCTTCTTCCTCTTCTTTACTTGCTAACAGATCTCGAATAGAGTTTCCACAATAAAGTTCCCAGCCCAAGGGGGTGAGTTATTTTGGGTTTGTTTCTATAATGACATTCCTATTCTCACTTTTCTAACGATTGTTCTATGGTTAGTCATATGACATAGTTCTGGCCAAAGACTCTTAGGGGATATCTGTTTAAGGCTTATGAGCAACCTTTTCTTCCCTGATAAGAGAGAGGGGATTAAGAACTCTGTCTTTTTTTGTGGATGGTGTCCTGTAAGATTGTAATGCTTTAGCTCTCCACACTGTATTGAGGCCATGAGAAAAAGCGGGGAAACACTCAGAAAACTGCCCGTTGCTAATTTCCTTGAAATATATGAAACAAGTGTCAGAGAAAAGTGTTCTATTATAGCTGCAGTCAAAAATAATTCTAACTGATGCACTAGAGATATATAAATTTGGTTTGTTTTCCATTTAACAAATGATTAATGTAATTTATCTTAAATTATATAAGGAAAAATACATTTTGTTGGCAAACATTCACAAATTACAATGTTTCTCATTATTTGGATTAAATAAGAGATTTAAAATAGATTGAAAAGTATCTTGGGGTTACTTCATTAAAAATGGAACAAATGATGAGAAATGGTCAGTGTATTATAATTTTTATTGCATTTGTTGAAGTAAAGGGATCTTAGGTTGGTATTTGGAATAACTTATTAACAAAGTACATATTGTAGGATGCCTTTTATTTCAAATACACTTTTCAAAATCTTATATATTATCTCCACTGCTTGAATCACATGTTTATAATTTTCATTGGTTTCGACTTATTAGAAACATTACCATACTTGCTATAATTTAAAATTATAACTCAATTAGAGAAAGAAAAATCAAAACTAGTTATGTTCACTAATCCTTAATGGTGTATAAAAAAATCCCAAAGGGTATATTTCATGATGATAGAAACAAGCAATATCAAGACAAAACATGAACATCCAACTCTTGACAAATCATTAATCTCTCTCACCCTTCAGAAAATTTGACCAAATTCTTTGCAACACAAAAAAATCTTAAATAATTAAAAAAAATCTTAATAATAATCTTAAAAATAATAATCTTATCTTAAATAAAATCTAAAATAATTTTTTCTGGCAAGTGATAAACCACAGGTAAGGCAATATAGTCTGTCTATAATCCTATAAATAGGAGCCAGACTACCTGCATCTGAATCCCAGCATTGCTACTTCCTATTATTTAACCTTAGTGTGCATTAGTTTCTTCATCTGTAAAATGGTAAATATAGTAATTGTAAAGAATCTTTGAAAATTTTAAAAATGATTGAATTACAATGTGAACATTTTACTGTTTTTTAAAAATTAATTTCAGGCTTATTGTTATTCTAGTTTGGGGCCTTAATACTCATAAAATATGTTTCAGACCAAATCAAGTCTGTAAATACAAAGAAAGTAGTGAAAGTAATCAGAATTACAAATGGTTACAAATTTCTCATATTCTTCATGGTTGTGGCTTTATATTTATAGTGATGTATTTCTTTTGCTCTTTTCAAGATACTGTAAATATCTTGGTTAATTTATGGCAAGAAATTTAGATGTATTTGGGACCATAGCACCTAACCTCATGAATTATTCTAGAATTTTAACAGAAACAGAGAAAAGGAAGGTTAACTAGCAAGGCATGTATCAGAAAAAGAGTCAGAAATAATGACTAAGTTAAAAAGAAATCAACAGAACCCTTAATTTAAAAAATGGTAGAATAAGATAGTGTTGTTAATAACAATATTGTGGAATTTTGGAAAATGTGACGGGCATGTGATGAACTGACAGTTTTTCCTTATTGGTTTTAGACATTAGAATATATCTAAGTAGACGTGTTTTATGTTTTTTGCAAATCAGCTAAAATAATGTGGTCATGGGGCTACATCTACTAAACCAAAATGGTTGATCAGAATTTTTATTTAAGTGACTGGTCATTGACTAGATACTGTCTGGCTACTTAAAATTTATTTGCTAGAATTGCTAACCTTAAATTTTAATTTAGCAAGAATAATCAATTTTGAAGTCTCTTCATCTTGACACTTTAAAAATAGTTATATCATTATATTTGAAGTTTATTAAACCTAAATTTTACTTACCATTTCTTGATAGATTTTTCTCACTAGTGGGAGAAATAGAAATAGATTTTGGCAGAATCTTGAGCTCATTAGGGTAAACCAATGTTATTTAGAAGCACTGATAATGATTATGCAGTCATTTTCTCTCTCCTTTTGGGTAGAATATTACTTCCATACATATTTTATAAATTTATTTATACTTTTATTATATTTTAATCAAATGACATAAAATAGCTTCTACTTCCATTTTATTTGAAATGTCATCCAAAAGTTTCAGTTATTAAAAAGTTATTAAATTTATTTATTACATATATATTTAAAGTGTGCCTAAATATTTTATACACTTTGGGCTAGTTCCTGAGAGTCTTAAATAAGCATAGTGCCTTTTACATACCTTTGGGAATGTATCTTTTTGCTTTTTGTGAGTTGCTTACTTTAATAAACATTTTAATTCAGCATGAATTGTTGATCATTTACTGTAATGTATTACAGAAGTATAAGATAAGCATATTTCCTGTTCTCATTTCCTAGGACATAATAGGAAATTATAGTGTTGCTAGGGAGGCTAGACAAGATGGCAGATGGACAGGGGTTACATCATAAGTGAGATGAGAGTTGATTTAAATCTTGAAGACTATAGATACCACAGGCCGAATTTTTATGGAGAGTGGATCTTAAAAAAGTCAGTTACTTTTTTAAGTTAATTTCAAGATTATGTGTGAGGCCCTAATGATGAGAGATAATGTATAAACACCTGCCCCTTCTTTTTTCTATATAATTGGGATCTCAAAAAGAGAAGTATTGTTGTCCTTCAACTTCTAACAGAATACTTAGCAATCATTGGATTATGAATAATTTTTGATGAATAAAAAATTAGTAAGTTCATAAATTGACTTGGTGAATAGATAAATAGATATCACTATCTAAGAGTTATATAATTCAAATCTATATTAGCTATACTATATAAATGTAGATTGATGTTTTCAGTACTGCAATGCAAAGTCTTTCACTCTGCATGATGGGTAAAGAAAGGTGATCTATTTTTGGCTTTTTAATTGGATTCTAAGTTCCTGTAGTTTCCTAGTGTAAATTTTGTGAACTCAGAATGCCATAGTTTATCTGATAAAATTGGAATGATGAAAAACTAGGACACCAGTGTAAGACACTGGTAACTACTTTAACCTACAGCCATAGTTCCTGACTCTTTTTTTTTTTGTATTATACCCAGATACCTAATGCTCCCATTTCCTGTTTTTGTTAAAATCCTATCTTTATATCTGACTACATAGAATATCCAAGTTAATCACCTGCTCAGTCTCTTACTGCATTGAGCTTGCTCCATTTTGTAAACTTTCTTGGGACTGGCTTCTTCCCTTATACAAAAGAGAAGTTTTTTGTTTGTTTGTTTTGTTTTGCTTTGTTTTTTTTTAATTTTCCAGACTTACAGAACTGCATTCACTAATTAGTTACATTAGGTTGGGACCTGGTTTTTCTGAATATATTATAACTTATACCTTCCCTCACTCCTTTGAGTAAGATCCCCTGTGTTCATATTCCTCTGTGTTCATATTCCTCTAGGCAAGTGATCCACCAGGAATGAGCATAGTATCCAGCCAGTCCAATCATAAGGAATCCTATGACTATTGCTGAGGCTTCAGGAAAAGGAATCTCTTTTCTCTATTGCAACTACAGTTTTGAAAATAAAAATTATTTATGCAATAGTAACTATGCCTCATGAGGGATTGGAATAAATTTATAGGAAGGTAGACTCAGAGGAGAGAGAAGTCTAGGGCCTTTTGAAATTTGGTTTTTATAGTAAACTGCATTTTCCATTCAGCCCTACCGAACTCTATTCAGCTTGATGAATGAAAAAAATTCATTCATCCCTAGTTCAGTTTTGGGTCAGTTTTGTCTCATTTACAAAAGTCTGGAGCAGATTAATACAAATCTAAGTGCAGAAGTCTTATTTAAACCCAGGTTATCTGACCACTAACTCTATGCTCTGTTCACTACCCCACACTACCAGTTTCAAACTTCTTGCTGCTGATAATTCTGTTTCTGATCCCAAATTGTTTCCTTCCAGTTTGAAATCCTGCCTTTTTTGTATGTGTCCTCACCACCACCACACCAACTATCCAAATGCCTTCCCATCTCTTCTATTCCTGTTTTGTTTAGTGTCTGTACAGATCATCTGTTCAATTTATCACTTAAAATTTGTTTTCTTATTTTGAAATTTGATATCATATTGCTTTTTTTGAATGTGCTTCCTGGAATGATCTGCTGACATGCTCTGTGGTATCTTTCACTCTTGACTTCCTTCCTAGTGTTTCCCATTGCCATGGTTCAAATTTTGACTCCTGTATATTCCTCTTGCCTCTATTTTAGTTTCCAAACTTTGGCTCAATATTAAATCAGTTAAACTCATTGTACACTATTAGACAAATATGTCCGCTTGATCACCATTCCCCATAAAATTCCACTTACTCTCAGCTTTATGATAATGCTCTAGCCTTAACTTCAAATTCAGTTATCTGCTTTAAATCAACAATCCAATTGACTATAGTTCATACTCCAGCCAGAGAAATATAACGTTGACTTGCCTGTTGAGCTTCCTAGCATCAACTTGGTTCATTAGGACAATGAGTCAAACTGAAACTAACAATCAAGCTTTTATTCACTTCTTCTGACTGTGTAGAGGCCAAAAAAGAGAGGCACTGGCTCCCTAGTGTTCCATTTCACTCCATGGAATGGCACCAGGTGACGGTTGGATGAATGCTATCTAGAAGAAAGGAACTGCCTCACTACTGAGGATACCCCCCCAACCAACAAAAGCTCCTGTGTTTTTATGGACCCAGGGGGCAGAGGGAAGGAATGGAAAGAGCTAGGAGTGGAAAAGTACAGAGTAAGACTGGAAGTAAGCACCTTAGCTGAGTCTCCCCCATAAGGAGGCTTCTGAATGGACATGCCTAGGCTGGCAATGAAGGTATGTGTTATAAGCATGGCTGGCCCAGTGGGTCTTAGGTCCTTGCTTGCATCTCCTTCTAGAAAACTGCAACGCACTGACTATGCACAAAATCTGGTGTGGGAGGGCATATTCTCCCTAGAGGCCAGTCAGACAATCACTTGAAATTATCTATGTTTAGGCCTAGGAGATAACACATAGGATTTCTGCCTGGAACTGGACTCATTGTCTATTGGCTAATCTAATTGGAGAACTAGCATTTATGGTTGATTGTTTCAAGAAAGTTTGTTTGAAAACACTATTTCCCCAAAACACTCATGTGTATATTCTTGGATTAAGGAAGATTACCCAAACTGTATACAACTCTGCCCCTGAAAGAAAGAATGCTTGCTCTAAAACTATTTTAAGTCACATGAACAATTTTCATTAACCAGTACTACTACTTAGGAAAAAAATGATGATGAATACATTTGACTCTGGATATTGGTGAGATACTGTCTGCTACTATGTAAATTTCAGTGTAAACACACATTAGAAAAATTCAGAAATGTGAGTAAAGTTGTTCCTAAAGCTGAAGATGAGTGTGATTTCATTCCACAAAATGATAGTTTTCCATCTAAGTAGCAACCATATATTCTGTATTTTCATTTGAACTTCCAAATCTCAATGTTAAATCTGGAAATTTGTTCTAATAAAAACACCCTATGATTTACATAAGTATTTTTATATCCTATTAAAATGGCCTTCCAGTTATGAATTTCCCCTTGTATTTACAAGTCGTATTTAACTATTATATGTTTTTTTAAAAGGTTTTTACTTATTTATTTGAGAGAGAGAAAGTGCAAGAGCCTGGGAAGGGGCAGAGGGAAAAGCACTCCCCACTGAGCAGGGAGCCTGACATGGGGTGGATCCCAGGGTCCTGGGATCATGACCTGAGCCAAAGGCAGATGCTTAACCAACTGAGCCACCCAGATGCTCCTTATTATGTATGTTTTTGACCATTACCTCAAATATGTAAAAGGGAGTGAGATAAAGGGTTTTTTAACTGTAAAATAAAAAAAGTTTTAACTCATTCAAGTAAAGATGATATAAAGGATTTTAACATAGCCTTTATCATGGAAATACGTTTATTCTATAGTAAGTAAAACCTGGAAGGGATTGTCTGAAAGAACATATTAAATCCTTAATGGTTTTACTTATAAATAATGAGTGAATATAAAGTCTAACTCTATCGTCTATATATATTTGTTTGTAGAACCAGGACTTCCAGAATTCAGCTGCAAAGAGCATGCAAATGGTCTGTCAAATTAATTTTCTATAATAATCACTGAAAATCTGGGCGTCTGGGTGGCTCAGTTGGTTAAGCGACTGCCTTCGGCTCAGGTCATGATCCTGGAGTCCCGGGATCGAGTCCCGCATCGGGCTCCCTGCTCAGCAGGGAGTCTGCTTCTCCCTCTGACCCTCCTCCCTCTCATGCTCTCTGTCTCTCATTCTCTCTCTCTCAAATAAATAAATAAAATCTTTAAAAAAAAAAAAAAATCACTGAAAATCTAAATTTCCTACTACCTTATCTCTATGCATTAATCCCTACTGATATTAAAAGCATAATAAGATAATTATTTCTTAAAAAAGAAATAGGAAATGTATTTAATGCATGATGAGTGAATTCATTGTTTAAAAGTCATGGGACAAGTAAATTTTGAAAAGCTCATTTTTCTAATTAGTCATCATATATCTATAGAAACAATTATCTATTAGTACTCAGACAAGTAGGTGCACAGTTATCTTTCTAAAATCAGCCCAGAAGTAAGCCTAATTTTGCACATACATACTGACTTTTATACTGTGAATATGTAAATAGTGATCAGTGCTCCCTTTAAAGAAGAGAACAGAATGTGAATTTCATTTGAACACTTCAAGGCTTAATTGTAATCTTAGAAATGGGAGGTATTATTTTTAAGTACTCATGTTTGCTATTCTTAGATAATTTGAAATTTTGGAATTTGTATGTGTAATATAAGATCCTAGCAGGTTTTCTTATAAAATCTCACTTTGTGTTATGTCTGTCTCTTCTTATTTGTTATAGGATGATATCAATAATAGTAATTACAGTGGCAATAAAAAATAATGCCAATTATTTCTTGTCTACTTCATACAGACCAGGTCTCTCATGTTCACAAGCAAAAAGTATACATTATTACAGATAAATAAGTGATGTGAAAAAAAGTATATGAATTTCAGAATATTACAAAGCTAGTAATTAATGCAATGAGGATTCATATTAGGTTTCTTTAACTCTAAATCATTTATTTTACACTATGTCAAATCTGTATTTGTGTAATGGATATGTTAGGTTTTATCAACAATCATAAAACTGAAAATAGTTGCTGATATATTTGCCCAAATAAAATATATTTATTTATATATGTATATAAATATATATATTTTATCTATCTATATATAAAACATCAAAATAGTGATACCATCAGATGTAGCTTTTAAAAGTTAATGATGGATAAAGAAAAACCATTACAATTTTATCCAAATTATGTTTGGGTTTTTAAAGAACCTTAAATTTACCTGAATAAAAATGTCTCATTGAATATTGAAGTCAAGAAAAGAAAAATTGCTAGCCCATAGAGGAGTGATAAAAGTAATATAAATTATTGGATTTGGCTAATTAAGACTTAGTAGTTATTGAAGAGAAAAAGTACATAAATATTTCAATAAACACAAATGAGAAATTTGATAAAATTTGACATAAATTTATTTTAAAACTATTAGTAAATTAGGGGGAAAAAGTCCCTTAAGCAGTTAAAAATATCTATTAAAATTATTTAAGATAAACAGGAACCCAAGTTGAAAGTATCAGAAACTTTTTTCTTTTAAAATCAGAGGCAATACAAAGATCTTCCCCCCATTACTATTTTTATTTAATGTCCATTTGAGGTCTTAGCCAGGACAATGTGATAAGAAAAGAAATTAGAGATTAAAAATTATAAAAAGGAAAAATGTTGTGAAGATGATGTATGTTTTTATGTAAATAGCTACATATAAAACCAAATTACTAGACAAATTCTTGAAAAAGAGCAACTTATAAAGGTAATTGGATGTGATTAATATACAAAATCAGGTGCTTTTCACTACACCAATGGCAAACACATAGGAAAGATAATTGAGAAGAAACAACTTATAATAGAATTCAAGACCTCACAATCAGTACAAAATCGGTAAGATATTTTCAGGAAAAAGAAACCATAAAACTTTGTTAAATAAATTTTAAAAAGCTAAAATACATGGAGAGCTAAAAAAGTTGTGTTACATAAAGTTCTCTGATCTTTTTCAATTAATATATAGATCCAACAAAATTCCAGTCATTATACCAACTTGTATTTTATGAAACTTGTTGATTTTAAAGTTTATATGGGGGAGTTAATGACAAGAAAAACACCACCAATTCTGAAGAACTCCGGCACCATTCCTAATTAAAATGCTTACGTAATGTTTAGAATGTTTAAGAAATCCTTCTGTATCCCAAGGATTAATATAAATTTCTTAAGCAGTACACAATAGTTTACTATTTAAAATTAATAACTGTGATAATTTTAAAATTGAGGACTTTTGTTCTTCAAAACAATTAGTAATGCAAATCAAGACAAGGAAAAGATACTATTCTATATTAAATGGTTTTTCTTTGCATCAGAGAGTTGAACATTTACATATCCTGTGACCCAGCAGTCACCAACTAGGTATATAACCAAGGTAAATTTTTGCATCTGAGCCTTGGCAGATGTGTACCAGAACATTCACATAGAAGCTATAAGCAATAGCATAGTGAAATATGGCGAAACAATCCAAATGCTCTATGATGAGAGTGGATAATAAACTAGGATGGTAATCCAATAATATAAATTAAAAATCCTCAGTGCTGAGATGCCTCAGTGGCTCAGTCAGTTAAGCAGCTGCCTCTTGATTTCAGCTCAGGTCTCGATCTCAGGGTCTTGGGACCAAGCCCCATGTTGGGCTCTGTGCTCAGCAGGGAGTCTGCTTGAGGATTCTCTCTCTCCCTTTCCCTCTGCCCCTCCCCCTGCTCTCTCTCTCTCTCTCTCTCTCTCTCTCAAAGAAAGAAATCTTAAAAAAAAAATCCTCAGTGCTGTTTACAAATGCCTGGATCTGAAAACCACAATAAATGAAAACAGGTCACCCAAAATTAAAGAATTAATCATATGTTACTTATACAGTTAAGAGAACCAAAAATTAAATATATATTTATTTATCTGGGCTCCCTGTTCAGCAGAGTTGGCTTCTCCCTCTGCTCCTCCCCCTGCTGGTGCTCTCTCAAAGAAATAAGTAAAAGTCTAAAATATATATATTTATCTGAATTTATTTATGAAAGATACACAATGAAGATAATATCTGAAAAATAAAGTAAGAAAATAATAAAAGATTGAGGGACATGGTTAATTCGGGTGGAGGGAGGCAGGAATACGGGATGAGATAGGATCACATGGCTAGATGAAAATTATTGTCAAGGTTTTAGCCTCTGGAGAGGGTGGTGGTTTCATAGAACATACTGCTTTATTATGAAAAAAGAGAAAAGGAAAGGAGTGAGGGAGAGAGGAAGGATAAATTAATCCATTCATTCTATAAGCCAACGTGTGTGCCAATGATAAAAATATATCATACTTCTATGATCATGATTACTCTTAATTCTGTTTACGTGAGTGTGATAAAAATATGTACACATATGTTCAAGTATTTAAGAAACTTTTATTGAGTAGTTGACATGCTTGCAAAGAAATGTTGAAATATTTGAAAATTTCCAAAAGAACAGAGAGCACATTTTATTCATTTTTTGAGTGAATATTTAATGAGAATCTGTAGTATAAGCCAGACAACATGCTATGTACTGAGGACAATGTTGCGAACAGTTTAAACATGGTCTTTGCCATTATGAAAATGTTCCCATGGTTTCCATACATTTTTTTTCTCCAAGTTTTTCTTTAAATTCAAGTTAGTTAACATATAGTGTAATGTTGGTTTACATAACTTTTAAAACATATTACAGAGAATTTAGAGATCATTTCCATTTTCCAGTTTAGACTTGTGATACTCAAATTACCAAAGGTGGTAGGGTAAAGAAATATCCATCTCATGGACTTAGAGGAATCCTCCAATAACATAGCAACATTTTAATATTTTCCCCCAAAATTTGAATAAACAGTTTTAGGAATGTAATCTCCTTTTGTAATAGAAATTAATTTTTAAAATGTAATTCACCTTCCACCAGATTTGGTAGACTGTATCTGTGTTCTAGTGGAATTAGAAAATGTGGGACATTTTACATCAAATTATTAGTGAATAACTGCAAAATTTCGTAAGTACTCTTGTCATAATGGAATATTACTTGTTTTTACTTTCAGGTGGTCTGTAGTTTATAGTAACCAAAGATAGGATTGTAAAGTTGACTCTCTTTTATAGTTTACACATGTTGATTGCTATTTACTTATTTTTTTATATTTGTATCTCACATAGTTAAGAAAGACTGTTCTCTGTATGTGGTGTGTGTGTGTGTGTGTATGTGTGTGTGTGTATAATATAAGTGTTTCAGTAGCCCAATTTCTTTCTTTTCCTAGGATTTTGTTGCAAAAAATAACATAATGTGGTCAACACCAACAGTAGGATTTATGAATGTCTGTCTAAAAGACTGGGATGTCTTATGTGTTTCCTTATACAGATTTCATAATTTTGCACTATTTTCAGGTTCACATTAGTGTGTTCAGCACGTAAACAACTTCAATAAAATGACATACAACTAAAAGGTAAATGTAGTCTCACATTTCCTTGATGCTAATGATAAAAGAATTTCTTCCATCAGTCACCTAAATGAAAATAGAATCTCTTTCACTTTTTGCTGCAAAAACAGCTGTTCAATGACTGTTCAGCTTGGATTCGAATATTTTACAACCTTTTTTTTTTTAATGTAAGAGATTAAGAGGAAACAGATTCTTCATGATCTTTCATGAGGAAATAACAGTACTAACTCAGATACTGTCAGAAGTCTTAGCCTCTGGTTTTTAGTCAGGTCCTGGTGTTTTGTTTCTCACCATAATCTAAAAATCACTTTGGTGAGCACAGGATTTTTGATGTGCTATGTGGTGAAAGGTTACTTTTTTTTCCCATTGATTCATAATTATTTTTTAAAAGAACATATTTTGGGTGATACATTTTAAGTTGTAAAAAATGTGGAAACATTTATGTAGAAAAAGACGTGTAGATATCTCATTTTTTCAGTGTAGCCAGCTGTAAGTACTTTTAAAAAGCTTTTATTTATTTGAGAGAGAGAGAGAAAGGGAGCACGAGCAGGGATGTGGGGGCAGAGGGAGTGGGGGAAACAGGCTCCCCACTTAACAGGGAACCTGACACAGGGCTTGATCCCAGGGCCCTGAGATCATGACCTGAGCTGAAGGCAGAGGCTTCACCAGCTGAGCCACTCAGGTGCTCCTGTTAAGTACTTTTGAAAAGAAAATCTCCTATTTAGGTTGCCTGGGGCTACCCAGCTAATCAGCAAGAATGTTAAGTGACATTCATAGTATTAGCAACTGTCTTAAGGCCCCTAGTTTTTTTTGTTTGTTTGTTTTTATTATGTTATGTTAATCACCATACATTACATCATTAGTTTTTTTTTTAATTTTTTTATTGTTATGTTAATCCCCATACATTACATCATTAGTTTTTGATGTAGTGTTCCATGATTCATTGTTTGTGTATAACACCCAGTGCTCCATTCAGTATGTGCCCTCTTTAATACCCATCACCAGGCTAACCCATACCCCCACTTCCCCCTCCCCTTTAGAACCCTCAGTTTGTTTCTGAGAGTCCATAGTCTCTCATAGTTCATCTCCCCCACCGATTTCCCCCCCTTCATTTCTCCCTTCCTACTATCTTCTTCTTTTTCTTAATATATAATGTATTATTTGTTTCAGAGGTATAGGGTCTGTGATTCAACAGTCTTACACAATTCACAGCGCTCACCATAATTTTATCCTATGGTTTATCTTGTGTCTAATCTATTTTAAATTTTGTTTATAGTCTCTCTTAAATACAGAAAACATGGAAAATTGGTTCCAGTGATGGAAGAGCCTTTGCCTATGTTTTACCCTTTTCTAATGGTAGCTAGCTGAATATACCATGTTTTAAAATTTCTTAATATTTTGTTAAATAAATGACTAAGTGAAGTTGCCAGTGTGGCAGGATACTATATCAATATATTAACATGTATTTTCTTACTAGTACAGTCCTACTGATACCTATCTAGCTATACCTATCTATATGTATGACATATCAATAGGTAGATGATAGGTGGGTACATAGATACATAAATAGATGCATAAATACATATGTCATATTGATTTTCAGGGTTTTCAAAAAGACCTAATTTTTTCAACTGAGTCTAGTCTTCTCAGTCTAAAAAGGATGTTTTGTGTTGTGGAGGCTGTATTTTAATACAGCATAATAACACTTCAATCCAGGCATTTCTTTTAAGAACATACCGGCTGACTCAATGAGTCTAGGTGATAAGCCTTAGAAGAAGTAGACGTAGAGTTGCCCCACCCAAGTTGATATAAAAAGCATAAAAAGTGTTTTTAGACGTGGGCAACAAGGGCAGATTCTGCAAGTGCAGTGAGCACTGTGACCTGTCCCCTGCGATAGGACCTTCCAAGGGATGGCAGTGGATCCCTGGAGGTTGAACACTAATAGCAGTTGCTCTTTAGCAATTTAAATGGTGGAACTGGAGTTGCCTTTCTCAAGTGACTGTACATGCTTGGAAAAAAATTATAGTGACTACTATTGATGGATTACAGACCCACAGCCTTCTCTCTCATAAAGCACTACATCCTCAGACTTGTATAACCTCAGGAATCAGGAAGGACCACTCCCCCTCCACTTGATGCGGAAGTACTTCTCCATCCTCTCTTGTGGGGTAATGCTGAGTCCATATTTATCAACTTTAGAATCTATACAATAATGTGAACTTTCTTAAATCTAAGTGCTATTCAGTGTACTCTCACTATTACACAAAAATCTGCCTGACATCCTGGCATCAGAGCAAGATTAAGAAGACCATATTTGAGCTGTCATTATATAGCAGTGATGATCTATATCATAACAGCTGAATCCTAGGCTTGATTTATCATTTTCATGCACATTCATCAAGAAGGATCACAAAGCCTGCCTCAGCATCCATTAGTGTCTATTTTACTTCTAAAAATCATTATTTTTTTTCTAGGTGACAAATCTCAGATCAAATTCTTTCTATAATTAAGATCCAATATGAAGGGAAAGGGTACTTATATACAAAGACACATGTAGTAAAATCAGGAAAACTTACTTTACGGTATTTAAAAATTATCCATTCTTAGAATGGAAATACTAAGCATCTTAATCTATGTGTTTAAATTTCATATTTATTAAAGAAAATACAAAGGATTATGTAAGATAATATAAGTGAAAATAGTTTAGGGAGAACACTTTGAAAAGAAAATTTAAGGTCATTGTGTGCCATGTTTGTACTGTAAATAGTCAGCTCTCTATTCATTGTTTCAACTGTTGGTCATTGAGATCCATTTAATAGGCACTTTCTTCCTCAGTTGACTACTTAATGTCTCATAGTAGAGAAATTCAAGATTCATTTATTTGATGACAAATTGCTTGAAATAAGCTAAAAAGAAGAAAATACAGAGATTCTGTCATCCTCTTGAGGCTTATTTTTAACAGCTTTTATACTGATATTGACCATTTAACTTTTCTCTTGCTTTATTCACATTACATTTGGATTGTGGCCACAGAATTGCTTCCTGTTGTTGACTGAGCCAAAAGATGGGAAGAACCAGGAGAGTCTGGTGTTGTAGGTCAGAAATAAGTGAGCTTTTCTGGCTGCAGGATGACCTCTGGGATTTGGGGAGCAATAGAGAGATTATCATGCTTCGTTTTAGCACCTGGCTTTGGGGCAGGGAATTGGCATCTTGACAAAGGCTATGAGAGCCCATGGCATAGGAAGAGCTATTTGAAAACTAGCACAGAAAGTGCCCTGTGGACAAGGACAGTGATCGTGAAAGAGATGTTGTTGGCAGGAGTGAAGACGGAAACAAAGCTGGCTTTCTTCTGGCCTCTGACCTAGAAGGCCACCTGAAAGAGGCTGGCCCAATACATAGCCCAGGATTGCAGAAAAATTAACTTTCCCACAAAATGCCAGGCAGGTGTAGCCACAATGACTTCTTTAAAGATGATGCAGTAGCTGGACTGTGTCACAGTAGGAACAACAGCACGGAGAGTACAGAAGTTGATGCTAATAATGCATACATTGAAATTCTTTTCTAGATGCCCTCTGGAACCTCCTAGAGACAAAAACAAGATTGAAAGAATTAGCTTCTAATAGTCAGAAAAGCAGCACTAAACAATGTTAATACCACTTTGAACAGCCTGAGGGAGGGGAATATGAATAACTTCTAAGTGGTTACTCATATTCCCCTCCCTCAGGCTGGTGTTTAAAGAAGATTTTGTTATGCATGGGGACAACCTGGTCTCCTCTCTTTGAGGCCATAAACATGTTCATCATTGTCGAGGCCACAGTGGCTTTGAAGCTGATGCTACCTTTAAAACCTCCATGTTCTACCCTCTGTGTACATGTATTTACCTGTGAGCCACATTCAAGAGCAACCTCCACTTCCTCAAGCTTGAAGCCTTACAGACTCTGAGGAGTTATAGCCTAACCACCCTCATGGTGTTATAAGTGAGGTCATCCTTTGTCCCAATATATCTGCCAAGATCTATGGTCAACTTGATCTTTCAAGTCATATTTGAGAGGGCACAATGTCAGATTCTATGGTGTGATACTTAATGAAGGAAGGGCAGTTCTCAAAGCATGTTCAGGGTGCATGGAATTTGCCCAAAAACAATGCATGTTTTTCTTCTTCAAACCGCCGACATTCAGATAGATTATCATCTGCCTTTCATCTAAAAGTAGACATACATATTTGTGCAAAACTATCTGGGAGCAACTTTTCCAGAGTGTTCCAAAGCAACACTTTCATGAATAGGATAAATTGCTTCTTGCCTTCCTTCTTTTTTAGTCTTTTGAATGTTTAAAGTTTCTATATATTCCAGTTCAAAGAAGAATATGACAGGTGCCTCAGGAGTATGATTAGGACTTGCTATCTACTAGGTCCTTCCGTTAGTCATTCTCTAACACATTGGCTCCCTTCTTGTTCTTCCCATTTTTAGTGAAAAATCTTGCAATGATATCATTTCATACCAGTATTCGTTTCTATTTCTTCCTGTATTTCCTGACCTATGCTATTTCATAAGACCCATATTACATAAGAGCAGATTTTTGTTTTCACTTGGCTTGAAAATAACTGAATGCTTTATGGCCTAGTTCATAATTGGCTTTGGAATGTCAATTCTTATTTACTTAGAAAAAGGAAGAAAACGGGGCCCAGCTTTGTTCCCACTTCTCTGTCATCCTCTTGGATTCCTGATAACGCCCCTTCTTCCACTGCCTGGGCTTGTATTCTCATGCACCCTGGAGGAAGGTATAGCAGTAACTCACAGCTGGAGGGAGGCATGACTATTGTAAAAGCCAGTGCTTTCATATACAGCTATATTATGAGAATCAAACAGCTCATTATATCCAAAATTTCTATGTTGTATTTTCCACAGATCTGTTTGTTCTGTGTTCTAAACGGTTCCTTGGGATAATCTTTACTCAGGTTGATCAGTGTGTGATACACCTAAACCAATGCAGGGTTTCTTGAAGATGTGTAGTTTTGCTATCTGTTTTTAAAATCTCTTTTCCCAGCTTATGGTTGTCTATATTAGTTCACCAGACAGCAGGTGTTTGGATTCTCTGCTGCCATTTAGTCTCAGCACATGTTCTGCCCAGCTGAATCGTTTTTCAGCACGCACTCCTAAGCATTAGTCAGATCTTTCCTGGGTCAGCTATCAAATAACAAAGTCAACCATGAACTCCAGAGCCTTCTGTCACCCAGGCCTCAATGTGATGTCTTTGAGGAGCCCTTTGTTACATGTCAGGTAAGAGAAAAGCAAGAGATGCACATTGAGACCTCAACTCCGTATTAATCCACCCTATAGATATTTGATGATACTCTTTGTCAATTACTGAACAGAGTGAATTTTAATAGAAATGATGTTGAAACTGTATTTTCCATGTGGCTAATCAAACAGTCACCTCTCAGCAGGAAAATTCAAAGCAAGTGAATGTAGCTGTGTGTTTGAAAGGAGACAGGAAAGGAAGAAAAAACAATGTAACATTAAGGAAAATGTTAAATTACATACAATATAAATTATATCAAAATGTGATCCACAGTAGAAATATTAACTTTTTAAGAGTTATTCTCAGGAGAATTAACCATCAATAGAGACATCCCTGGATAAGATTTTCCTGTGGCAGATGTGTGTTTGTATTAGAAAAAGAGAGCAATGGGAATTAAGAAGAGAAAACGGAGGTAAAGTGGATAACATAAAAGAAGAAATATTTCTCAAGTTCAGCCTTAGAAGAAATAAAACTGAGTCCAAACAAGAACGCTGAATCAAAATCTCCAGGGTTCCAACTGTTTTCTTGTCTGTTGGCAAAAGAACTAGTATGAGTGGTATCATATTTTGCAGGATTAGGATTTCTACTCAGAAACTTTGGTGTATCAGTTGATTATATCTAGATTTACTTTAAAATATTTGAGTCGAAACTTAAAGGACATTGTGGAGGGTATCACATTAGGTTTTTTCAGTCTAAATGTAGGGAGAAATATACAACTCAAATTATCTATACATTTTCCTTAAAAACACGAATGAATAAACAATTACGATTTTCCCTGGCATCTCACCTTCAGCATTCTTTCTGTTCTCCCTAGCCCACAAAATACCATGATGTCTTTTGATTTATTTAAAACATACCTCTTACAATTAATTTGTATACTTTTTTATTTCTAACCCTAATATAATTCCATATAAATATTATATAGATTGGGTTTTTATCTTTTGGTTATTATAAAAATTGGATTTTTCAGTTTTGATCTTATAACTTACCTGGAATTTTAGGGTGTACTGGAAATAACAATAGACTTGGTATTTGAAAACTTTGGTTCACATTACTGCATTGTGTCATTATTGAAGCTCTGTGTTGAAGTATCAGTTTCCTTTTTAATAAAATGAAGTTAATAAATTTTGATTTCCCTCCTTCAGCTTTCCTTTGTGTGTTTAAGAGTTGATGTTAGCACAATTTTTCCTAACTCCAAATGCCACTCTATCTTTCAGGCAGTCAACTAGGTAGGAAGGCTGTTCTTCCTACTTAAGGTGTTTGGAAGAAACCACTGAATCCAGTGAAACATATAAAAAGATTTAGCTGTTACTTTACTAATGTACCAATTCAAAGTTCCTAGCAGAGATGAGACATTTTATTACATTCATAGTTATGCTTCTAAACCCACTTATTTGACTAACAGTTGCAAAGGAACTTTTAGTATTTCACAGGTGCACCAGCCTCAAGGACATCTCCTGTCCAAACTGCCAGATGGTCAAACATCAGAGGCCTCTCTATACCTATAAAATGACTATACATTTATAAACACTCTATTTATTATGCAGGTAATTTTTAAACTTTTGATTTATTTATGGTGGTGTTTATTTGGTACCTGAATATTGTGCATACATATTTTATATTGTTGATGTTACTTAACACATACTGTCATTCCATATAGTTTGGAAAATACAATAATCAAGTTGAAAAGTATGGTTTTTGTCCTTTGCATAAAAGTTTTCAAGTGAATATTTCATTTCATGACTTATTTGGTTGAAATGATTAAAAATGAATAAGTTTATATTATCTTTAACAGGATATTGTAAGTCAGAAGTTTTACAGTAGGGCCCAGGAGGTATATCCTCACATATAGGATGTTTCTCTTCTTGGTTATTGAAGTCATTATATGTCTGTCTTAGAGAGTAGGACACACAGAGGACTTTTGTGTCTCCTAGACAAAACAATGTAGATCTGGGTCATGTCCATTTCTAAGCTCCCTGAGGAGGTCAAACCAATCTTGGCATGACTTTCAGGGGTTTCTGTTCACTCTTTTGGTAGGCTGAGGATTTGGATCAAAATTCAAGGATAGACACAAAATACACTGACAAAAATATTTACAACATACCTAACACAGGGCTAATATCCCTAGTATCTTAGTGGAAAAATAACTGGCAAATAACAAACAAAAATAAATATGCCTAAAACCAATATGCTAAAAAATATAATAAAGGATTGATGAGATTCAGTATTGCTGAAGATGTGAGATAAAGTACTACCACATATGATTAGATGATGAAAGTAAAATTTGTTCTAATCTCTTTAGAGGACAATTTTCTAGCAACTATCAAACATAAAATAACCCTATGGTTTGACTCAGCAATCAGTCTTCAAAGATTCTTTTCCCAGAAACAGTGTTCACAAGCATATATTTAAATATATGCACATATGTGCATGTATGTTGCACAAATACACAAATATCAATATGTATGCACACATACAAATACAGGTCTGTTTAACTTCCTTGTAATGTCTATTTCCTTTCTATAAAATAGGAATATAGTATCTCTGGTGTCATGGAGTTGTGTTTATTAAGTGAGATAAACTTATAAAAGTTAATGTTCTCTTATAAAAAGAACAGAAAATACTCTTATTCCTCATGGTCACACAAAGAAATTGCCTGGAAAACATACCCTAAAGTGTACCAGAAGAGTAGGAATTGGGAGAGGAGTGAAGTAGGAAAATAATATTCATGTTACATAATATGGGCGCATGTTAATAATCTTCAAAGAGGATTTGTGGCTTTTGTGAATGAAGAAGTAATTATGATGGTATGGATAGTGGTGGTGGGATGGTAATTATAATCTAGAGATTCTGGAATTCTTCACTCAGAAATCCCTAAATTTGGTCTTCGATGGAAAAGCTTTTGTTCCACTTAACACCTTACTATTGATCTATAAGAATTAGTCACTGGTACACACATTCTCTAGGAAGGAGAGCTTGTTGAAAATGTTTCACTAATGCACAAACAATGAATCATGGAACACTATATCTAAAACTAATGATGTAATGTATGGGGATTAACATAACAATAAAAAAATAAAAAAAAAAAGAAAATGTTTCACTAAGCATTTTGTTTACATATAAGCGGTGGAGAACATACCTTAGGAGAAATATTGAGGTTAATCAATTTAGTGAGCTTGATTTATCCTTGAAAGAATTCAATTGACTCGTTCTTTATAAGTCGGGAAGGATGTTCAAAGTAAAAACTCTTCATGAAAAATCCCTATTTCTCTTAAACTCAAATCTGTGAGTTATTACCCGGAACTCGTAATTGATCTTACCTATGCTGAGGGAAAGTACGGGTTTTTCATGATTCATGCCCTTTATGTTTGAAGTTGATGCTTATTAGGATGTTATTGAATGTGAATGAACATAACTAAAAAAAGCTGATGCAATTAGTAGTCTTTACAAGAAAGCCTTCACATAATGATCTTTCTTTTTGTGGGTATTTGTAATCACTCTTTACCATGTTGCCCCTGAAACTCATGGTTATGTTTCTCAAAACATGAAAAAAAGTCAAAATGACTCATTTCATTTTGAATTTTACTTGAAAAAGTGTTTTCTATTAGTATCTCATCAGGGCATTAATTGAGGCTATATATTTTTTTAATGTATCTATAAAACTTTTTTACACTCCGGCTCTTCTCGTTGACCTGATCATTCAGTCTCCGGGGTCTCTGGCTGTCCAGCATGTTTCCAGCTTGTACAGCCCTAAAGATTTGCATGGTGCCATCATGACTAGGCTATCTGTTAGTTTGACATACAGGGCTGAATCTTACTGTTGATCTGGCACTACAGGATCATTTACACTTGCTAATTTAAACATCATTTAAATTTGCTGGAAGTGCTGTGAAGTACACAAATTTTTAGTTTCATAGATATATCATTTAAACAAATTGGATAGCATTCATTCCTTCATTCAGTCATTTACCTAATATAATAGTATACTTCTATGTGCCAGGCATGATTATAAGTACCCAGAGACAGGTGTAAACACAACCGAGCAAGTTCTTTTTCTAATAGAACTTACATTCTAGTCGTGGTAATCTAAAAACAATTAAATGGGTAATTAAAACATTTTAAAGCAGAAAATATTTCTAAGTGCTGTATTGAAAATAAAATAATTGGATGTGAGACTTTACACCAGCTTTGTAAGGGGCATATCATTCCTGTGTCAGAGAAGATGAAAGTGAAGCCCAAAGATAATTAACAAGTGATTCAAAAGCAAGTAAATAATTAGTGGTAGAGCTTCAAATTTGAATTCACGCATCTTACTCGAGTTTATCATTATTTTTAATATGCCATATTGCATATTGCTCGCCATCTTTATTCTTAAAAATTCATTTGGTGTAAAACTTAATGCCACAAACATCTTTCATATCATCATCCTAATTCTCAAAATACTTGCTTTGTTCCACGTTGTTAGGTGAGACTTGAAAAGTGGTATTTATTATCATGGAATAAAATGTAGGTAATTAAGAATTTATAATCATCATAATAATTGGTTAGTATAATTGCATCTTCTAATATATGCTAAATCAGTGTCTACTAAATGTTCTACATTCACTTCACCTTCAACCCTCACAACAGCTCTAAATTACAAGTAATTTATTATTCTCATTGAATAATAGATGAAGCTGTGTCTGAGGGAGATCCTATAAATTGTCTTCCTTTTGTTCCTGGGATGATCCAAACTCTTTCCTACCTTTGAGCTTTGGAACTTACCGTCCTCTTTGCCTGGAAATTTCCTCTCTCCCCTTCCCACATCCCTCCCAAATCCTCACATAGCTCTCTCCTTCAAATCAGTTCAGTCTTATCTCAAATATCATCACGTAAGTCTTCTCACTTAGTAAACAGACTACTACTCCACCTATAGTTATACTCCATTGCTTTCTATTCTATAATTCTATTTTAATTTTTGTAGCAGTTTTTCACTAACTGAATTTATATTATTTACATCTTTTTTTTTTAATTTTATGTCTATCAAAGAGCAGGCATCTGCTTACCAAAATCTACGCAGTATCTCAAGCAATGCCAGGCATTTAGCAGGGTCTGCATTCTTTAGATTAAAAATTTATTAACTAACTACAGTTTTAAGTTCTTAATCACCTACAGTTTAGCACATGCTTCAATAGTCACTCAATAAATAGAAGTATAGATGGTATTGTCATAAGAAAACTAGGGATAGGATAGAGATGTTAAATTCTTTGATAAGAATTTAATCAATACCTTTGAAAGGAATGATCGGAAATTAACACTGAATCCTCAGTGTACTGTATCTGTATGTGATATGTATTGGCGGTGAAATTAATATTATATCTGCATTGTATATTAGCAGTGAAATAATATATTTGCATATATGCATACATTCTAGCAACATTAGCCTTACATTCTTGGATAACTTTTCCCCTTTAGGAATTTGCCAATTTTCAGAGTAAGGCATGGAGGGTGGGGAGGAAGGAAGGAAGGAAGAAAGAAAGGAAGGAAGGAAAGGAAAGGAAAGGAAAGGAAGGGAGGGGAGGGGAAGAGAAGGGAAGGGAAAGGAAAGGCAAGGAAAGGAAAGAGGCACCCTAGAACTTCAGTAGTCTCCAATAGATAGATAGATAGATAGATAGATAGATAGATAGACCTGTGTGTGTGTGTGTGTGTGTGTGTATCTTTGTTTTGTTTTCTCTAGCATTAGTAATTATGTCTGTACCTCTTCTCTTTCATGGGATGGATTTATATTATATGTCCAGTGATCTGTAGTGGATTTTATCTGCTTTTACATGAAATGCTACAATCGTTTGCAGAAGTATCTGCCATGATGTCTCTCAATAACCACGTGGGTTTGTTTTCATTGGAGATCTTCTAAGAGAAACTAAATTCAGGTCAATTGGGAAACAGAAGATGATTGGCAGATCATAATTTAGAGAATTCTTATAGGAGAGCATTGGATGGTTGGTAAACCCCATAACTGAGTAAATAAGGAAGAGAAAAAATTGGAGTGTAGAGTAAAATAAGGTGGGCTAACCTTACCTCCTAGAAATATTTTCTTTTACTTGTTTTGTTTTGCTCTCTCTTCTGCTTAATCTCTATCACTCTGATCCCATCTACTTATTTTCTTCCAGACATGTCTTTGAATTTCTGATCCACTGGTGGCGTATTTCCTCCATTGCTAGCACTGTTAGAATTTTATTCTTTATTTGTATGTGTTGTGTCATTTCAATGGAATTTTAGGGGGAATAGAGAATAATATAATTATTCAGTCTATCTCATTTAATTTGCCACCAAATGAGGGTAACTAGTACAAAGAATAGTAGCATTTCATTCAAAAACTGCCTAGATTTGTGTGTAATCATCAGCATCTTTTAATGATGGGGTAGATGGAAGAATGTTTCCACCTGGGGTGTGACAAGCAGTAGCCAGAAATGGGATTCCCTCACAGTTTTCTAGTGTGTTCATGGAAAGCATCACTCACAGTGAACCAGCCAACACCAGTTTTTGTTTTAAAGTAGTAAATTCATTATGTTTGCCAAAGAACTGACAAGCTTCAAGGCAAAAAGCTTCTGTCTATCTAGATATTTCTATATTTATATAATTCACCACATATATGTTTTAAAAAATATCTGCACATGAAACTGATTTGAGCAAATCTATTTACTGCATTATTGTTATAATTTTTGTTTTTCTCATTTTCTTTTACTTTACTTTTGTATATGTTTTCTTTTTTGTGTATATATATATATATATATATACACACACACATATATGTATATATATATAGCTGTATACAAATGTATATATATTTGTATGTATTTCCTAACTATCTTAATAAAAGTTTGCTATAACTATCAGACATATCTGATGTTATGTCATCAGTAGATGATTTAATTATAACTCACATTCTAGCATTCTTTTTTTTTTTTTTAATATTTTATTTATTTATTCATGAGAGACAGAGAGAGAGAGAGACAGAGGCAGAGGGAGAAGCAGGCTCCCCGCGGAGCAGGGAGCCCAATGCGGGACTCAATCCCAGGACCCTGGGATCACGACCTGAGCCGAAGGCAGACGCTTAACCAACTGAGCCACCCAGGCGTCCCTCTAGCATTCTTTTTCTAAGAAACCTATTTGACAATATTTTAGTCATACTTTACTTTTTCTTGAATTGTAAAAATACTGATCTGATTTAAAACATTATGCTGTTCAACAATAATATAAAAGTTTTCAGTTTTTTACTTTTAGGATGACATGCTGAAAAAGTTCTTCTTACACTTCACTATAGTAGGAAGGTAAGTAAGTAGGTAAAGAATACCAAAAATACAAATCTGGGAGCTTGTAAACATCCTATCTCCCTTCCTGAGAGAGGGCAAGAAAATGCTTTTTCTCACATAAACAAATTTTTATTGAAAACAAAGTGGAGGAACCCTTTGGAATATAAATAATTGTCTTTAGGGGAAGGATCAGCTGTGTGGCACTGAGTTTAAAACTCAGGGTTTCATACTCCTTGCAATTTAAACACTTACCTCAAGGAAGATATATCTCTCCAGGATTTTCACTAACGAGGCTTATGTTTTAACCCAGGACCCAATGTCCTAAAATTTGCCCAGGAATATCTGACAGTACAAAATGATATCTCTATATAACAATATATAGAGACATAAAATATTTCAGTATATCAGTATAAAAATATTTTCTGTACAGTCCCACGAAAGGATTGTTTGTTTTTCTTCATTAGTTTTTTGTTTGTTCTTAAGTAAAGGAATACTTAAGAACATTTGATAGAAATGCCTAGTGAAAGAAAGAAACTGATAATCCATGAGAACACTGGTTCAGTTGCCAGAAAAATTCCTCGAGGAGTAAAAAGTTAAGGGACTACAGATCACAATTGGAGGAACTGGACTAATTAAACAGATGATGTTCTTTCATCCATCATGCCAAAAGAAAAGAAAGAGAACATAGATATGAATGGTGGCAACTTAGTAAATTTCATGATGAGAAAATGGGGGAGTTTCTCTGAAGGATTTCTAAAGTATTTGCTAATGATAAGCTGAGTTTTAATTAGGTGGCTTTTTAGACAAGAAAGAAAAGAAAATTGAATTGGATTGTGAGATATAAAGTGTGATATAGGAATAATATTTTCGGTGATGATGCATGAATTGGAAGGCCTGGATTTCTGGTATTGAATTAGATAAACAAGCATGTGGAGAATAATGGAAATAGCCTGATGGAATCTTAGAAGAGGGTAAGTAATGAGTCTAAGAAGTTTTCTCTGCATTTCACTGGAAGATCTAGGGATCACAGGCAACTCATGTCTCCTGTGGGATGGCTGTTCCCAATGAAGTGACAACAAAAACAACAAGAAGAGGAATAATAATGAGGAAGTGGACAAAAAGAACAAGAAAAGACACAAGCAGTTAACATTATGCTATGCACCATGTCCAAGGCACATTTCAAATTATTTTTCCCATATAATGCCCATTTCATCTACTCATCAAAACTATTAATTAGGTGAAATAATTATCCACAGTTTTTAGATGAGAAAGAACTTTTTCAAGGTGACACAGAAAGTAAGAACTTAGACAAAATCCCTATTTTTCTGCCTCTGTGTTTTCATTTATATTACAGAAATAAATAAATGGCATGGTATTCTGTATGAACATGCCAGAGCTAAAGACACACAGTTTAATCACAGTAACTGACCTGAATGGAGTTCACTTCCAGTGTTAGAGAGCTAGGAATCAGTATGGACTGATAAAGGAGTATAATCTTATAGTATAGTAAGTGGGATCCTCTCTAAATGTGGACATGCTCCACTGTGTACACATATATGTATTCTCTGATTGTATTTGTCATGGCCCTTAGAGGAAACTGACACACATAAATGGGGTAGTTGAAAAGAATTTAATTAAGGAAAAACATAATTATTTACAAAGTTCTTGGCAGAGTTAAGGGAAACAAATAAGATAGTGACACACACTTCCAAGCAACAGCGTAGAGCTATTGTCACCCCAAGGCCCAAAGAAAAGTTCGGGAGCAATAGACAGGAGAGACCCATTCTGCAGGAGTTGTGCCTTTGGTTGAGGGAAGCAGTTACCTGTGGCTGTGACCATTCTCTTTTCCCACACTGCAATCTTGGGACAGTTACTCCTAATATTAGAATCAAATAGAAGGAGAACAAGGGAATCCATTGTTGCCGGTGGCCAAGATCAGCCTTCCAGGGCCACAGAACAGGAAAATAGAGTGGTTTGGAAAAGCAAACAGGGCATCTTTAGCATACTGAAATTCCAACCCAAATCCATGTTGTGAGTATCCATGGACAAAAGAACTACATGTGATGACACATGTAGTTTAATTCCTAAAGTCGTATATCAGAGAAATACCAGAATGTCTTGAAGGATAAAACATTCTTTAACAAAGCAATGGAAAAAATATGTGATCCTTTTTTTCTTTTTGACTGTATTACACTAATAACTTTCATCTACCTTAAAGAGTTTTATCCTCTACAAACCACTTTCTGCAAAAAGAATATGAAAACTAAGACTAAGAGAAGGTAGAGTTACTTACTGGATTTATAGTCACAAAGTGACTGAGGCAAACTGTAGGACATCTCTTTTTTTCTAAGGGCAGTGATCTTTTCATTACAATATAGCTTTCACCAGAGCAATTGTGTGCACCTTCAGGGACCTCTGCTCCTACCTATTTTTGGCTTCTTACAGTGAGTTAATCTTATCTGAGGCACTTTCATTTTCATCTCTACGAAAATATCTTTCTTATCCCCTTATTCCCATTTCTTCACTTTTTACAGCTTATCTTAATCTTTTTTTCCCGCTTTTTTCCTGTATTTCTCCCTTGGACTTAATTGAGTCTCATTGCTCTTTTATTAATGATTTCCTTCTACAAATAAACATATTCAGGTCCTATGTAACCACCAAGTATTTTTTTTTTAAATTTCCTTATCTGCTGCATCTTGAAGTTCCCCTCTTGAGCATTTCACCAACATCTTAAAATTTTTCATAAATTTACAACTCAAATGACTCATCTCTTATCTATCTAGCCCCTTTCAATCTAAATTATGACTGTAGCCACTCCACTGAACCTATGTTCTTTGATATAACCAGAGAAATAGGAAAAATTTTTTTTCTCTGTATTTATTCCCCACAAACCATTGTCAGAATCTGGTTCTTTAACAAGGGAATCATTCTTGAAATATTTTTTTTCTTTTCTTCCAATGACGTAGTGTTCTGATTCCTTTAGTTCTCTCATTTCAGTTTACCTATCCTCTTTGATGTGTTCTATTACTGTTTCCCTTAAATAAAAAAAAAAAAAGTGTACAAGTTACTCATTTTCATCCTCAGTCTCTATTCTAACTGCACATCTTTCTTGACTATTTTCAGTCCTCCCAGCATTCCCCTGTTATTTCTGTCATCTAAATATCCTTAGTGACTGTCTTTCTTTTAACTGCAGTTCTTCTATTTTGATAATCTATGGGGAAATCCTATACTTGTGTTTGCTAAAGTATGTTCTCTAGACATATATTACAGAAAATATGCTGGAAAAATTTTCTATAACCTGGCATCCACTCTTCTATTACATAGCCATGTTATATATGACAATGTTAAAGGCATGGAGAAATCTTGCAAAAGCAATCACTTATATCTGGTCATTCTAACTGTTGTTTCCCTGTAGTCCACTCCTCTACCCCCTTTTTCTTCCCTCATAAAAACCTACTAATTGCCACCAGAAATTTAGCTTCCCAGAAAACACACTGCTGGGTGGTGTTTCATGTGAAATCCCAAATTCAACAAGTGCCAAACGGAATTCATCTGGACATGCCCACTAGTAACTCTATGAAGCTCCCAGTAACCTAATTTCAAAATAATGGAGTTATCTTTTTTTTTTTTTTTCCCGTTCCCAATAGTCTCTACATCTAATCACTCAATAAAATTGGTTAATTTTATTTTAAAAATTCTTCATACAGTTACTGTTCTTCCCATTTCAATGGCTATTAGCCTATATTGCAGACTCCCTTTATCTTTCAAACAAAATTTCAAGAATTTTTACTTAGTTTGCTCGTTTTCCTAAATTTAAAGTATGATGTTGTAATTTTCCCATTTAAATTCTTCACTACTAATATTACTTCAATAGAATCATATGCATCTCTCATTCTGACATTGAAAATAAATACTTTAATACATGACTTTAATTACTCAAGGGAGATGGAATTCATTCTTTGTGGAAGTGTTATGCTACACTGCTATGTAAGACACCTCAAACCATAAAACATTTTGATTATCTTCATTAGTTAATTCATTTATTTGGTAAAATTTGTGGGTGTTCAGTATGTGGGTGGCTTCATGAAACTTTATGGGAATACACAAAGATAAATAAATTAGTATTGGGCCATTGTGCTTACATGTATGTGTTCTCATCTAGTCACACTGGCTCTCTGATTACTCTGGGGGAAAATTTACTCAATGGAAGCTACCAAAGAATTGAGAAAAGGTAAAATCCCATATAACAGGATCCCTTCAATTAAATAAAACAGAATATGTAGGTGACTATGATTGTAAGCTGCATACGACTTGAATTTAGATGTTTATGCAGGACATGTACATTGCATTTACTGCTTCTGGTCTAAAGAATGATTTCCCCATCCCCACTAATTAATGTATGCACAAATTCATTGCCTGGTTAGTTCTCCTTCATTGTTCCAACTTCCCTAACTCTCCTAAATTGGGGTTTAGTGACCGGTTTATAACACAGTGGATTAGGGTTCATGAGCTGAAATCACACAGCACAGATTCAAGCTCTGATACTTACAAATATTAGTCTTACTTTAAGTAAAATAAAATTTAAATCATTTTCCCATTTCAGAAATGGTGAAAAATATTTTTAGTCTAAGAATTGTTGTGAAAATTAGATTGTTCCTTGCATATAATAAGTGCTCAATAAATGTTACTAATTATTAGTATTTCATTATCATATCTCATGCTTTTATCTCTCAAAGAGATATTAATTTGGTTTTGTTAACTTCAGTATTTAGGCTGTAGTTCTGTTAGCCTACAAATTCCTTTAAGATTAGTTTTCTATTAGTGCTGTAACAAATTACCACAAACTTTTTGTCTAGAACAACAAAAATTTATTAAATAATATATATTATTATTAAATTAATATAACAGTTCTGGAAGTCAGAAGTTCAAAATTGGTCTTACTATAGTATAATCACAATTCTGCAGGGCTATATTCCTTATGGAGGCTCTAAGGAAAAATCTCCTTTTCTGGCTTCTAAAAGACAATCGGCATTCCTTAGTTCATGACCCCTTTCTTTATCTTCAGAGCCAGCAGAAGATTATTTCCAAATTTCTCTTTCTGACCTTGACATCTTTGTCCCATTTATAAGAATCCTTGTTATTACATTGGTAACATCTGGATAATCCAGCATAATTCTACCTCAAATCCTTAACTTAATCATATCTGCAGAGTTCCTTTTAACTGTGTAAAATATTCACAGGTTTCAGAGATTAAGGAAGTGGAACTCTTTTGGGGCCATTATTGTCTACCACAGGAAGGGTATATAGATTTTTTCTTACCTTAGTTTAGTTTCTACAATGCTTAATATCTATCTTCTGCATATGAGGGGTACAATAAATGTCTGTTGAATAAATGAATCAGTAATGGAAGAATAAATAAGTGAATAATAGAAAATCTTAAAAATACCTGGATTTCCTACTCTATGGTTGATATTACTTATTTAAACAAGAACTTCCTGCACTCCACTAGAGTAGCAACTGACTCATGGAAGATTTAGGTTTATCTCTTTATTATAAAAAGGCTTGCCTACCTGTTATAAATCAGCTTGAGACATAGCTTCATCAAGAGGTATGCTTTCAGGACAACCTTTCATCATTTCCTAAATTAACTGTCATCCATTTATGTACTGTGGTTACAGTGGTAAGAATGTTTTGGATGAGTGACATATGTCAGTTATGTTTCTTTGAGGATAGTGAATGCTGAACTTTGCATCATGAGCTGTGGTACTGTTTAGAATATTATAAGGTGTGATTTTAACTTGAACTCCATTTTACTTTGCAGAATGTCAGAAGTGTTTCTGTGTTATCTAAAAAAAGACACTTTTATTTAAATTCATGAAGGCTTAATAGAGATTATGATTGTAAATTTATCAGTATACATGCCAGTTACTTATATGGATTGTACTGTTAATTATATGTCAAAACACTGCTTTAAGCTACAGTGAAAGAGCTTTGCATTTGAATGTTTTTATTTACAAACTGCTCAGAGCTGTTATTCGATATTAAGTTTTTAAGTTTTCACCAAAGCTCAGTGGAATTTAGCTCATCCATTTAAACTTTAATCACGGCAAAGCAGTACATAGATAATGAATTATTGCTTCAAAATAGAACCATGAAATGACATGAAAAATGTTCATATCTTGATTGAAATATGAGCATTTACAAGGTTATGTTTAATTCACTTCATGTCTGCGGCATCAATAGTTTTCAGTGCTATGATTTTGTATTTATTTGCATTGCAGACTCTTCATACTGAAGGTCGTTGTCTCAGTCAGTTCACACTGCTGCAGGCAGAAAATTCTGGATATGACATTCTTGTCCTCTATGTTCACTTTACAGATAAGTTTCAAATTTAAAAACTTTATAACCAGCTACATTTATTTGTTTTAAAAAAACCCAAATCATAGTATTGATTTTTATATTTCCTAACGAATTTGAACTAAATAAGAAATATTTTCAATAGAAGTTGTAGCAGTCTCCAAATCCATCTATAGAATGCTTTATTTGGAATGTAGACATTTTGGAAAAAAACAAATTTATGATCACGAATTAAAAACACTGGTAGATGTAGGTACCACAGCAAATTTTGTTATGTTTCTTTAGTTAATGCCTACCAAGAAGAGTAATGTAAATGCCAGGAATGTTTTTAAGCAGACCCAGAGGCTAATAATTCTCACTTAAATTCCCAAAACAAAAGGGAAAAGAAGGTCTATTGAAAAACTGTGGAAAGTACTCTCAGGTGAGACATTCTGGGGAGACTGGTTCCAGTACGGGACAGGAAGAAAAAACCTGTAAATCTAATAACAACGAAAAAATCTTTTATTCAGTTCAGATGGAACTCAATCGAGTGATGAAAACTACAGTTTACTCCACATAGTCCCAGTTCATACCTGTTGCCTCATGTAATTATTAATAGCCCCTCCTGACACTCTCAAAAGTGTCCCAGTTAAGAGTGATAAATTACATGATCACATAAAACTTACAAGCCTAATGCTTTAGATCCTAAAGGACCTTTCACTATTGAGAAGAAATTGCTCCCTAAACTGAAAAGATTGCTAGAATTTGAGCAACTTTTGCTCTTCTATTGCAATAAAAGTCATAAAGTTTGAAGACCAATCTTTGAGAACTGATCTATTTGATGTGTATATTGCTTGGTCTAGTTTATGACAGTTTCATTAAATTGATGTAATTTTCTTTGGCAGAAAAGTGATTGTATCTAATTTCAGAGCCAAATCTCTTGAGAACCCTAAGCTAACAATTGCGATATGAGAAGCTTATCAACTATTTAAATTTTATGTTAAGGATTTGTTGCACTTAATGGAATTTTTTTCAAGTATTCAGAATTCTAGAGGAGAATTGAAATAGACATTTGCTTATAAATTACTATTCTGAGGAAACGTTACAAACTCCAATATTAAGATGTTTGTATACCAGTGTTTGCTTACCATTAATGTTTCTGGCTTGATATGCTTATTTTCACTTTGTAATGTGTAGAACTTTTTATGAAATGGCCTGTTGAATTAATATTGATAAAAAATCAAGTTAAAACACATGAATCCACTGTTTCTATTTTGTATCTGCATTATATTTTAAAAGTGCTGTGGACTTTGAGGAAAATAGTGATATAAGACATGATTTTTGCCCCTACAGAAGTCATTGTGGCATCAAAAATAGCAATCGTCATCATCATAGTTAATGATACCAAAGTCCTGAGAGGACAGAAATGGCACTCAAAACACCATCAGTCGTGTGAGATTCTTGGATGACTGTGTACTTTGCCTTTTCTTTTACAGACCTGCATCCTCTACTTCTGTGCCCTTCACTTTTTTTTATATTGTACCTTAGCTCTGAAAAGATTTTATATTTTCAATAAATGTATATTTATATATTATGAAAATAATAGCTGACATTTACTTAGCTCATAGTATGCAGGATATTGTTCAATGGATTTTTATGTATTAATTTTTATATATATTAACAACAGTCCCACATATCCTTGGTTTATAGGTTAAGAACAATTCATAGACATGGTAAAATAAATTGTTGAAATTCACCTCATCAGTAATTATGGGATATGGCATTAAAACACATTCACTCTGGCTACATAAATATTCTCTTTAACAGAGTATATTGCCTTTATGAATTATATTTATGTATTACTATTCTAATACACATATTGTGCATCTATATTTTAGATTGCCAAAGATATAAATTTTAAAAGAAACAAGAAGACTAAATATGTAATTTTGTCTTTCATTCTTATATCTTCCCCACCTTTATTTAACTTTCCTTTCTCTGAAGACTGCAGTCAGCTGATGTAAGCTGACACATATTTGTGTAGGTCTTAGCCTATCAGTAAAAAATGTTGTGGTTGGACTGGCCCTTGTGGTTCTTATTATGTTTGCAAGACACCCTCCAGCAGTAACCATCAGGAAACTTTGAAAAAATAAAGGTTTATTACTTACAAGACCTGGAAATTACATAGCACACCTGAGGCCACACAGGGAGGTGTATGGGGTAGAGAGATAGAGAGTGCACACGCAGGCCTGGGGTTCTGTGTTTATCAGGGTCAAGAGTGGGAGCCTAGCCTTTCATGGGCTCACTCTTTTTGGTAGATTTAAAACATAAGAGGGGGAAATTTAAAACACAGGAAGAGAAAAAGTAAGTGGCCTAAATGCTCAGTTACTGAAATCACCCAAGATCTCTAAAACAAAGGAGCTTCGGTAGGGTGAGATGGCCTGGCTCTTAGTCTAGAGAGGCTAGCAATGTGTTTATTCAAGATAGCCATCTATGAAGTGGATGCCTCTGGCAATCAAAGCTTTAAGTCAAGCACTTGCATTGCAAAAAGAAAAAAAAAAAATGTCTGGGTTTACACTACCTAATTGGTGGAACTCTATACCCCTTTAATGTGGGTTGGAAAATTTTAACATGGTGGCTTGCTGAGGCTTATTTTAGTTTGGGCAGCAGCTGCCTTTTAGCTGTTGTTGCTAGGGTAAGGGTCTTTAATCCTAAGAAAACGTACCATTCTGTTACTCAAAATTGACTGTAGCTTTAAGGGCTTTATGTAAGAGTTTCTCAGCTTTGGCCCTATTGACTTAGGACTGGATAATTCATTGTTGTGGGGGGCTTTTCTGTGCATTGTAACATACCTGGCCTCTAACCTCTAGATACTACTAGTACTTTCCCTACAGTTTGACAACCAAAAATGTCTCTAGATATTGATGTGTCCCCTGGAAGTCAAAATTGCCTTCAGTTGAGGACCTTGATTTATAGTTGATGGCTGCTTCTTATATGTGCTTAGAGGTGTTGGTGAAAGTAAAAGGAGAGATTAGGTGTGGTTTTATTGGAATTTATCCTGCTTGGTGTTCTTTGATCTTGGATCTATGGTTTGGTGTCTTTGGGGGAAATTCTGTCATTACTGCTTCATATATTTCTTGTGTTTTTTTTTTTCCTCTTCTTCCAGTATTCCCATTAAACCCATGTTTCATCTTTTCTAGTTATGCCATAGTTCTTGGATATGTTGTTCCATTTTTTTTTCAGGATTTCTCTCTTTGCTTCTCGGTTTTGAAAGTTTCTATTACCATTCTCAAGCTGAGAGATTCTTTCTTCAGCCATGTCCAGTCTGCTAATGATTCCATCAAAGGCATTCATCATTTCTATTACAGTGTTTTTATTCTTTAGCATTTATTTTTTATTCTTAGAATTCCATCTCTCTACTTAAATCATCTATCTATTCTTGAATGTTGTCTGCTTTTCCCATTAGAGCCCTTTGCATATTAATCATAGTTGTTTTAAATTTCTGGTCTGATAATTCCAACATCTATGCCGTATCTGAATCTGATTCTAATGCTTATTCTGTCTCTTCAAACTGTGTTTTTTTGCTCGTTAGTATGCCTTACAGTTTTTTATTGTTAACCAGACATGATATACTAGGCAAAAGGTTTATATATACTTATATGACTCTGGTGATGTGGTGGTAATAAGTCTAGGGAAAGGGCAATGTTTTATATTTCTATGAGCAGGTCTCAGTTTTTTAGTGAGACTGTGACCCTAAGCTGTGGATTTCATTAAGTGCTTCTCGTCCCTCATTCCCAACCCCTGCCTCAGGTGGGACAGGGTGACTAGAAAGGGCTGGAGTTGGATATTTCCCTTTACCCAGGTCAGTGAGGCTCAGATAAAACCCCAGTAGGTTAGGCTTTCGTAAAATACTTTCTCTTAAGGGCAGGCCTTTAAAACAATAACAACAACAACAAAAACAAAAAAAACCCAGAATGCTCTGGCATATTTTTATTTTTTTTCCTCTCCCTGCTGGAAGACATAGGGATTTTTTCAGATATTCACTGTGTGAAATTGATAGAACTCCATTGACTAAAAGTCACAAAAGTGTTGAGGTCTCCTATGACTTGGCCCCACTGGAGTATTTAACTCCCAGACTTGTCCACCCAGCCTCTAACAATTCATCAATTACTGTTCAGGTTTTCCTACCCCAGCACTTGTTCCTGTGGGGGTTCTGTTCTTGGGTCTCCTCTTTTGTAAGTTAGGATTCTCTTTATCCACCTGTCTCTTCAATTATTGAGACAGTGGTTTGCCCTTTCACCTTACTTCTCTGAGAGATCTAAGAAGAATTACTGATTTTTTTAGTTTGTTCAGATTTTTACTTGTTGTTAGGATGAAGTGATGACTTACAAGCCTCTTATGTGGTGCATTGGAAACCAGAAGTCTGGGAGCCATTTAACCAAGGGTAAAATTTATGACCTGAGCAGAGATGAGGCTAGGCTTTGAAAATGGCCCAAGCTGAATGGCAAGTGCACACAAATGATAGTAAGCAAGGCCTACGTGCCAATGTTGAAATGGAATCACACTTGGAATGTGTGTGTGTGTGCTGCATCCTCAGCTGAGGTGAAACTGAGACAAGCATTGACGATGCTTCATGTTGCTACAGAGTATTAATGAGGCCTTAACTCTTAATTCTTAGTGCCAGGCATACTTGGGCACTTTTGATAGCCTGGCTCAAATTCAATTCTACATTCAGGCTAAAGGAGGGAACTGTGAAGGGACTAGATATCTTTGGATTCATACAGTTTATCCATAGGCTATCAGGAATCACTCTCCATTCTTTGGGACCAAATTGACTCTGGACTTTTAATTACATAAGCTCTGACCAGTGTTTAATTTTCTATGACTTAATTTGTGGGTTCACCCACAAAATATGGTAGAATGTAATAAATATTAGTGATAGTCTGTATATTAAAATAATGTGTTCTTTTTATGACTTGAAGTAGAGAAACAGCTTAAGGAAATCATTGCAAACTAATAAAGCAGCATTAATATTCTGGTTCTGGAGTACTTTGAATCTTGGTGTCAGATTTGCTTAATAATTGAGAAGAAAATGGATTGATTTGAGAAGACTGGTTTTCTGGGGATCAGGATGAAAACAGTATAGGAATAAAAACAATACAACAAGTCAGGCTGATTGAATTGGAAGAAGAGAGTTATTCTTAAGGAAAAGGTTGAGATTTTAGGGAACAGATTAGAAATATCTGGGAGGAAAATGAGATCTTAAAGGTCAGGCTAAACTGATAAACTGCTCTTAAAGAAGCCACTAAAATAAAGACATATTTTAAATGCAATTGAGAAATAGTGCCTAATGCCCAAAGAAATTTCACAGGGAAAAATGAAATATCCTAGAGTAGATAGAAATGACTCCCCAAAGGGGAATGAGGATTCTGAAAGGCATGAGAGACATCTCTGAAAGCTGGGGTTTGAGGATCCATAATAAGAATCAGAGAACTACCCATTAAAGATTATTACAAACATACTTAGAGATTGAAAACTCTAGACATATTAGAGAGAGGAAAGCCTGCAGATTAAACTATAGCAATGGTAGGTGAAGATGATGGTATTACCTGTACCCTGGGGGAACCCAAGCTAAGAGAAGGAGAAGGCACAGCAAAGTTATCAGTGATGGATCAAGTCTATGTCTGGATTAGATGTTGAGCTGAAGAGAAAACTCCTCTGAGCTAGAATTACACAATTCAGGAAAGTAAAGGTAAATTACATTTATTAGATGTGTTTGGCATTGAATCATGGTAATTTCTGAAGCTCAGAAGGACTCGTTCCAGTGGAAGACCCAGGGACAGTGACTAGAATAACCCCAGCTGTCCAGATGCTGACATACCCTCTGAGACTAAGAGGGACTGAGGGCCTGTGCTCTAACTTTTCTCTGTCCCCCATGCCCTTTCCCCAGAAAACTCACACGGTTCACTCTCCCAAGGTGCCTACCTCAAGTCATGGTTAAAGGGTACCTTTTCAGTGAAGCTTACCCTAACCACCCTCTTTAAAGCTATCATCTGTAACTCCTCATCCAAATTCACTGTTCTTTTTATCCTGTATATATTTTCCTCAATAGCATATGCGAAAAATTTCTATAACTTAAGTTTTTAGTATATCATTAATTATTTATTTTATGTCATAGTCTCTAGAATAGAAGATTCATAAGAGCACGGATATTTAATATGTTTTATTCACTAATGTATCCTGTGAATTTAGGAAAGTGCCTTTCTCACAGCAGGCGCCCAATAAATATTTGTTTAATGAATAAATGTAGTACTTATGACACTTGGAAATAAACTAATACAACTCCAGGGGCTCAATTCTAAAGAGGAAATTTCTAGCTTCTACCAGGCATCAATAATCCCTTTAACAAAGAATTAACCGATGAAGAGAATTGGGAGAATAGTTTTAATATTTAAATTAAGGCTTCGGAACTTTAATCATTAATTCACAAGAAGAAGAGGATTTCATTTTGAACTTTAATTCATTGTGTTTTCAACATGATTGCAAGGAGGTTTAATCTTTGAATTTGAATTTCTCCCTAAAATATAATAGGGAATTTGTGTTAAATATATTTTTATATTTTGGCATAGTTTTTATTGTTGAAATATATTTGCACATCTTATTACTGAAGTATCTTGATGTTTCTTGAATTCATGGAGTTTATTCTAATTGATATAGAATGTTGAATAATGTAGCTGGACTTCATCTGGTATGAAAACAACACAAAGGGTGATTTTTTTTTTTAATAAATTTTTTTATTGTTATGTTAATCCCCATACATGACATCATTAGTTTTAGATATAGTGTTCCATGATTCATTGTTTGTGCATAACACCCAGTGCTCCATGCAGAACGTGCCCTTCTAAATACCCATCACCAGACTAACCCATCCTCCCACCCCCCTCCCCTCTAGAACCCTCAGTTTGTTTTTCAGAGTCCATTGTCTCTCATGGTTCTTCTCCCCCTCCGATTTCCCCCCCTTCATTCTTCCCCTCCTGCTACATTCTTCTTCTTCTTTTTTTCTTTCTTAACATATATTGCATTATTTGTTTCAGAGGTACAGATCTGAGATTCAACAGTCTTGCACAATTCACAGCACTTACCAGAACACATACCCTCCCCAGTGTCCATCACCCAGTCACCCCATCCCTCCCACCCCATCCCCCACTCCAGCAACCCTCAGTTTGTTTCCTGAGATTAAGAATTCCTCATATCAGTGAGGTCATATGATACATGTCTTTCTCTGTTTGACTTATTTCGCTCAGCATAATACCCTCCAGTTCCATCCACATCGTTGCAAATGGCAAGATCTTATTCCTTTTGATGGCTGCATAATATTCCATTGTATATATATACCACATCTTCTTTATCCATTCATCTGTTGATGGACATCTTGGCTCTTTCCACAGTTTGGCTATTGTGGACATTGCTGCTATAAACATCGGGGTGCACGTAGCCTTTCGGGTCCCTACTTTTGTATCTTTGGGGTAAATACCCAGTAGTGCAATTGCTGGATCATATGGTAGCTCTATTTTCAACTTTTTGAGGAACCTCCACACTGTTTTCCAGAGTGGCTGCACCAGCTTGCATTCCCACCAACAGTGTAGGAGGGTTCCCCTATCTCCGCATCCCCGCCAACATCTGTCATTTCCTGACTTGTTAATTTTAGCCATTCTGACTGGTGTGAGGTGGTATCTCATTGAGGTTTTGATTTGGATTTCCCTGATGCCGAGCGATATTGAACACTTTTTCATGTGTCTGTTGGCCATTTGGATGTCTTCTTTGGAAAAATGTCTGTTCATGTCTTCTGCCCATTTCTTGATTGGATTCTTTGTTCTTTTGGTGTTGAGTTTGATGAGTTCTTTATAGATTTTGGATACTAGCCCTTTATCTGATACGTCATTTGCAAATATCTTCTCCCATTCTGTCAGTTGTCTTTTGGTTTTGTTGACTGTTTCCTTTGCTTTGCAAAAGCTTTTTATCTTGATGAAGTCCCAATAGTTCATTTTTGCTCTTGCTTCCCTTGCCTTTGGCGATGTTTCTAGGAAGAAGTTGCTGCGGCTGAGGTCGAAGAGGTTGCTGCCTGTGTTCTCCTTTAGGATTTTGATGGACTCCTGTCTCACATTGAGGTCTTTCAACCATTTGGAGTCTATTTTTGTGTGTGGTGTAAGGAAATGGTCCAGTTTCATTCTTCTGCATGTGGCTGTCCAATTTTCCCAACACCATTTGTTGAAGAGACTGTCTTTTTTCCATTGGACATTCTTTCCTGCTTTGTCAAAGATTAGTTGACCATAGAGTTGAGGGTCCATTTCTGGGCTCTCTATTCTGTTGCATTGATCTATGTGTCTGTTTTTGTGCTGGTACCATACTGTCTTGATGATGACAGCTTTGTAGTAGAGCTGGAAGTCTGGAATTGTGATGCCACCAGCTTTGCTTTTCTTTTACAACATTCCTCTGGCTATGCGGGGTCTTTTCTGGTTCCATACAAATTTTAGGATTATTTGTTCCATTTCTTTGAAGAAAGTGGATGGTATTTTGATGGGGATTGCATTGAATGTGTAGATTGCTCTAGGTAGGATTGACATCTTCACAATATTTGTTCTTCCAATCCATGAGCATGGAACGTTTTTCCATTTCTTTGTGTCTTCCTCAATTTCTTTCATGAGTATTTTATAGTTTTCTGAGTACAGATCCTTTGCCTCTTTAGTTAGATTTATTCCTAGGTATCTTATGGTTTTGGGTGCAATTGTAAATGGGATCGACTCCTTAATTTCTCTTTCTTCTGACTTGTTGTTGGTGTATAGGAATGCCACTGACTTCTGTGCATTGATTTTATATCCTGCCACTTGACTGAATTCCTGTATGAGTTCTAGCAGTTTTGGGGTGGAGTCTTTGGGATTTTCCACATAAAGTATCATATCATCTGCAAAGAGTGAGAGTTTGACTTCTTCTTTGCCAATTTGGATGCCTTTGATTTCTTTTTGTTGTCTGATTGCTGTGGCTAGGACTTCCAATACTATGTTGAATAGCAGTGGTGATAGTGGACATCCCTGCCGCGTTCCTGACCTTAGGGGGAAAGCTCTCAGTTTTTCCCCATTGAGAATGATATTCGCTGTAGGTTTTTCATAGATGGCTTTTATGATATTGAGGTATGTACCCTCTATCCCTATACTCTGAAGAGTTTTGATCAAGAAAGGATGCTGTACTTTGTCAAATGCTTTTTCTGCATCTATTGAGAGGATCATATGATTCTTGTTCTTTCTTTTGTTAATGTATTGTATCACGTTGATTGATTTGCGAATGTTGAACCAACCTTGCAGCCCAGGGATAAATCCGACTTGGTTGTGGTGAATAATCCTTTTAATGTACTGTTGGATCCTATTGGCTAGTATTTTGGTGAGAATTTTTGCATCCATGTTCATCAGGGATATTGGTCTGTAATTCTCCTTTTTGATGGGGTCTTTGTCTGGTTTTGGGATCAAGGTAATGCTGGCCTCATAAAATGAGTTTGGAAGTTTTCCTTCCATTTCTATTTTTTCGAACAGTTTCAGAAGGATAGGTATTAATTCTTCTTTAAATGTTTGGTAGAATTCCCCTGGGAAGCCATCTGGCCCTGGGCTTTTGTGTTTTGGGAGATTTTTGATGACTGCTTCTATTTCTTTAGTGGTTATAGGTCTGTTCAGGTTTTCTATTTCTTCCTGGTTCAGTTTTGGTAGTTGATACATCTCTAGGAATGCATCCATTACTTCCAGGTTATCTAATTTGCTGGCATAGAGTTGCTCATAATATGTTCTTATAATTGTTTGTATTTCTTTGGTGTTGGTTGTGATTTCTCCTCTTTCATTCATGATTTTGTTGATTTGGGTCATTTCTCTTTTCTTTTTGATAAGTCTGGCCAGGGGCTTATCAATCTTGTTAATTCTTTCAAAGAACCAGCTCCTAGTTTCGTTGATCTGTTCTACTGTTCTTTTGGTTTCTATTTCATTGATTTCTGCTCTGATCTTTATTATTTCTCTTCTCCTGCTGGGTTTAGGCTTTATTTGCTGTTCTTTCTCCAGCTCCTTTAGGTGTAAGGTTAGGTTGTGTACTTGAGACCTTTCTTGTTTCTTGAGAAAGGCTTGTATTGCTATATACTTTCCTCTTAGGACTGCCTTTGCTGTATCCCAAAGATTTTGAATAGTTGTGTTTTCATTTTCATTGGTTTCCATGAATTTTTTTAATTCTTCTTTAATCTCCTGGTTGACCCATTCATTCTTCAGTAGGATGCTCTTTAGCCTCCATGTATTTGAGTTCTTTCCGACTTTCCTCTTGTGATTGAGTTCTAGTTTCAAAGCATTGTGGTCTGAAAATAGGCAGGGGATGATCCCAATCTTCTGGTACCGGTTGAGACCTGATTTATGACCTAGGATGTGATCTATTCTGGAGAATGTTCCATGGGCACTAGAGAAGAATGTGTATTCCGTTGCTTTGGGATGGAATGTTCTGAATATGTCTGTGAAGTCCATTTGGTCCAGTGTGTCATTTAAAGTCTTTATTTCCTTGTTGATCTTTTGCTTAGACGATCTGTCCATTTCAGTGAGGGGGGTGTTAAAGTCCCCCACTATTATTGTATTGTTGTCGATGTGTTTCTTTGCTTTTGTTATTAATTGCCTTATATAATTGGGTGCTCCCATGTTAGGGGCATAGATATTTACAATTGTTAGATCTTCTTGTTGGATAGACCCTTTAAGTATGATATAGTGTCCTTCCTCATCTCTTATTACAGTCTTTGGTTTAAAATCTAATTTGTCTGATATAAGGATTGCCACCCCAGCTTTCTTTTGGTGTCCATTAGCATGGTAAATGGTTTTCCACCCCCTCACTTTCAATCTGGGGGTGTCTTTGGGTCTAAAATGAGTCTCTTGCAGACAGCATATCGATGGGTCTTGTTTTTTAATCCAATCTGATAGCCTGTGTCTTTTGATTGGGGCATTTAGCCCATTTACATTCAGGGTAACTATTGAAAGATAGGAATTCAGTGCCATTGTATTGCCTGTAAAGTGACTGTTACTGTATATTGTTTGTGTTCCTTTCTGGTCTATGTTGCTTTTAGGCTCTCTCTTCGCTTAGAGGACCCCTTTCAATATTTGTTGTAGGGCTGGTTTTGTGTTTGCAAATTCCTTTAGTTTTTGTTTGTCCTGGAAGCTTTTTATCTCTCCTTCTATTTTCAATGACAGCCTAGCTGGATATAGTATTCTTGGCTGCATATTTTTCTCGTTTAGTGCTCTGAATATGTCCTGCCAGTCCTTTCTGGTCTGCCAGGTCTCTGTGGATAAGTCTGTTGCCAATCTAATGTTTCTACCATTGTAGGTTACATATCTCTTCTCCCGAGCTGCTTTCAGGATTTTCTCTTTGTCTCTGAGACTCGTAAGTTTTACTATTAGATGTCGGGGTGTTGACCTATTTTTATTGATTTTGAGAGGGGTTCTCTGTGCCTCCTGGATTTTGATGCCTGTTTCCTTCCCCAAATTAGGGAAGTTCTCTGCTATAATTTGCTCCATTATACCTTCTGCCCCTCTCTCTCTTTCTTCTTCTTCTGGGATCCCAATTATTCTAATGTTGTTTCATCTTATGGTATCGTTTATCTCTCGAATTCTGCCCTCGTGATCCAGTAGTTGTTTATCTCTCTTTTTCTCAGCTTCTTTATTTTCCATCATTTGGTCTTCTATCTCACTGATTCTTTCTTCTGCCTCATTTATCCTAGCAGTTAGCGCCCCCATATTTGATTGCACCTCATTGATAGCCTTTTTGATTTCTACTTGGTTAGATTTTAGTTCTTTTACTTCTCCAGAAAGGGTTTCTCTAATAACTTCCATGTTTTTTTCAAGCCCAGCTAGTATCTTTAAAGTGATGATTCTGAACTCTAGATCTGACATCGTACTAATGTCCGTATTGAGTAGGTCCCTGGCAGTCGGTACTACCTCTTGTTCTTTTTGTTGAGGTGATTTTTTCCGTCTTGTCATTTTGTGCAGAGGAGAATAGATTAATGAGAGAACAAAATGCTAGCAGGGTAACAACGTCCCAGAAAATATACTCTAAACAAATCAGAAAAGACCTGAAGCAGTGGGAAAAGAAAGGGAAAGAGAGAAAAAAGAAAAGGAAAGAAAAAAAGAAAAAAGAAAAAGATAAAGATAAAAACAAACAAAAGCAGAACAAAACAAAACAAAACAAAAACAGAATGTGATCAAATATGATCAGGCTGGATTATAGATCAGTGCCACACACTAAATTTTGGGTGTATTTTGGTCTGTTAAAAGAAAGTCCCTCCCAAAATTTTAAAGAAAGAAAAACTTATATATGTACAAAAATAAGGGTTGATATGATGAAGGGATGGAATATGACTGTAAAGATGGAAATTATAAAAAATTTTAAAAAAGGATTTGATAAGTTGTTTGAAAAAAGAAAGAAGAGGATAAAAAAAAAAAAGAAAAAAGGGAGAGAATGTGATCAGGCAGGGGAGTAGAAAAAAACCATACACTAGAGATTTAGAGTATATTTTGATCTGTTAGAAGAAACTATCTGAAGATTTTAAAGAGAGAACAACTTATATATATATGCCAAAAATACGGGTAACTACTATGAAGGGATAGAATATGACTTTAAAAATGAAAAATAAAAATGTTTTTTTTTTAAAAAGGGATTGATAAGATGTTGGTTGAAAAAGGGAAAAAGAAAAATTCAAAAAAAAAGAAAAAAGGAAAAAAGAAAAAAAGACAGTTAAAAAAAATAATTAACTTTGAAAGACTAAAGAATCATGGTAAAAAAGCCATGAATTCTATGTGCAGTATTCCCCTAGCGCTGGAGTTCTGCCGTTCTCATTGATCGGTAAACTTGGTCTTGGCTGGCGGTTCTCGCTGATCTTCTGGGGGAGGGGCCTGTTGCCGTGGTTCCCAAATGTCTTTGCCGGAGGCAGAATTGCCCCGCCCTTGCCGGTCCGGGCTAAGTAATCTGCTCGGGTTTGCTCTCCGGAGCTTTTGTTCCCTGCAAGCTTTCCGTACAGCTTTGGAGGCGGAGAGTGAAAATGGCGGCCTCCCAGTCTCCGCCCCGGCGGAGCCGAGAACTCGGGGTCCCGCTCCTCAGCGAGCCCCCAGAGAAAAGCAGTCAGTCACTCCCGTCTCCCCGGTCTCCAGCCACACTCCGCGCTCACCCGGCCTGTGACCGCGCCTTTCTATCTGGCACCCGACCCCGGGTGGAGTCTCCAAACCCAGCAGATCCCCGCGGTGCGCTCCCGCACTTCTCCTCCCGGGGGAAGAAGGTGAGTCTCCCCGGATCTGCCGCTTGTTGGGTCCCTGCTGGAGGAGCAGTGGCCCGACTGTGCCGCGGATCACGGTTTATAGCAACCCCGAGCTGAGAGCCTGCGCCTGGGCTCCGTCTCTGCAGCCGGCTTCCCTGCTCCGATACCTGGGAGCTCTGCCGCACTCAGGCACCCCCGGTCTTTCTGTGACCCCGAGGGTCCTGAGACCACACTGTCCCGCGAGGGCTCCACCCCCCACTTCGCCACCAGAGTGACGTCCCTCAGTGGAGCAGACTTCTAAAAGTTCCGATTTTGTGCTCCGTGGCTCTATCACTTGCCAGAAGCGGCCGACGGAGGCCCCTCCCCCGCCGTCTATCCTCCCGAATAACGCCTCGGATTCACTTCTCCGCACGTCCTACCTTCCAGAAAGTGGTCGCTTTTCTGTTCAGAGAGTTGTTGCTATTCTTTTCTTCGATCTCCTGTTGAGTTTGTAGGTGTTCAGAATGGTTTGATCCCTATCCAGCTGAATTCCTGAGAGGAGACGAAATCCAGGTCTCCTACTCCTCCGCCATCTTGCTCCGCCCCTCCAAAGGGTGATTTTTTAACTGAGAGTATCAAGTGATCTTAGAGTTAGTTTAATGAATATATTGTTTTGATTCATTTCAGTACCTTTGGGGGACAAAAATCTAAACTGAATACCAATGGTCTCAGGAGCATTTGCAGTTGTTTGGAGAAGTGGACTCATGAAAGGTAGCCAAAGTGCTACTCAGATAAACTGCTAATTAGTTGGGTCAGGGGAAATTCTACACAATTCTTTAACCACAGGCTTCTTTGTTAAGCCCAATATGTCAAGGGGGAGGGAAAAAAAAAAAAGGATAGAGGAACCCATCCTTACCATGCTTGATAGTTTCTTCCTTTAAAGGGAGCCCCAGGCCTCTCTCCACTTTTACTTACTCCTCCCTAGGGATGTGTAGTAAACTACCCTGTTGATAAATTTGAGAAAAATAACTTGACATGCTTAGTTCAGCTCCCACCATTTCTCTAGGAAGCTAACAAGACCACAAAGAGCTTAGTACTTCTCTGCTCCCTGTCAGTGGAGGACTTCCCAAGTCCAACATGACAATGACCTGTTGGGTAATTTTGCCTCATTTAGCTGGAACACCTATTTTGTGCTAAATGAAGCTACACCTGCCACGTTAATCTTTATTCATAACAAAGATGACATATTAGCTTCTACTCTTACTCTTTGTTATTCGGACCTAGATGGGGAAGAAGCTTGCTAGTATTGCCCTCCTCTTAATGAACACAGAAAATATTTTCTTGTTGGTTACCTACTTGGGTAACTTCCTCATTTTAAGACTTGTGGTAAGGACATGATTTCTTCTGGTTTGTCCTATATCATGTTCTCATAGAGCACCTGGGATCTTACTTGTTTTGCCCTCTGGTATAGCCTTTTAACTCCAACTACTCCAAACATGGCCAGTTCAGTGGGCTGATGTCTCTCTCTAATCGGACCAGTAGGCAGGTTTGAGACAGGTTGCATCAGTCCCTTTCATAATTATTTCACTGGCACTGAAAATCTAAGTAAAAGTTTTTCACTTAGTGGCTATACAACTCAACACATGAGAGAAAAGGTTTAAAATTTTTACTTTCTAAATTAATTTCAGTGTACTCCTTTGTTAAGTCTTCCTTTCTGAAATTCTCATAATCCCTTAAAGACCCTATTTCTACACCTTAAAAAGAATATCAATTCCTGAAATTATTTTCTTACCCTCTCTGAATGCTCTATTGCTGTGTCCTTTATTCTGCAGTATTATCCATTCTTTGGCCTTCAGGGAATGTAGTTCATGAGGATTTGTACTTCTCTACTAGAGGTCATTTGAAAAAATTGGGGATATTTTGGTTGTCAAAATGACTAGGAAATAGTACTACTATTTTTGGTGGACTGGAGGATGCTAATTATACCAAAATAAGAACAATTCCATCCAAATGTCAAAAGCAACCCTTTAATTAAAATTGAGAAGGTTGTTTCCAGTTTTGGCTTTTATGGACAGTGCTGTGATGATCGTTGTTACACATGTCTTTTCCTGCCAACATATACAGTAATGAAATAACTGGGATGTAGGATATGCCCTTGTGAGCTTTAGTAGACACTACCAAGTAATTTTCCCAAGGGGTAGAATAAAATTTATACTTCCATGAGCAGTGTATGAGTGTTCTAGTAATTCTATAACCTTTCGACTTGGTATTTCATTATTTTTATTTGTTTTTAGGTTTAGCCGTATTATGAGTTATTCTGGCTTTAATTTGATTTATCTGATGACTTACTGTGGTTGAGAGAATTTTCACATGTTTTGGGGGATTTCCCCCAAATTCTTTTTTGAAATTCTGGTTCAAAATTCTTCTCCCACTCTATAATTTACCAGTTTATTTATTTTGTTTCTTAGATAAAAGTATTTATTATTTTACATTTTTAAAATAACTTCAAAATATTTTCTGATTTCCCTTTTAACTTTCTGTTTGATTCATGGGTATTTGAAAGTGAGTCATTTAATTTCTATATCTTTGGATAATTTTCATATATCTTTCATTTAGTAATTTCTAGTTTAATTCTTTTGTGATCAGAGAACATACTTTGTTTTTTCTTAATTAAAATATTTTATTTATTTTCCCCAGCTTTACTCAGGTATAATTAATAAATAAAATTGTACATACTGAAAGTGTACAACATGATGATCTAATATCCATACATATTGTGAAATGATTATCATAATCAGGTTAATTAACACACCCATTTCCCCACATAGTTTACCTTTATGTCTGTGTGTATGTATGTGTGTCTGTATGTGTGATGAGAATGCTTAAAATACTGTATAAGCAAATTTTAACTGTACAACACAGTATTATCAACTATAGTCACCATGCTGTGCATTATCCCCAGAACTTATTCATCTTATGGCTAGAAGTTTATACCCTTTCACCGGCATCTCCCCTTTTTCCCCATACACCGCTCCGGATAACCACTATTCTTTCTATTTCTATGAGTTTGATATTTTTTTTAAGATTCCACATATAAGTGATATCAGACAGTATTTGTCTTTCTCTGTCTGGCTTAGTATAATGTCCAGATTTATCCATGTTGTTGCAAATAGAATGATTTCCTTCCTTCTCATGACTGACTAGTATTCTATTGCACATATATACTGCATCTTCTTTATCTGTTATATATCAGTGGGCACTTAGGTTGTTTCTGTATCTTGGCTATTGTGAATAATTTTGCAGTAAACACAGGAGTGCAGATACCTCTTTGAAATACCGATTTTGTTCCATTCAGGTATATACACAAAAGTGGGATTACTAGAACATATGGTAGTTCCATTTTTAATTTTTTGAGGAACCTCCACAGTTTACTATGGCTTTACCAATTTTCATCCCCATCCACAGTTTATAGGGGTCTCTTTTTTTCACATGCCCTACAACACTTGTCACCTCTTGTCTTTTTGATAAGTGCCATCCTAATAGCTGTAAGGTGATATCTGGTTGTGCTTTTGATTAGCACATCCCTGTGGATTAAGGATACTGAGCAACTTTTCATGGACTTGTTGGCCATTTATGGGCCTTCTTTGGAAAATTGTAGATTCAGTACTTGGCTCATTCTTTAATCAAATTAAGTGGTTTAGGTTTTTTTGTTGTTGTTGTTGTTTGGGGTTTTTTTTGCTGTTAAGTTGTATGTATTCCTTATATGTTTTGTTATTAACCCCTTATCAGATATGTGGTTTGCAAATATTTTCTCCCATTCTGTAAGTTGCCTTTTCATTCTGTTGTTTCCCTTCGTTGTACAGAAGCTTTTTAGTTTAATCTTGGTCCACTTGTTTATTTTTGCTTTTGTTGCCTGTGCTTTTGTTGTTATATCCAAAATATCTTTGCCAAGACTGACATTAAGGAGTTTTCTCCCTATGTTTGTTTTTTTTTCCCCCCTACGCATTTTATGGTTTTAGGTCTTACATTTACATGTTCAATCCACTTTGAGTTAGTTTTTGTGACTGGGGTATAATAGGGGTCTGATTTAATTTTTTTTTGCATGTGGATATCCAGTTTTCCCAACACCACTTATAGAAGAGACTACCCTTTACGCATTGTTTATTCTTGACACTCTTGTCAGAGATTAGTTGACCATATGTGTGGATTTATTTCTGGTCTCTTACTCTGTCCCATTGGTCTGTGTGTGTTGTTTTGTTGTTATTGTTGTTTTGGTTTGTTTTGTTTTGCCAATACATACTGTTTTGATTGCTTTGTACTATGGCTTGAACTCAGGAAGTGTGATGATTCTAGTTTTCTTCTTTCTCAAGATTGATTTGGCTATTTAAGGTCTTTTGTGGTTCCACAGAAATTTGGGGATTTTTTTTTTTCTATTTCTTTGAAAAAATGCTGTAGGGATTTGGTTGGGATTACAATGAATCTGTAGATCTTTAGTAGTTGATATTTTAACAATACTAATTCTTCCAATCCATGAACACAGGGTATCTTTTCATTTATTTATGAATTCTTCAAATTTTTGTCAGTATCTTATAATTATCAGATATTTCAACGCCTTGGTTAAATTTATTTCTATGTATTTTATTGATTTGATGCAATTTTAAATGGAATTATTTTCTTAATTTCTATTTGTGATAGTTCTTTGTTATGGTATAGAATTGATATTTGTATATTGATTTTCTATTCCGCAACTTTACTAAATCTGTTTATTAATTCTAGCAGGTTTTGGTGGGATCTTTAGGATTTTCTATCGGTGAGATCATGCCATCTGAAAACAGACAAGTTTTACTTTTTCCTTTCCAATTTGTATGGCTTTCATTTCTATTTCTTGCCTAATTTCTCTGACTAGGACCTCCAGTGTTATGTTGAAATAGAAGTGGTGAGAATGGGCATTTTTTTTTTCTTGCTTCTCATCTTAGCAGAAACACTTCCAGCTTTTCCTCATTGAGTATGATATTAGCTGTGGGTTTACTGTGTATGGCTTGTATTAAATATAAATTACTTCTATACCTATGTTGGTTCAGAGTTTTTATCATGAAAGTAGGCTGAATTTTGTCAAATGGTTTTTTGTTTATTATGATGATCATATGGTTTTTATCCATCATTCTGTTAATGTGGTGTGTCACATTTACTGATTTATGTATGTTGAACTGTCCTTGCATCCCAAGGATAAATTCCACAGGATCATGATATATGACCTTTATAATGTGATGTTGAACTCTGTATTCTAATATTTTGTTGAGAGTTTTTGCATCTGTGTTCATCAGGGTTATTGGCCTGTAATTTTCTATTCTTGTTGTTCCTTTCTTTGGCTTTGGTGTCAGGGTAATACTGACCTTCCAAAATGAGTTTGAAAGTGTTTCCTCCTCTTAATGTTTTGGAAGAGTTTGAGAAGGATTAACATTAATTCTTCTTTAAATATTTGGTAGAATTCACCAGAGAGACCATGTAGTCCTGGCTTTTCTTTGTTGAGAGATTTTGATTACTGATTCAATCTCCTATGTATTCTAGAATTTTTCTTTTCATTTATTGTATTATTCAGCTTCAGAATATGTTTGATTCTTTTTTTATTTGATTTCATCTCTGTGTTAAACTTCTCATTTTATTTGTGTATTGTTTTCCTATTTGGTTTAATGATCTTTCCATATTTTCTTGTAACTCACTGAGTTTCCTTAAAACAATTATTTTGAACTTTTAATCAGATAAATCATAGATTTTTATTTCTTTGTGGTCAGTTACTGGAAAATTATTGTGTTCTCCTGGTGCTCTCATGTTTCCTTGATGTTTTGTGTTTCTTGAAGACTTGTGTTGTTGTCTTTACATCAACAAAAGCAGAGACCTCCAGTCTTTCTGGAGTGGCTTCTGAAGGGAAATATTTTCACCTGTCAATTCTAATAGAAGTTCTGAGGCTATCTCAAGACTTTTTCTATGGATAAATCTGTTTAACACTTGTTCTGTCTTGGGGAGAGGGAGTAATTCTTAAGCTTGCATGCTTCCTCTTGATCCTACAAAGCCAGACTGAGTGAGGACAGCCTCCCATTAGATTTCTATAAGGTGGTGCTAAATGTTCAATTTTATTTCCGTTCTCCCAGTCCTACATAGTTAGGCAAGTTTTCTGCTCATGCTCACTAGCCATCTATAAGGCTTGTACTTGCTGCTTATAGGGTACTCTCAGGGAGCCCATCACAGGGGGTGGGGAATTGGGGGTGAAGTGCCTGGAGCAATGGGGCTAGGTAGGTCCACAGGTGAGGCATTTCCAGCATCCTCTGGGTGGGCTTCCTCATGGAGTACATGAAGTGGTTTGTAGGACACATCCCTTTGATGAATTCCAGGCTCTGGCTGCTGTGCTCCTAGTCCCTCCCTGTCCCTCATTCCTGCACAGTATTCTGGATAGGGTGAGGAAGAAGTAACAGCATCTCATACAGCTGGGGAAGACATCTCAGTTTCCCCTATGGAAGACATCATAGGCCAAGTGGGTCTCTCTTGGTACTGAGCTGTGCTACTATGAGGGAGGATGATGTGGCTAAAGTGAAATTTTCTCTTACCCTCCTCAATGCATCCAATCTCAGATTTTTTTGCCTTAATAGTGTGCTGGAATTCTCTACTTGACTCCCAAATTTCCACAAAAGTGCTCTCATAAGTGGGTGATTGTCAAAATTGGTGTTGAGGGGTAGACAGTAGAAAACTCGTATTTCACCATCTTGTTGACATCAATCTCTCCAACTTTTAAATCTTGTTTTATGGTTAGCATTTTCTGTATTAACTATATGCCTGACCTGTGACCAATAGGTAATGTTCCTATATTATGTTCTAAAATCCCTAGTTCTAATACACATCCAGAGATAAATACACATGTAAATATAGATGTACCTGGAATTTTTACATGTGGAAGGAGGAAGGGCATAAAAATTATTTTTATAAGCATATCCATTTACATAGAACCATTGGTTGAAAAGAACACTCCTTCCTCTGTGTTCCGTAGTGTCACTTTTGTCAGAAACTAGATACATATATATGGAGGGGAAATTTCTGGAATCTTTAATCTGCCCTGTTTTACTGATGACTTTATTTATCTTTACACTAACACCATACTGTCTTAATTATAGTAAACTTCATAATAAGTCTTGATATTTGAAATGTAAAGTACTACAAAATTTTAAAGCCAGTTTAAAATTATCATAGCTATAATTTGTCTTTGGAATTTTTATATAAATTTTAGAATCAGTATTTCCATTTACTAACAAACAAATAATATTTTAATTGGCATTGCATTAAACCTATTGAAAGATTTAGGAGAAATTGACATCTTTACGGTTTTTAGATTCCTAATCCATGAACATTTATACCTTCCTTAATAGTTCCCCATAATGTGTAGCATAAAGGTCTTCATTTGTTTCTTCTTTGACTATTTCCCATTGTGGTAGGCAGTATAACAATCCTGCAAAGGAAGTCCACATATCCTAATTCCTGGAACCTGTAGATATGTTATCTTACATAGCAAAAAGCGATTTAGGATTAGGTTAAGCATTTTGAAAGGAGATTATCCCAAATTTTCTGAGTGGAGACAATGCAATCATAATGTTCCTTAGGAGGAAGACAGGGGGGTCCTGCCAGAGAAGATGTGACAAAGGAAGTAAGGGCTGAGTGATGTGGGGCCATGAGCCTACTAATATGGGCAGCCTCTAGAAGCTGGAAACGCAAGGAAACAATTCTCCCTGAGCTTCCAGAAAGGAATGTAGCCCTGCTAACCTACTTTGTAATTCTGATTTACAGAATCCTAAGGTAAAAATATGTGTTCTGCTAAGTTTGTGGAAACTTGTTATGGCAGCAATAGGAAATGAATATGATTGTAATATTTATTATAAAGGTCTTAAACATCTTTCACTAGTGTATTTTTGAGTATTCATATTTTTGATGTTGTTAATGTCATTTTCTAAATACCCTTTGCTGTAAAGTAGAAATGTAATTATTTTAGTTTATTTATCTTACTTCTAGTGATCTTAAGTTTATTATAAATTTTGATATATTATTCACATTTTCTTTTGGAGTGTCTATTTATACAAATTATATTACTTACAAATAGCAGCATTTTTATTTTTTCCTTTCCTATACTTACTAATTCTTTGTCTTATGGTGTAATTTAAAATCTGAACTGGGATGGGATACTGATAGGAGAGAATATATAGGCAAACGTAGTAGGTCAGGCATTTGAGAGTTATAAGATAAATAGTATAGATATCATGGAATTAAATTTTTCTTCTGGGTATAATTACTGCTTTAGAGAACACAAAGAAAAACTGAAGGTGATTAGCCACCAATTAATACCTAAGTGTGAAAGCTAGTGAGTCTTCTGGAAGCATATAAAGAGACTCCCATGCCTTATAGTTAGAGGGTGGAAAAATCTGGAGACCAGCCTAGTACAAAATTATGAGTAAATACTTTTCAACAAGCGGTGTGAGGAAAATATGCAAAAAGAATGAAACCTTACCATAATTTGCACTGGTTTAGGAAAAGAGTTCCTAATAGAATTAAAAAAAGCATAAATCATAAAAGGAATGGAAGATACTCTTATTAATAGGGATGGAAAAGAACACATTAATTGGATCATTGGTCACCTTCCCTTTACCTGAGGCCTTGTTAATAATCCAGCAAAGTGGAGCACCTGGGTGGCTCAGTCGTTTAAGCATCTGCCTTTGGCTCAGGTCATGATCCCAGGGTCCTGAGATCTAGCCCCACATCAGGTTCTCAGCTCAGTAGGGAGCCTGCTTCCCCCTCTCCCTCTGCCTGGTGCTCCCCCTGCTTGTGCTCTCTCTTTCTGTTAAATAAATAAATAGAATCTTAGAAAAATACTCCAGCAAAGACATCACATATAGCATAACAGCTTCAATTGCTGTTCGTACTTCCCACTTTTACCTGACACAATCCATTTGGTTCTGTAGGGGAGAGACTGGTGAATTATATGGAGATATACAGGGACCTGAATCCTTATATTCTTCATGTCTATAAGGCTGATACTAATTTCTGTCATTACCCTCTGGAAGCAGTGTGTGTGTGTGTGGGGGGGTGTTGTATTTATATTTACTATCATGTTCAGATATGGCATATGTGCAAATTTAGAGAAATCATTCAGTAATTATATTACCAACAAGGAAACCTTAAGTAATACATTTTCTTTTTTTATTTTATTATGTCATGTTAATCACCATACATTACATCATTAGTTTTTGATGTAGTGTTCCATGATTCATTGTTTGCACATAACACCCAAAGCAATACATTTTCATTGACAAAAACGTATGAAGAAAACAACAACAGCAAAAAAAACATTAGCCAGTGATCCACGTTATGAAATGTATTGACAAAATCATAAGGGAAAAAAAAAACAAACTTGTCTATTTTTTTTTCAAGGAGAATGATCATCAGAGTAGGAAAGTATAGAACATTTTGATATTAAAAATAAAGTATGGTGTAGGTAAGATTGTGGGAAAACTACTATTTAATGCCTGTACCTGAGCCTTATCTCTGTCCTGTCTCCATCAGGCTATTAATTGTATTACCATATGATTATTGAGTGCCTATTAATTCTATATTATTTTACATTTATTCCCATATCCTTATTTATAACACTTTGATTATAATTCCTAGGACACTGATTTTGTGGAATTTAAAACAGAAAATTAGAATAATGTGAATAACATGAACCTAAGTTTCTGCTCCTAATTTCCTAGTTCTACCAATTATCATTGAAAATTGATGAATTACAGTGACATAACTTAGGGATTCTTTGTATAAGATGGGCTATTTTGATACGTACTCTACCATTTATTATATTCTAGAAGGTTAGAAATGTTCAAAGACATGATTTTCTTAAAAGTAAATGATGTAAATGCCTGAACTATGTACAAGTGAGTTTCAATAATGTCAAGAACATTTTGATAAAAAATTGTCAAACAGATGATTTATTAACATTTAAAAAGGCAATTAATGACCTATAAGAGCCAATGAGGATTTAAAATTCATGTCATTCAATTAAAGATATATTTTGATAGACAAATAGATGAAGAGGATTCATTCCTTTGTTCCCACATTTAGACTTTTATTCAGTAAATATTTATGAAGTGCTAGGTACTGTCAAAGGACAGGGGCTAGGCTCATGAATAAAACAAAAAAGGTCTTGCCCTCTTGGTGAGAAATGAAAAAGGATAAAAACATAATTGATTAATATATATAGATATATAAATAACATAAATATATACTTATATGTATATATCTCATTATCTACATCTATATCCATGCCTGTACCTATATCTGAATCTGTGACAAGTACTATGAAAAACCATAAAACAGTGTAAAAAGATAAAAAGTGATGGAAGGGGCATGTTTTTGAAATAGATAATTAGGGAAGGCATCTATGGTGATATCACATTTGAGTAGACCCTGTACCATGTGAAGGAGAAAGCCATGTCCTAAGTAAGGGAAGAGCATTTTATGTAAGAAAATCAGCAGTGCAAAATTTTGAAGAAAAACAATGTTTTACAAGAACAGTAGGAAGTAACTAGATGTCCCATCATGTAGGAACTTATAGAAAAGACATTGATGCATTAGGATCAGGGCTGTATCTTAATCAGATTTGAAAGATTATTTTGATCTTGTACAGAGAACAATCAGGAGGAGGACAATGAAGCAGAGAAACCAGACAAGAAATGGTAAAGATAGAGAGTAAAAGAATTTTAGCATGGTTATTGACAATTTCTTTCTGGTATTTTTGAGAAATTGATGGAGAATTCTGAACTTTCCAATAACATAGTTAGTTTAATAACTTCTCAATGAGATCCTAAGAGAATGTTGATTAATGGAACTGAGGCATAGGACTTGGTTCTTAATATTATCCTGTTGAGCATCTTTATCTGCGATTCAGTTGGGCACATGGAAAACATGCTAATGAAATTCACAGATGACCTGAGACTGTAAATAAGCCATTGAAACACATAGGCAGGCTACCAAATTACCATTACAGACTGGAAAATATAGTCACATTTTCCAGAGAAACTGTACTTTGCTTCAGAGAAACGAATCTGAGACATCAGACAGAAATTCCACATGAAGCCAAGATCACCAACTGTGCAAACCCCCAAATCCCAGAAAAAGTTTAAACAACAAGATAGAGATCAGACTACAGCTACAATAGCAGAAAAAAACAAGCCATCAATGTGTCAAAACTTTTCAGAAATTTCTGTCAGTAAAGAAGATTTCTGTTTCCGACTCTACAGAGAAAACCACAGAAACCACAGTTCAAATCAATAGCAAAAATATATGGTTGATGCAGTAGGAATATTTCAAGGGGTATATAAAACAGACTTAATAGAAATAGTATTGAACCCTCTGGCATTCACTAAAGTTATTAAATGGGAAGCTGTAGTATAAGTGAGTAGGCCAGTCAGTGTTAGCACTGAAAAATGAGGGGCATGTTTTAGGGACTTAATAACTTCCACATAATCCTATTCTTTTTATGCACTCAATAGGATTATATACAAACAACAAACATTGGAGGACAAGAATTATCCATTTAAAAAGATAGGAAAACAATCAGAAAGAAAACTAAATCCATGAAAGAAAGCCACCAAATTAAAAAAAAAACAAAAAACCAAAATGGAATATTCAACACTCAATGAATCTCATTGAACAGAACAAAATTAAGAAGTATTTGGAAACAAATCTAACTTGTATTTTAAACATGATTCCAAAGAATATTGCACCCAAGAAAAAGAATCAGAATTCTTGAAATAAAGACATTTTACTAAATTAACAAAAAGAAGAAAATTATTGAAATGGAACATAGAAAAAATATTCAAAAACACAACAGAAAAATACAAAGATGGGAAAGGTATGAGAAAAGAGTTTAAACACATGGAACATTGATGTAGACATTCGAAACCTAATAGAAGAAGACACATATAATTGGGAGGATGGAAGAATATAAATAATTAAAAATACTAAAAATAAAATCAGACATAAATTATATAACTAATAAGAAAAACAAACTGTTTTCTATACCCAGTTAGGAAGAGATAGGTTATGCTCTAGTAAGAAACAGTTTCCAAATATCACTGGTATAAAAAACAATGGGTTTATTTCTTGTTCATGCTATGTGTCTAGTTTGGCTTGGTGTAGAGCTCTGGTCAGTTTCATCCTCACTCAGGCACCGAGGGTGATGGATTATCCATCATCTAAACTATTGCTCTTTGCTGGAGTTGGAATAAACAAAGGTAACAAGTTACACATAGCGTCTTAGGGGATATGAACATACTTGAGTGTAGCACATATTACTCCTGCTCATATTCCATGGCCCAAGCAATTCATGAGCCCAAAGGCTCACCTCAAAGTAGAATACAAAATAACAACAAAAGATATGTAAAATAAACGAGAGAAGATAATTACAAAGATAAAGAAGAGTTAAGCTACACATAATCAGTGCTCAAGAAGCAGAGACCAATACAAATGGAAATAAGAGAGTAGATATAGATATATAAGAGAAGAAAATATCCTCAAAAAATAGACTTGAATTTATAGACTGAAAGAGCACAATCCATTACAGGAAAATTTTATGTAAATAATTAGCACTAACAAATATCCTGTGAAGCTGATGGGTACCTAGTCAGAAAAGAAATGTCTATACTATTGGAAAATCACTTTGGCTTCACATATTCTCATATTAAAACAGAGTTTTGAGGAAAAGAAATTTATACCAGTAATTTTATATTCAGAAAAATGTTCATTCGGCCCTAAAGCCATGGGCGTTCTCATCCTGCAAAACCATCCTTGAGCATTTACTAAGAAAACTACTGAAAAAAACTATCATACCTGGACAATAACTAAATCACTAAAAATAAAACAAATGGAGGAATTTGGAGAGCTATAGCTTAAAAAATATTGGTGAGGAACTGATTCTATTGAATCTTGAGTCAGGGTAAACTAATTTTTTAAATTGCACTTAGGTAAGAGAAAGTATATGTTATATATCTTAATAATTCAAAACGGTAATTCAACTGACAAAACCGATTTACAGGAATGGGAATAAAAGGTGGGAAGAAGCATAAGTGTGCGAAATCTCTCATTTTTCATAAATGAGAGTCAACAGATACAATAAATAATATAAATATGTTTAAAATATTTAAATTCTTTTCATATAATTTAGATCATTTAAACATCATCATGTTATGAATTAATGTACATAAATATAGTCACTTTTTTTAGGTAGCAAAATGTCTTCTTGTGAACACACCTGGAGTATGAGTTTATATAAGGATGCATCCATTCAGAATACATCTCAACAATAATTGATAAAACACCAATATTAGCAGTATTTAAATTACACACGAAGTTTTATTCCTTACTCAAATGTCTGGAAATTTATAATTCAAATTTGGGCCTTTGTTCCTCCACGTTACCTGTAACCATTTCCTTCCCAATTTCCAATGAAATCCTCGTAGAATATGGCCTTCATACTTATTGTCAAGATGTGTATAAGCTCCATATATTTATAACCATATTCCAAGCACATTAAAAAGAAATCAGTGGAAGAAGGAAGTTAGGCAAAAGCAGAGAAGGACACATCCCCTCTCTTTAAAGACACTTTTAAATTCACAGATTGCTTCTTTTTTTTTTTTTTTTTTATGATTTTTTATTTATTTATTTGACAGAGAGAGACACAGAGAGAGAGGGAGCACAAGCAGGGGGAGTGGGAAAGGGAGAAGCAGGCTTTCCACAGAGCAGGGAGCCCAATGTGGGGTTCGATCCTAGGACCCTGGGATCATGACCTGAGCCGAAGGCAGATGCTTAATGACTGAGCCACCCAGGTGCCCTAGATTGCTTCTTTTTATAGTCAACTTCTTAGGACTTAGTTATCTATACTCAGTTGCATTATAAGGAAGAATTCGGTCTTTCTTCCAGGCCACCATAGAGAAACAATATGAAAAATATTTTGACAAAAATAAAGTTTTTTGGTCAGGAAAAAAAAAAGACACAGGGTACATCAAACTTATGCTAAGATACTCAGTGTCTGACACATAGAAAAATGATGGTCATCTATTGTTGTGACTTTAGAGAACTAAACCAAGATCCATGTTTATAAGATTTTGGAGGGAGGTAGCAGAATATACTCTAGAGAATATAAACAATTACACATTTCTCTGAAAATAGAGTGGATATTCCCTGTGTTCTGTGAAAACACAGACATTAGTGATGTTCAAGCAGAGACAATGTGTATTGAACTAACTAAACTTTACAGTCCATTTCAGATTTGAGATCCCTATAATAAAATAATGCTTGGATATAGCACTATTTTATTATTTAGCAGAATTTTGTTATTACATAATATTATTTTATGTATTATATTAACAATATTATATTAACAATTTAACAGTACTATTCTTCTTTTATTCAAGTATAATTAACATGCAGTTTTATATTAGTTTCAGGTGTACAATATAATGATTCAGCAATTCTATGCATTATTCAGTACTCATCATGGTAAGTGTTCATCACAATAAGGATACTCTTAATCCCCTTCACTTATTTCACCCATAAGTCCATCCACGTCCCCTCTGGCAACCACCAGTTTGTTCTGTATATTTAAGAATCTGGTTTTTTGTTTATCTCCTTTTCCTTTGTTCGTTTGTTTTGTTTCTTAAATTACATATATGAATGAAATCATATGGTTATTTGTCTTTTTCTGACTGGCTTATTTCACTTAGCATTATATCCTCTGAATCCATCTATATTGTTTTATATGGAAAGATTTCATTCTTTTCTTATGACTGAGTAGTATTCCATTGTGCATATACACCACATCATCTTTATCTATTCATCTGTGGAAGGACACTTGGGTTGCTTCCATATCTTGGCTATTGTAAATAATGCTGCAATAAACATAGGGGTGAATATATCTTTTCAAATTAGTGTTTTTGTTTTCTTTGGATAAATACCCAGTAGTGGAATTACTGGATCATATGGTAATTCTATTTTTAATTTTTTGAGTAGCTTTCATACTGTTTTCCCCAGTGGCTGCACCAGCTTGCATTGCCACCAACAGTGCAGGAGGGTTCCTTTTTCTCCAAAATGTTGCCAACACTTGTTACTTCTTGTGTTTTTTATTTTAGCCATTCTCACAGGTGTGAGGTGATAAACAATATTATTAATAACAAATATACAGCAATATTGTATAACGGCATATACAATAATATTTTGTTGGTGAGACTTTATTTTATTTTTTATTTTATCTTACTTTTAAAGATTTTATTGATTTATTTATTAGAGAGAGAGAGAGAGCAAGCACAAACACAAGCAGGGGGAGTGGCAAGCAGAGGGAGAGGGAGAAGCAGGCTCCCCGCAGAGCAGGGAGCTTGATGTGGGGCTGGATCCCAGGACCCTGGGATCATGACCATCATGACCAGAGCTAAAGGCAGATCCTTAACCAACTGAACCACCCAGGCGCCCTAGATTTTAAATAGCAAAATTAAGCTTTAACACGTAACAGGTATGAAATATCTCTATTCTTTAAGCTTAAACATGTAGCAGGGTGCCTTGGTGGCTCAGTCAGTTGAGTGTCGGACTCTTGATTTTGGCTCAGGTCATGATCTCAGGGTCCTGGGATCCAGCCCCATGTTGGGCTCCCTACTCTGTGGGGAGTCTGCTTGTCTCCCTCTCCCTCTGCCCTTCCCCACTCACCCAGGTGCTCTCTCTCTAAAATAAATAAATAAATCTTAAAAAAAAGATTAAACATAGCAGGTATGAAATATCTCTTTTTTCTTTTTGTTATTATTTCTTCCTTCTTATAAGAGATAAACACAGCATTTTATTTCTTATGCTGGTGAAACTGTTGTAATTTAATAAATAAATGTACCCCAGATAAATGGGTTTCTATAAAGTGAACATGCAAATATCACAGGAAAATAAAAAATGAGTAACTAAGTTAAGGAGAGAACCACATGAAGTAATTTGCCTTAATTAAGTTTAAATCCCATAAGCGAATGGATCTTAAATCCTAAAATACCACCAAACACAGTTTATAAAGAATTGTTTTTTTAGACACATACTTATTTCTTAGGGCTCTTTTACAAGTCTTCTCCACCCTATGCAAGAATATTACAGATACACATATTAACTCACTAACTTTATTTCAGATTCTTATTATATCCTGGTTTAGACAACTCACATAATTTTTTATTATTAACCACATCGGTAATAGTTAAAATAGTTAGAAGTACCTCACTCTTTTTTCCAAGGAGTAAACTCTTCAACCTGATTTTTGTTTCCTTCAAGTGAAAGCAGAACTTCTTTCACTTAACTTTGTACTGGATAAGAAAAACTTCAGTGATTAAAGAGGTCCAAAGAGCAATTTTAATACTCAGTGCTTTAGTTAAAGTTTAAAGATTTTCAGAGAATGGACCTATTCTTTACTAATGAACTAAAATATATATAGAAAAAAAAAAAAAACACCCTCAGAGTCAATTCTAGTAGAGAAATATCCTTGATCTTGTATACTTTTAAAAAATTCCCCCAAATTTTCTTCTCTAAAGGTATTCTCCAGATATTCTACATATAGTGTTTTACATGAGCAAAAGTCTGCATGTCCTTAGATTCTCAGAAATAGGAGTTAGATGGCATTTTTGAAGATGTAATATATCCCACTGTGCACCATGTAGTACATATGTTGTCTCTGAAACCTCATTTCTATTTACACATACACTTCAAGTTCTTTTAAACATTATTCTTTGTTGTAATATTTTACAGATTTTCCTCTTTAATTTACTGCTGCCTTTATTGTTAAACTTTATAGTTTTTCCCCTTTAATTTTGTATTACATTGGGCTGCAAAAAGGATACAAGATAATGTGTGCATTAGCTAAAGTAAAGTAATTTTGATGTGAACAATTTTATCAACTATCAATTAAATTTAATCTTTAGATTTTTGGCAAAGTGGGACTAATTCATTGGGTTTGTTAATGACTGTCAACTCAATTATTTCCTTTTAACACTATATTTTTATCATTATTTTTTACTAAATGTTAATATGAAACTAGCAGAGACCACTATTTTCAGTACCCATTCACTCCTTCTAAAGATATAGAATACTTACCTGGACGTATGGCCACCTCTGATAAAGACCACAGTTCATTATCCTTTGCATTGTGAAGGGTTTTGCAAGTGCAGTTCAGTCAATGCGATGTAAGTGGAGTCTGTATATGGCAGCTCTGGGGATCTCCTAATGAGATACTGAGTAGCACTTTGATCCTTATTATTTTTGATTCTCTTTCCATTTTCTTTTTTTTAAGATTTTATTTATTTATTTGACAGAGGGAGAGAGAGTTAGAGAAGTAGACTGCCCACTGAGCAGAGAGCCTGACGTGGAGCTCTATCCCAGGACCCTGGGATCATGACCTGAGATGAAAGCAGAGGCTTAACCTACTGAGCCACACAGGCACACCATCCTCTTTCCATTTTCTTGGCTTGAGCATAGATGCTACTCTGGAACTTGAGAACAAGGTCTGGGCTCTGGAAAAGGCTGAGTGTAGTAAACTAAATTCCTGAAGATATTTTTTTACCATTATGCCAGTGTAATTTCAGTGTTTTTCTATTGCTCACATGTAAAATCTGTATCTAAATTACATATGTAGTATTCCCTCTAGACAGAGTGCATTTTTAAATTTGAACAGTTCTTCTTAATGTAGATGTGCTTGCTTAGTCTAAAATAGAGTGAGTCTTTATTTCATATACAGTCAATTTGTTACCAGCTAAGTCAATGAGACAATTGGGGTTGATATCAGGAAATGATGAGATTCACTATACTAGGAACCAAAGTGTCAATTTCCAAGTATGAGGGATCTTTTCATTGTCTCAGAGGTTGATACTGCAATCTTTTGCCTTCTATTGCCAAATTATTATCCAAGGTGATCTTATCCATTGTTATATGATATACTTACTTTAATAATATTGACATTCTAATGAGCCCCAGAGTTACAGACCCAGCACCTTTTCCCCTGAAATCAAACATGTATATCTACTTTTCCACTTCATGTTTTATCCTCTTGGATTTCTAATACTTTTTGCAAACATGGCATCAAAAAAAGAATGCTTGACTTCTACATTCAACTTTCAGCTCAAGAATTCTTTTCTTTTCCTTTTTATCATTCTTCTATATCCAAACTATTGTCAAATTTTAGTGACTTAATATGCAAAACATACTACAAATTCCTCCTCTCCACTACTACCACTTTAAATAGAGGGAAATAGAATAGAAAATAAATCCATCCATCAGGTCTATTCCAGGATGAATACAGTAGGATTTTATTCTAACTCCCTTCTTCAAAATTCACCCCCTTTCAATTTATTCTCTGTATACCAAATCATTCATTTTCTGTTCTTTAGCCAGAATGATGTTTCCATAGATACTTAGACCCTGGAAGATACTTGGTTTAAACCCTCAATGGGTTCCCATTAACCTTAGAATAAAACCCAAACTTCATATGATATTCTAAAGAGTGTGACATTAACTGAGGCCCTATTGGCTGACTTCTTTCCTAAAATTTTCCAACACCCTCACTGAAGTCCAGTCACATTGCTCTGCTTTCCACTTCTGCAGCTACCCAATTTTATTCCTCCAGGCCTTTACATGACCTGCTTCCTCTTTTTAATCTATTTATATCCTAGATTTTGGCTACTTCTTGCCATTCAAGTATATTGAATATCATTAAAGCAAGGGTTTTCCTGGAAATTTAACTGAATATAACCACTCATTCTTTATCTCAATTAGCATCCTTTCTATTTTTATTAAATAATACACCACTACTGATCAATCTCATTATATTTTGTTATCTATTTCCCTTTATCATAAGGTAAGTTTCATGAAAATAGTAGATCATTTCTCCTTGTTTATCTCAACTTCCCCACAGCTTACAACAGCAATTGACATTCAGTGAGTATGTGAATTTAGAATGGATGAGGGAGTAGATTACTTGGAAACTTACTCTCATGAATCTCAACTCTGGATTAAGGATGTTGCCTATATCCTGCATTACTAGTTTTTGCCTCTGTAGTTAATAAAATAGGAAATGAAAAAAGATTTCTAGATTTTTGTGTTGGTCTTGATTGGTGCAAATGATTTTGTTTCGAATAAAGAAAATATTCTCAATTATCCATAGACATAATCATTAAATTAATACAGCAGCCAGTGACAAGCCTCCTCCCTCTTAATTGGATAAAAGGCAGAGCTAACTCTGCACTGTGCTGTTGTGAGTGAGGATTAGAATGAAAATCAGTTTCTGGTGGCTGTAGATCCACCTACTACACCTGACTTTTGCCCACTCATTTCTGATGCAGTCCAGACCCGATGATTATCTTTGTTTTTCACCTCTTAAGGTAAGTGGCAGTTGTCCGCACAACTCCTTTAGTAGAAGTAAGAATATTCTAGATTCAAATCCTGGCTTTCTGTTCTCTTCTATGCTTTTCTGAGGTTAATCCATTCCAGGACACTTACTATTAATCATAATTTTAAGCTATCTTTAATGACATTCATCTAGTTGATTAAAAAGTGACATCAGCATAATAAAAATAACATAATGTTAATATTTATTGAATATAGAGTATCCAACAATGAACTCAAATATTATATATATTATGCACACTATGTTCTTTGAAGTAATTACTTTTTTTTTTTTTTAAGATTTTATTTATTTGAGAGAGCACAAGTGGTAGGGGAGAGGGAGGGGGAGAAGCAGACTCCATGCTGAACGGGAAGCCCAAGCCCTGGGATAGATCCTGGGACTTTCTGATCATGACCTGAGCTGAAGGCAGATGCTTAACCAACTGAGCCACCCAGGTGCCCCTGAAGTGATTACTATTCTTAATTACCATTTTGCAGTTGAGAAAACTGAGACTTGAGGATGTAGAACTCAAACACACCCAAATGCACACAACTTGATTTCAAATGACTCATTTATATCTTTATGTTATGGAGGAACATTTTTCTCAGGAAAAAAATTTACCTAGCTCTTTTGGGTTCCATGAGGTAGAAAAAATGATAGGTCTCCCTTTTTCAATTTAGGCCATCAAAATTAGGCGATTTCTCATAGCCTATACTTGTGAAGAAAGATGCCAATATAGGCATAGAAATTTAAAAAGTTTCAAAATAGTGGTAACACACTATACCACACCATGAAAAAGTTTAATTAGAAAAGATATCTACTTCATTTGAAGATAAAGATACACTTTATGTATTTTGGAAACTTACTCTCATGAATCTCAACTCTGGATTAAGGATGTTGCCTATATCCTGCATTACTAGTTTTTGCCTCTGTAGTTAATAAAATAGGAAATGAAAAAAGATTTCTAGATTGATTCTACAATGACCCATTGTACCTTAAGTGCTGAACAGCAGGATATAATTGGTAAAGCTTATCTGGTACTTAGAACATAGTGAAGTACAGGAATTCACAGTAAGCAGGAATAGTCTCTCTCTCTCTTTTTCTAATACAGTCTTTTGAAAAAGCAGGAGAAAATCCAATTATTAGCTTATAATTTTAACTCCTTAGATTGCCTAACTTCATTTTTTCCAGTGATAAAGCTTCTCCTGAAATAGATGTAAATTAATGTCACAACATCCCATTTAAATGGTAATGATGTTAATGATTAACAGAATCATTCAGATTGATTGTTGCTGATTTGAAAGCCAACAAAGGTAAAGCTCCTGAGATCAAGATCCCTATCTTCCACTTGTATTATCTCCTGTCATCCTTAAATGATTACAATGTACACACAGGCATATATACACAAAGGATAGATCTGAAATCTGAGTCAGAGAATTGTTTCATGTAAAAATACAATTTTAAACTTCTCAAAAAGATGAAATACAAACAATGAAATTATGGGAAATAACATAGGCATGAAGGAGCATCTTTGTAATTATATATTATGTCTCAATAATAATTGTTTTGATTATTGATGCCCTTATTAGCAAAACTGGCATTTGGAGTATATTCAAAAATCTATTCATGAACATTCATTTAATGATTATTCCAAACATTGACTTATTTGTAGAAATAAATTATAAAATTGTTGTTTTCTTTCAATTTATTTTAGTTACTTACATGAGACTTGAGTTTACTTAGCACCTTAGAAATAAAATATTTGGTTTGACAGGTAAAGTGGAATGATAACCTTGTTCATGTTGCCTAGACTGTCTCACTTACAGTGTGGTTTGCAGAGGTGGTCTAAGTCCATGTAAAGAGAGACAGAAAGGACGGACATCTAGAACACTGAGAAATGACTTCTAATTATCTGCTGTCTCATATATGTCACAGTGTGATTCCATTCAGGCTGTTGGATCATAATTCAGGCGTGGAGCTAAGTGTGTGATTTATCTATGGGACAAAATCTTGGAGAAGCAGGTTATGACTATGAAATGCAGAGGGAAATCTGGCTCAGTATCAAGTATTTATTATATCCCCTTTCTTATATAAATAATAATTTTTATTAGGCAGATAAGTATTGGGTATCAAGAACTATTTATGTTTGTACTTTTCCTAGATAATTAAATATATTTTCTTAGGAAGTAAACTATAACGTTCATGTAACCAATACCAAATTAAATCCAATAAATTTCCCATATATTAAATATTCAAGTTCCACAAGGACATTTTATTAAAAAGTTATTCAGTCTTTCAAAGGGTGGTAAAACAACCTACACATTGTTTAGATCTTCCACTTAACAACAGTCTGCCTGCATAGCCCTATAAAATGATTTGATTGAAGAAGCATTCTTTTTGTTTAATTAAAGAATAATAATTTCATATTGACCCTGTGATTGCACATGGTCCACAGGCTATGACTGTGGTCATTGAGGCAGTCCTATTGAATCTGAACTATGCCTACAACATTTTGAGCTGTATGACCTTTAGGAGGATCTTTTACATATTTGTAAAATGGGACAAAATTCATTGTGTACATTATAGACTAGTTGTGAGATTTAATTCATAATGAATATGAATTTCTCACGTTAGATAATTGAGAAACCAACCAATCTCTCTTCACTGTGTCGACCTAAAAAAATAGGTAAAGTAATAGGCAAGCACAATATTGTCAAAAACATGAGTTTATTTGGCAACAGCAGAGGAATTGCAATTTGGGACAACAGCAAACTATATAGTAAGTACTCAAAAGTTTGGAGTAGGCTGTATTTATGGGCAGGGAATGTAAAGAGGGGAAAGTTCACTTAGAATCTGCTAAAATCAACAGTTGATGGAGACCAGCTTTGAAAATTCCCTGGGAAAAACCAGTCCAGTTATACAAACAAAGCTCAATTCAACTTATTTTGTGAGATCAACCTGACCCGGGTATTTCTTATTCATGTCCATGGAAGCCATGAACAAAAATTTCACAAGGTGGATGTGAGATAAACCTGACAAACTCCCTATCATTTAAGAAAATTCTAACATCACTAGTTTTCTGTTAACCAGACATTAATGGGAAATCAGTCTCTCAGTCCTTAAGTTTTGTTTTCCTGAGGGCAAATGCATGAAATTTTCCATTTTATATCCTCTGGCTTATTTTTACATTGAAATTCTTTCACAACTGCCTTCCTCTTTCTCTGTGCTTTCTCAATTAGATGAGATACCATGCCATGAAGTGTATAATGTGGCTTCCTTCACGAGGACAAAGGCTCTGAATGTCACAACCTGGAAGTGAATGAGATTTTGCTTACCATGAATTGAAACTTAATCAAAGAGAGATGTCATATGGGAGATAGCCAAACATGTAAATTCCTTACAGTCCTCCAAGAAAAGTCCTCTATGCTGTGTGTAAATACACCTGCTGAGAAATCCTTTAAAAATGGAAGAGAAGGGTATGCTTCCTAACATATCCTATGAGTCCAACTTGTCTTGATACCATGAGCAAAGACATCAACAACAAAAGAAACTGCAGATGAATATCCCTTATGAATATAGGCAATTTCCTCAACAAATTACTATAAATCAAGTCCTGAAGCATATAAAAATGTTACAGATCATGACCAAGTGGGATTTATGACAGGGTTGCAAGGTAGTTTCAACATATAAAAAATCAATGTAATAGCTCATATTAATGAAATAAAGGACAAAAACCAATGGTTATCTCAATAAATACAGAAAAAAAAAACATTTGAGAAAATCCTACACCCTTTTGTGATAAAAACACACAATAAACTAGGGATAGAAAAAATATCCTCAATATAATAAATGACATTTACTAAAATACATGCAGCTAACATCATACTAAATGGTGAAATGATGAATGGTTTGCCACTATGATCAGGAACAAGAAAAGGATGTCCACTCTCCCACTTCTGTGCAGCATTGTACTGGAGATTTCAGCCTGGGTAGTTAAGCAAGAAAATAGAAGGCATCCTGATTGGAAAGGTAAAAGTAAAACTATATTTGCAGATGACATGATCTTGTATATATAAAATCCTACAGGATCCACTAAGAAAATGAAAACTAAAAAATGCATTTGGCAAGTTTGCAGGGCACAAGATTAATGCAAAAAGACATCAGTAGTTTCCTACACAGTAGATATGAGAAAACATAAAATGCAGTTAGATAATTCCATTTACACTACCATCAAAAATACTTTAAAAAATTATCAAAATAAGTTCAAAACTTTTACTGAAAACTAGAGAACGTTCATGAAAAAAATTAAAGGAGACTTACATAAGTGGAAAAATTTGTAGATTTATTGTTAAGATGATAATACACCCCAAATTGATCTACAGATTCAGTGTAAGCCCCATCATAACCTCAGCTTATGTCTTTGCAAAAATTAATAACCTGATCCTAAAATGCAAATGGAAATTCAAGAACAGTCAAAATAATCTTGAAAAAGAACTAATTTAGAAGACTTATACATTCCCATTTCAAAACTTAATACAAAGTTACACTATTCAAGACAGTGTGATACTGACATACACATACTTACATAGAACAATGAAATAGAATTAAGAGAATAATTCTACACATTTATGATTAGTCAATTATCAACAAGAGCGAAAAGACTATTCAATGGGGAAAAATAGTCTTTTCAACAAATGTTGGGGACAACTGGATATATATATGCAAATAAATGAAGTTGAACCCGTTTCTCAACCATATGCAAAAATTAACTCAAAATGGATCAAATACCCAAATTTAAGAAATCAGATTATAAAACTCTTAGAAGAAACATAAGTATAAATCCTTATTAACTTTGAGAATTAGAAAAGAAGTTTTAGGGGCGCCTGGGTGGCTTAGTCGGTTGAGTGTCTGATACTTGGTTTCGACTCAGGTCATGATCTCAGCATCCTGAGATCAAGCCCTATGTCAGGCTCCTTACTCAGAGACGGGTCTGCTTGAGATTCCCTCTCTTCCTCTGCCCCTCCCCCTCATGTGCATGTACTCTCTTTCTCTCTCTAAAATAAATAAATAAATCTTAAAAAAAAAAAATAAGTTTTAGATATGTTACCCAAAGCACAAGAAAGAAACAAAACTAAAATAGATAACTGGACATCATTAAATTAAAAATTTATGGCTTCAAAGGACGCTGTTTTTAAAGTGAAAATACAACCTACAGAATGGTAGAAAATTTTTGAAAATCATATATCTGATAAGAGACTTGGATCTGGAATATATAAAGAACTATTATAACTTAATAATAAAATGACAACCCAACTGCAAAGGAGCAAAGGATTTGAATAAACATTTCTCCAAAGAAGACATAAAAATGAATAAGTATGTGAAAAGATACTCAACCTCATTAGTCCTCAGGGAATGGGAAATAATTCATTTACTTCATTAGTTGTATGTTTAGTCCAATTTCTAGAAACTAAATGCTTAGTTTCTTTTTTTTTTTTTTTTTTAAAGATTTTATTTATTTATTTGACAGAGAGAAAGACAGCGAGAGAGGGAACACAAGCAGGGGGAGTGGGAAAGGGAGAAGCAGGCTTCCTGCCGAGCCGGGAGCCTGATGTGGGACTCGATCCTGGGACTCCAGGATCATGACCTGAGCCGAAGGCAGTTGCTTAACCAACTGAGCCACCCAGGCGCCCCTAAATGCTTAGTTTCTTATAGTTTTCATTCATTTTGCTTATTTTTTCCTCTGGGGTTGATATGTGAAACTCCTCACATTGTGATTGTGAAAATGGACTCCCTCCTCCCTCCCCGCCAGTTTTTGTTTTGTTTTTTCTTGTTTTGTTTGTTTTTAATATGATAAAAACGTTGTGGAATTAAGTGTGGATGAGCCTTGTAAATATATAACAAATTGCTGAGTTGAATAATTTTAAATGGTGAATTTTATGATATGTAAATTCTATCCTGATTAAAATGTGTTTATGTGTATGTGTGTATATATAAAATTAACAAGGCAAAGGAAGAAATAGACAAAATATAAAATCATGTTGGAAATCTTAATGTACCTCTTTATATGGCTGGCAAAGCAAGTAGACCAAAAAACAAAACAAAACAAAAAAGTAAGGATCCAGTTCTGACCAAAACTATTAAAATTTTTGTCCAGAGTGGCATATAGAGAACCTTGCCTCCAATGATGAAAGACTTCACATATTTCTCAGATCTATGCAACAGTTTCCATAATTGGTAGACCTAGAACCATAAAGAAAGCCTGAATAAATAAATATTGAAATATTCAGAGCCTATTCTTGGACAACTATAAATTTAAGTTAAAAATTATTAACAAAGGATAACTAGAAAACAGTACTGGAAATTTTTGTTTAAAATATACTTTGGGCAGGGAGCCTGGGTGGCTCAGTCAGTTAAGCGTCTGCCTTCAGCTCAGGTCATGATCCCGGGATCCTGGGATCGAGTCCCACGTTGGGCTCTCTGTTCAGTGGGGAGCCTGCTTCTCCCTCTCCCTCTCCTCTGCCTACTGCTTCCCCTGCTTGTGCTCTCTCTCTCTGTCAAATAAATAAAATCTTAAAAAAAAAAAAAAATATATATATATATATATATATATATATACTTCAGGGCGCCTGGGTGGCTCAGTTGGTTAAGCGACTGCCTTCAGCTCAGGTCATGATCCCAGAGTCCTGGGATCGAGTCCTGCATTGGGCTCCCTGCTCAGCAGGGAGTCTGCTTCTTCCTCTCACCCTACCCCCTCTTGTGCTCTCTCTCTCTGTCTCAAACAAATAAAATAAAATCTTAAAAATATATATACTTCAAAAATAATTGATATATGGAAGAAGAAACTTAAAAGTTGAGATCAGTAATGCAAGTCAACTGTATTCTAAACTGATTAATAATGGGAATAAGTAAATGTGAACCTGTGGGTTATAATTAAAGTACTCCAAAGGATATTTATAACTTGAATGAGTATATTAGGAAACACCAAGAATTGAAATTAGGTACCTAAGCATTTCCAACTCAGAAAGACAGAAAACAAACAGCAATCCCCTCCTTAAAAGAAAGAAAAAGAAGAAAAACTACAGATATGAGACAGAAAGCATTGATGATAAGAAAGAAATGAAATAGCCAATAGGGAAAATTAACAAACCCAGAAACTGATTCTTTGAAGACTAATGCAATTTTTTTCATAGAGAATGAGGAAAGTACAATTAACCAAAACTGGGAATGATAAAGGGGACATTACTAGTTCTAGTAACAAAAAATTAATAAGATGATACTGTGAACAATTATTTTTTTTTTTTTTTTTTTTTAAGATTTTATTTATGTAGGGGCGCCTGGGTGGCTCAGTTGGTTAAGCGACTGCCTTCGGCTCAGGTCATGATCCTGGAGTCCCGGGATCGAGTCCCACATCGGGCTCCCTGCTCAGCAGGGAGTCTGCTTCTCCCTCTGACCCTCCCCCCTCTCATGCTCTCTGTATCTCATTCTCTCTCTCAAATAAATAAATAAAATTAAAAAAAAAAAAAGATTTTATTTATGTATTTGACAGAGAGAGACACAGCGAGAGAGGGAACACAAGCAGGGGGAGTGGGAGAGGGAGAAGCAGGCCTCCTGACGGGCAGGGATCCCGATGTGGGGCTCGATCCCAGGACCCTGGGATCATGACCTGAGCCGAAGGCAGACACTCAACGACTGAGCCACCCAGGCGCCCCAATACTGTGAACAATTATATGCCAAGGAATTTCATAGCTTAAAGGAAATGCATAAATTTTTTGGGACAACAATTATATTACCCAACACAAGAAGAAATAGAAAATTCGAGTATTCCAATATCTATTAAAGAAATTGAATGTATTATTAAAAACCTTCCTACAAAGGAAACTTCTATCTCAATTAGATTCACCAGTGAATTCTCCCAACATAAGAAGAAATAACACCTATGTTGAACAAAGTTTTCCAAAGTACACAGAAAAAGGCAACATTCCTTAACAATTGTTGTAAGGTCAATATGTTCTTGACACCAAAGCTGACAAGCGTATTATAATAAAGGAAATTATAAATCAGTCTCTTTCATATACATAAATTATTGATACTTAATGTATTGGCAAACCATATCCAGGTATATAGTGTTATATAATCAGATGTTAACTTCTGTGTTCTTTCTTCTTGTGCAGATTATTTTTCACATTTAACTCTCTCTTGCAATTGAAAAGAAGTGCTTTTTGCTACATTACCAATGAGTAGATGATGATATATATGTATTTATAATATACAAGTCATACTTAATATAGTTTAGGGCTTCAATGTACTTATGGTTTTTTTCCACTTGAAATGTTTTGGATTTAGAATAATAAGTTATAATACTTTATTTTGGATGAGTTTTGTCTGCCTCTCTCTCTCTCCCTTTATTTCCTGTAGTTCTTAATTTAGAAATTTTGCTACTATGTTATTTGTAGGCTAGCTATTTGGACCTGTTACACAATCATTATGAATTCCAACCTTTAAAACTATAAATCTGTTTCATTTAATGTTTGAAGGCCAAATTCTACTTTGATTGATAAACTTCTGTTTTCTTGTTTGCATTTGAAATATGTTTTGTTGATCATTTTTTTAGCCTCTTTTCCCGTCTGTGTCTTTTAATAATAAAAATGATAATAAAAGCAAATACTCATAAAACATCTGCCTGGTGTTCATTATTCGAAGTGATTTTACATGTATTAACTCATAATCCTTAAAACTAAAATCAGCTACATAATTTGGAGGACCAAATGCAAAATAAAAACACAGGGCCTGCTGTTTAAAAATGAGGAAGAAAGTTGGGGCGCCTGGGTGGCTCAGTTGGCTAAACATCCACTGACTCTTGGTTTTAGCTCAAGTCATGATGTCAGGGTTTTGGGATTGAGCTCTGAATCTGTCTCTGAACTCAGAACAGAGTCTGTTTGTCCTTTCCCCTCCCCCTCTCATCTACCTCATCCCCCCCCACCCCCAACTCTCTCTCCCTCTCTCTTCAGGTAAATAAATAAAATCTTTAAAAAATTTTTTAAAAATGAGGAAGAAAGTGCTTTAATAATAGGTACTGAATTATAAAGCTTTTCGCTTTCTTCCTCTTGTGAAGAGTTTTTAAAAAATTTGCTATTTCATGTCATTCTAAGTAAAAAACTGAAAATTTAAATTATTAACGTGAATTTTTGCCTTCGTCTTTATATTTTACAATGCCTGTTTTATTTTTTTATTATTATTTTTTTTTATTTTAGCCTCTTTAATTCACTTTCTTTTTGGTTTACCTCTGGCATAAAGGACATAAATCTAATACAGAAAAAAAACCTAACATACATAAAGTTAATATAAAAAAACAAAAAACAAGAGCAGATTAAAACACTCCCCTCCAGGGGCGCCTGGGTGGCTCAGTGGTTAAGCATCTGCCTTCGGCTCAGGTCATGATCCCAGGGTTCTGGGATCGAGCCCTGCATCGGGCTCCCTGCTCAGCGGGAAGCCTGCTTCTCCCACTCCCCCTGCTTGTGTTCCCTCTCTCGCTATGTCTCTCTCTGTCAAGTAAATAAATAAAATCTTAAAAAAAAAAAAATTAAAAAAAACACTCCCCCCACAAAAAAAACTCAAAGTGGAGGCAGTTGAATATAACACACATAAAATAAATGTAATATAAAATACAATGAAGAAATTACTTACATGAAATAAAACAAGAAATTCAAAATCAAAATATAAATGAAGGAAAAATAGGAAAATGTTAAATCTCAACTTCCTGAAATCATAAAGGAATGGAATAAATAAGACTAGTTACAAGATATCCAAAATGTATATGACAAAAAGCACATAGAGATAGAAATGAAAAGAGCAAAAAAGGATGGTGGTAGATATAGGCAACAGACAAACATATTTCAGAATATTAAAACTGGAAACTCTTAAGGATAAAAACAACATAATAAAACTACAATTGAAATTGTTTCAAGAAGACAACCTAATTGGCGCCTGGGTGGCTCAGTTGGTTAAGCGACTGCCTTTGGCTCAGGTCATGATCCTGGAGTCCCGGGATCGAGTCCCACATCAGGCTCCCTGCTCAGCAGGGGGTCTGCTTCTCCCTCTGCCCTCTTCCCTCTTGTGCTCTCTGTCTCTCATCCTCTCTCTCTCAAATAAATAAATAAAATCTTTAAAAAAAAAAAGAAGACAACCTAATTGAACATATTGAAGATGCACTAGTAAAGATGACTCAGGTTGTTCATGCAGAACCTAATAAGCTAATAGAAAAAAAAAAAAAAATTCTAGGGGGAACCTAATAAGCTAATAGAAAAAAAAAATTCTAGGGGTGCCTGGGTGGCTCAGTTGGTTGAGTGTCTGCCTTTGGCTCAGGTCATGGTCCCAAGGACCTGGGATTCAGCTCCACGTTGGGTTCTACTCAGTGGGGAATCTGCTTCTCTCTCTCCCTCTGCCTCTCCCTGCCACTCGTGTTCTCTCTCTCACTATGCACTTGCTCTCTCTCAAATAAATAAATAAAATCTTAAAAAAAAGAAAAAACTTCTAAATGTAGAGGGATGAAAAGGAAATTTGTCAAGGAAAAAATAATATATATAATAATATATATAATATATACAAAATATATAATCTTTTATTTTTTTGTCTTTTTAAAAATTTTATTTATTTATTTTAAATTCAATTAGCCAACATACAGTACGTCATTAGTTTCTGATGTAGTATTCTATAATATTTTTTAAACGAAACTAAAAAAATGCATATATGTTGATTTTATTATACAGTTCATATATGTCAAAAATAAATATATAGATTTATTATATATGTGTGTACATATATGTTATATATAACAAATATTTTGAATATATATATAATTATATCTGAGTTTATATATTTATAAATATATGTCATATATCCATATAAATACATATGGATATATATGGATGTATATGCATATGTGTGTACATATATATAAGCTTGCTCTCTCTCCCTCTTTCTACATATATGTATAGCTACCTATATAATGCACACATGTATATTCTAATACTCTAAAATCAATCAGGCAATTAATAAAAATATACATGGATGATATACATGTATACTTTTATAAATTACCCAAAGGGCTATTCAAATGTAGAAACAGCCACATCATATTTTTCATTCAAAATTTCTTTGACAGTTAACTCTATAATGTTAGGTATTGAGGATTAGTATATTTTAGTTAAAAATGATATATGAAATATGCCTATATTATAAGCATTGAGTTAACAATGAGGATTGCAGATAAATAAAATACCCTAAAAAACCATTAGGCTTTAATTCACTTAAATGCTCCCAATTATTTTTATCATTTGGTTCTATTGTGTTCAGGAATTAGGAAAAATGAGTGAGCTGAATAATGATTCACATATTAATAAAATATTGACTACTTGTATTTGAACATTGTATAGGAATAAATCTGCAATGTCTTACTGCTCATTTGAAATGTCAGATGTTTTCAAGTCTCTTTTGGGCGTGACCAAGCACAAGGGATTCTGGAGGGTTATATGAGGTGGGGAGAAGATAATGCGAAGCGTTTGTCCCTAAGGGGCAAAGAAAGACATTGGTGAATTTAGAGAAAGCCTTTCAGATTGTTTTTCAGGGAATGAGTGGCAAGTAATATTCTCCTGATAAGTATGTTTTGTTCCAACTTTGTAAATCAGACCCAAGCATTTGAAATGTAGATTATAATAATATTATGAATGTATATGTATATAATATATATTCATCATATTAAATAATAACAGACATTTTCTGTCTTTATATGACACAAAGAAATGCCACTCAGCTTCTAGTTCAAATTCCTTTTTTGCATCTTGCCTACTGGAAATTAGAATGGGAACAAGGAGGAACATTTGTTGAGTGAAGCGGAGGAAGAAAATGATAGGGAGGGACGCCTGGGTGGCTCAGTCGGTTAGGCGGCTGCCTTCGGCTCGGGTTGTGATCTCAGGGTCCTGGGATCGAGTCCCACATCGGGCTCCCTGCTCAGTGGGGAGCCTGCTTCTCCCTCTCCCTCTGCTTGTGCTCTCTGTCAAATAAAATCTTAAAAAAAAAATGATAGGGAAAAGGTCTTGTTATTATTTTTAAATAAAGCCTTTATTTAAAAAAAAACAAATATATTTCTCTTTGCTTCTCTTCAGCATCATTTTATCTTTAGCATTTTTATATGAATTATTTAATTATTTCGTTCTTGAGGTGGGAGCTCTTGAGGGAATCTATGAACGTTCTTGTAACTTTCATTATGATAAAAGAACTACCTGTTTTGGTATATATGTATATCTACTAATGGAATATCTATGGTGCTGAGTAATGTGAGTTTACAGATAAACTAGTTATATATGTTGTAAATGATCACATTTAGCCAGCCATCTGTCCCTTAAATATTAAGACTTAGGCACAGTTTCAACATCTGTGTGTGCACATATCTTTTTATACATTGCTGGTAAAATGCTGACAAGAGTGGAAAACAAAAATGATAAACCAATGAAACTTCAAAGGACTTTGCTTTTTTAAATTCATGTAGATTTATCTCCTGCTTCTAAAGTACATCTGTTGTTGTCTTTACTGAAATTCTAAAACTAATCAAAATCCTTTTGAGGAAAAATGAATTGAAATTAAATTTTAAATGCGTTATAAATTTGTAAGTTTATTTGTAAATATACGCAGTTGAACTAGATTTTTAACAGTGAGATAATTTGCCATAAGCAATGCGTAGACATCCAGTCTCTTCTTAAAAAGTCACTACTTATTAACCGTAAGGAATGAAGGTAGTTATTTGCTATGACTGTATATTTTCTACACAGGGAAAAAAAAATTACAATATGCACACACACACCATCAATCAGATAAGGGAGAAGATATAACTTTTGATCTGAATAATATATCCAATATCTGAATATATATCTGAAGAGTCTACGAAAGGCCTAAATTTCTCTCAATAGTGAATAAACAGAAAAAAAAATGAAGGAAAATGGAAAGAAGGAAGGAAAGAAAGGAAGGAAAGAAGTGGGAAGGAGAGAAGGAAAAGAGGAAGAAAAGGGAGAAGAAGGATTGTAGAGAATGTCAGAAAAGAGAAAACAAAAGAAGGGAAGGGACAGAAAGGAAACGAATTCTCAAGAATGAAATAATTAAATAATTCGTATAAAAAGGTGTTTAGGATTTAACAAGTTGAGGTAAAAATATGCCTTACAAAATCTTGGAAGTAGTGTTATCATACTATTTTTCATGTGGGGACCCAACTTTGATCTTAGAACATAGGAGAGAATGTGCTTATTCTGAGAGAGATGTCACATTTAACTTTGAGCCATACAGAATAAATGTTATTTAAGTCTTAGCCAGGTCAGGCTCTCATATGGCCAATAGGGAATGGCAAAATACATGCAGTGAGGTATCACTATGTTTCCGACTGCGACAAAAACCTGAGAGAATAATACAGATCTTTATCTGAGATTGTATAATCATTATTGTCATTTGACTTTGCAGTATACAGCTTCTTGAGAATAGATAACACCTCTGAAGCATTTTTCTGTACACTGAATATTCATCCCTTAATTGTTGATAATTCTAGCAATATATCTAAGGGAAGGCAAGGTGGACAGTGATACTGCATTATATAAACAGCAGTTAAACAGTAGTTTCACTCTGAGGAATGCAAAAGCCTTTTTAAGTGTTAGAACTGTGAAGCAAGTTTTTAGTGATTTTCTATAAGGAAATTGTCATCGTTAAGGAAGTTTATTGTTAATTAATGATTTCCATATAATTGTACATAGTTGGCCATCATTTTAGCAACATTACATTATTGTAATAGGGTGCATTACTTATTACTAGATAAAAGTGTCAGGGAATTCCAGGGGCCCTGGAAAATTCTCAAGATTTAGGGAAAATTGATTTACTTCTGGAAGGATCAGAAAATTTCTGAAATTGTTACCCCCAGCATCACCAGAATCTTGATATTCTTTGTCTTGTATCCGTATTTAAACAGACACCTCTCCTGGAGGTTTTGGAAATGTATTTCCTGCAGGATTGAATAAAAGTGCTACTATGGAGTGGGAGGGGCATCTTCTTTCATCAGCCAATTTCATAAAGCAGAGCCTTAGGATTCCATAAGGAGGAGCCAGACAATGTTTTTCTCATTTCAATTCTCTCTGCCTTCTATTCAGAGAGTGTAGTATTAGGTTATCTTTCAGTCCTAGTTTATGGCAATATTCTGTATTTTATGGTTTTCTGTACATTCACATGTATAATAGTATAATGTGAAAATTGGAAATTATGTTAGTCAAAGTACCCCCCATATAAACTTTGAAATGTCCTGGGATATCCTTTCTAATTTGGGGGCTGAATAGATGTAGTGACCTGAAGATAGTTTCTCTTTTCATTTTTTTAATTCCTTATCAAACCTGCCATCTCTATCTGCTATCTTTCACAAAGTTATCAATGGAAAATGCTTTCTTCTTGTAAATATTTTTGATATTTTTCTGGGTACCTCAATTTGGTTGCTGTTTGCTTTTGAGACCTAATTTTTACAGACATAACCTACAGTACGTATAGTTTTTGCATTGTTATTTTTTTTCTGTATATGCCAGTAATCATAGCATGACTTAACAAAAGTGAACTTTTTCTTTTCAAATAAAAGCTTGGTTTGGCTTTTTACATTGTCAAGGCTATAAGTGTTCATTAACTCTCAATTTAACATTATAGAAAATAAACTGATCAGACCTGAATATTAAAAAGAATATCTATGAGAACTGATGTCAACTGGCAGAGTTATCTTTAATTGGTATCATCATAACATGAAGCGTCCCTGAGTATACTCTGATATTAAGACTAAATGCCATTTGTTTGTCATGACCTATGTACTAATGTTTTTTTTTTTTTTTAAGATTTTATTTATTTATTTGAGAGAGAGAGAGTGAGAGAGAGTAAGAGCGGGGAGGAGAGGGAGAAGCAGGTTCCCCGCTGAACAGGGAGCCTGATGTGGGACTTGATCCTAGGACCCTGGGATCATGACCTGAACTGAAGGCAAACACTTAACCAACTGAGCCACCCAGGTGGCCTGTACCAATGTTTTAAAATATCCGTATGACTATAGCTTCACAAAAAACATAAAAATTGGCAAGTTAAATCCTCAAACCATGATTATATACTTAAACTTTTGAGATATTTTAAATTGATTGATTTTCATATGGTGATTTTTTTTGTATAAAATAAATTTTCACCAACAAAAGGGGTTCCCATTATAAAATAGGAATTGACCCAGCAATGTTTGTATATTCTGTACTTATTCTGTAGGAAGGAAGTTATTCTGTAACTTTCTCACCACTGTTACAACTGATAATTTTTCGAGCATCTACCTTATCTTCTATGTATTTGTGACTTTAAAACTAGGCATACATAAATAATGAGCAATAAATATTATTGGTACTAACAGAGAGAAGGATCAAATATTTGATGAATTTTAGAAGCATAACTACTTTAGAATTTAGGCATCTGACTGAATGTCTGAAGTGGGCACTAGAGGATTTATTTATTTATTTTATTTTATTTTTTTAAAGATTTTATTTATTTATTTGACAGAGAGAGAGACATAGCGAGAGCAGGAACACAAGCAGGGGGAGTGAGAGAGGGAGAAGCAGGCTTCCCGCTGAGCAGGGAGCCCGATGTGGGTGGGGCTCGACCCCAGGCCCCTGGGATCATGACCCAAGCCGAAGGCAGATGCTTAACGACTGAGCCACCCAGGTGCCCTGGGCACTAGAGGATTTAAAACAGTATCAAAGATGTAAGCACATAGACGAAAGTGTGGAACATATGTAAAAGATAAAATTTGGTGTTGTGTAAATATCATGCTATATAAATGCTTCATAATAGTAATAAATTAGAGAATAATCAATATAGGAGAGCTTTTCTTATCTGTCCAGCTTTTGTCAAATTATACAAGCATTAAAAGAGTGATTTACCTTCATCTTATTTCATGTAAACACACCTGCTTGAATACATTCAGTTATAGACATTCCAGTCCTAGGAGCACATAGATAAATGAAAAACAGGAGCTCACAGCAAAAGCAATATGAGAGATTAAGAGAATGAATAGATAGACTAATGAGAAAGGATTAAAATATCTCAAATTTTATGAGCTAGAATGAGCGAAGTCTACCAGGGGACATGAAATCTACCTATAAATATCAGGTACTTGTAAACATGGATTAAGAAAATTATTTTTAACCCAAGAGTAAGGACAAGAAAACTGGCTAAAAACATAAGACAAGGGGCGCCTGGGTGGCTCAGTCGTTAAGCGTCTGCCTTCAGCTCAGGTCATGATCCCAGGGTCCTGGGATCGAGCCCTGCATCGGGCTCCCTGCTCAGCGGGAAGCCTGCTTCTCCCTCTCCCACTCCCCCTGCTTGTGTTCCCTCTCTCGCTGTGTCTCTCTCTGTCAAATAAATAAATAAAAATCTAAAAAAAAAAAAATAAGACAAAATGTACTGGATATTTGAGAAACAACTACATTACTTTAGAAAGATTATATAGACATAGCTTTTTGACTCTTGGAAATAGCTTCATGATTAACTGGGTGGTATAAAGGCGACATAGTTGCCTATATCAATTCAATTGAGAAATGCACTGTAAAAAATATAGGAAAAATTAAATTTAAAGAAGTAGCTGTCTCTTGCACTGGTGTTTTTATTTGTTTGTTTTTTTCTTTGTTTTTGTTTTTGGCAGACAGTAGCCCCAGTTCCTTATCTGTGGCACACATAGTAAACTGAAAAATATATTTTTTAGTTCTTTCTATGATTGTGTGAACTTCATGGTAAGTAGAATACTCAGATCTTAGTTTTTTGATGATAGAAAAATGGAGGAATTTAAAGACATCATTAATTGAGTAAAATTAATATGTAATATATACATTTTAATATCTTCGGGCCCTATATCAAACTGGACTGTGTTCACAGCTATTAGCCTGCAAAGAGGATTAAGAACAGCTATTTGAGACAATTGTACATTTCTTGATGTTGGACATCTCCTTGCCCTTGCTACTTCTGGGCTTTGATTTTGGATTTTGAATATTACTTTCTCAGCTCCTATCTTCCTTCAGGGTCACCTCTCTCATAATTCTGATTTGATTATTAGAGCCTTCATTTTTTATTTTCTTACCTCAGATTCTAGTGTAATCCTAAATTCCAGTTATTTATACAAGTTTTTTATTTGTCCTTTTATTTTCTGCATAGTATCAATTTCCAGTGTCTGCTTGGAACACTATAATAAGATTTTTGATTGCAAAGAAAGAAATAGGCAGTCATGTAATGATGTATAACATGGTATAGTGGAAGAAAGTGGCAACCCTTGGACCAAGGATGAACCACTCTTAATCATGTTACATATGATTCTAAAGCATATGTTCATATCACCTCATAGGACTCTTAAGCTAAGAGAATTTTATTTTCTGTCTAACCAGCTCTAGCACAAATGCATCTACTACTCCTTACTTTACATTGTCATTTGGATATTTCTAAATGTCTTAAGTTTTTCAATGTATAAATTCTATTCAGTGTAAATATAAACCCTTACCTCACATTATAAACAAAACATTAACTTAGGGGCGCCTGGGTGGCTCAGATGGTTAAACGTCTGCCTTCGGCTCAGGTCATGATCCCAGGGTCCTGGGATCGAGTCCCGCATCGGGCTCCCTGCTAGGCGGGGAGCCTGCTTCTCCCTCTGCCTCTGCCTCTCTCTCTCTCTCTCTCTGACTCTCATGAATAAATAAATAAAAAACATTAAAAAAAAACAAAAAACATTAACTTAAAATGGATCATCAGCTTAAGTGTAAAACCTAAAAGAACCTGAAAGTATAAATCTTTTAGAAGAAAAATGGGTCGTTTTTGCTACACTGGAATAGACAAAACTTTCTTAGACACAAAACAAAACACGTGAACTATTATTTAAAATCAGTACATTGAATTTCATGACAAATATTTTTAAATTTTGGTGTTCAAAAAACATCATTAAAAAATGAAAATGCCAGCAATAGAGAAGGAGAATTTATTTGCAACACATATATCAGAAATTGGACTTGCAATTAGAATAAATAAAAGATTATAATACCTCACTAATAAGGCAAACGGTTCAATAAAAAATGGACAAAAGTGAACAGATACTTTATTCAAAAATACGTATGACCAATAAGCACCAGAGAAGCTCAATATCATTAGTTATCCAGAAAAGCAAATTAAAGCTACCATAAAATACAAGTAAACACACATCATGTGGCTAAAATAATAATAGTAATAATTAGTAGTAGTAGTAGTTATTAATGTACAGAAAACAGCAAAAATATACAACAAAGTAAAAACTGACCATGCCAAGTATTGGTGAGGATGAAGAGCCATTAGTACTCTTCTCCATTGCTTGTAGGAATGTAAAATAGTATAATTATTCTGGAAAAATATTTAGCAGTTTCTTTCTTTCTCTTTCTTTTTTTAAAGATTGATTGATTGATTTTAGAGAGAGAGAGAGAGCACAGTGGGGAGGGGTAGAAGGAGAGGGAGAGAGAAACCCGAGCTGAGAGAAACCCGAGCTGACACCCTGGAGGGAGGAGCCATGGCCTGCTAGATCTCAAGGACCTTGAAATCAGGACCTGAGATCACAACCTGAGCTGAAACAAAGAGTTGGCAGCTTAACCAACGGTGCCACCCAGGTGCCCCTGGCAGTTTCTTAAATAGTTAAATATTCACCTACATATAACCCAACTTTCCACAGCTACTAACTACCCAAAAGAAAGTGAATTTTCATACAAAGACTAGTATATAAATGTATGTACAGTTTTAACACCCCAAATCTGGAAATGACTCAGATGTCCATAGAAGGTGAGTGGTATAGTCACTATAGTAGTATAGCCATATAATGTCATATTATTTAACAATAAAACGGAAGCAACTGCTGATACATGCAACTACATAAATGAAACAAAACAAAAATATGGATGATTTTCAAAATCCTATATTGAGGGAAAGCAACTAGGTAATGAAGATTATGTACTGAATTTATATTTCTAAAATAGTCAATTTAATCTATAATCACAGAAAACAGATCAGAGGTTGTTAGTGGATGGTGTTGAGGGGAAAATTGGTGACAGAGTGGTACTAGGGATCTTCAGGGATTGAGGAAATATTCTTTATATTGGTGTGGTGGAGGTTTGTCAAAACTTTGTCAGAACTCATGATATACTCAAAATGTGTGCAATTTTTTGTATATTAATTTTACCCCAAGAAAACGTGTGTTTTTTAAAGGTGCTTCCAAATACTCATTTATCCCAATTTAAGTTTTGCAGCTAAAGAAATGTGGAAGTTATAGGCTTCTTGTTAAATCTCTTCCTTTCCACACTGAATTTAATTTAATTAATTAATTTTTTATTTTTAATTTATTAACATTTGTTTCAAGTCTTATTTAAAATCTGGTTAGTTAATATACAGTGTAATATTGGTTTCAGGAGTATAATCTAGTGATTCATCACTTAGATATAACACCCAGTGCTCATCACAACAAGTGCCCTCCTTAATACCCATCACCCATTTAGCCCATCCCACATATCTCCCCTCTATCAGCTTATATCTGTATCTTTTCTCTTATGGTTTGCCCCCCTCTCTCTCTTTTTTTTTCCTTCCCCTATGTTCATCTGTTTTGTTTCTGAAATTCCACTTAGGAGTGAAATCATATGGTATTTTTCTTTCTCTGACTGTTTTTGCTTAGCGTCACTCTAGCTCCATCTATGTCATTGCAAATGGTAAGATTTCATTCTTTTTTATGGCTGAGTAATACTCCATTGTGTGTGTGTGTGTGTGTGTGTGTGTGTGTGTGTGTGTGTGTGTGTGTTCATTTCTTTTTTTATCCATTCATCAGTCTATGGACATTTGGGCTCTTTCTATAATTTGGCTATTGCTGATAATGCTGCTATACACATTAGGATGCATGTGTCCCTTCAAATCAGTATTTTTGTATACTTTAATACTTAATATCTAGTAGTGCAATTAAAAAAAAGCGAACAATAACAAGCTATTAAAAGTTACTCACCGGGCGCCTGGGTGGCTCAGTTGTTAAGCATCTGCCTTCGGCTCAGGTCATGATCCCGGGGTCCTGGGATCAAGCCCCACATCGGGCTCCCTGCTCCACGGGAAGCCTGCTTCTCCCTCTCCCACTCCCCCTGCTTGTGTTCCTGCTCTCGCTATCTCTCTCTCTATCAAATAAATAAATAAAAATCTTAAAAAAAAAAAAGTTACTCACCTTTCCCCTATAGTTATTATATTGAATATAACCCAAAACAGCCTTAACCAGGGTGTTTTAAAAATGAGGCAAGTAGAAAAACTTCTTATTTAAATGTTACATTATTAACCAATAGTATGCAATCTATTAAATTTTAAAAATACCCCAAAATGTAGAAAACAAGTAGAATTTATCCAATTATTCTGTTTAAAATCATCCAACAAAAACAAATGGGAGAAACACTGGTTTATTTTCCTATTTCCTTTTAGTCTTTAGCCTTTCAAAGACTCATTATGACCAAAAAGAGGGAAAAAAAGGTTACCTTTAAGGCATCAAAATAATTGAAGATTATTGTCACAACTTAAATCTGTATATTCCACATGACACTGAAGCGCCTTAGGCAAAACTAAAAAGCAAATTATGTGAAGTGTATTAGGGATAAGAAAACCTATGTGTAGTGGGCAGAAATAATACTTAATATGAATGAATGAATAGCAATCACACTTACTTATAAATAATCCAAACTCTACAATCAAAGACATTTAAGGATGCCTTAGCATATTGCTTGATAAGTTATAAGTCTTAATTTTCCTCCCACTTTTAGATCTCTGTTAGACCTATAAATGTTGGAACCTCTAAAGATTAGGCCTCAGAATTCTTTTCTCTTTCCACTGCAATCTTTTTCACTTCAAATAGCACCAATATGGTTAACGACTCTGAGATTTCCTATAATTCCAGATGTATGTTTCCTTGTGCATAGTCAATATCTCCACTAGGCTGTCTTAAATTCAGCCTAAAATCAACACTCCTGTTCCAGATTTTTTTTTTAATTATGTTAAGTTAATCACCATACATTACATCATTAGTTTTTGATGTAGTGTTCCATGATTCATTGTTTGCATATAACACGCAGTGCTCCATTCAGGCGAATACCCGTCTTTAATACCCATCACCAGGCGAACCAATCCCCGCCCCCCAGAACCCTCAGTTTGTTTCTCAGAGTCCATAGTCTCTCATGGTTCGTCTCCCCCTCCGAATTCCACCCCCTTCATTTTTCCCTTCCTACTATCTTCTTTTTTTTTTAAACATATAATGTATTATTTGTTTCAGGGGTACAGGTCTGTGATTCAACAGTCTTACACAATCCACAGCGCTCACCATAGCACATACCCTCCCCAATGTTGATCACCCAGCCACCCCATCCCTCCCACCACCCTCCACCACTCCAGCAACCCTCAGTTTGTTTCCTGAGATTAAGAATTCCTCATATGAGTGAGAGCATATGATACATGTCTTTCTCTGATTGACTTATTTCGCTCAGCATAATACCCTCCAGTTCCATCCACGTCGTTGCAAATGGCAAGATTTCATTCATTTTGATGGCTGCATAATATTCCATTGTATATATATATATATACCACATCTTCTTTATCCATTCATCTGTTGATGGACATCTTGGCTCTTTCCATAGTTTGGCTATTGTGGACATTGCTGCTATAAACGTTGGGGTGCACATACCCTTTCAGATCACTACATTTGTATCTTTGGGGTAAATACCCAGTAGTGCAATTGCTGGGTCATAGGGTAGCTCTATTTTCAACTTTTTGAGGAACCTCCATACTGTTTTCCAGAGTGGCTGCACCAGCTTGCATTCCCACCAACAGTGTAGGAGGGTTCCCCTTTCTCCGCATCCCCACCAACATCTGTCGTTTTCTGACTTGTTAATTTTAGCCATTCTGACTGGTGTGAGGTGGTATCTCATTGAGGTTCTGATTTGGATTTCCCAGATGCCGAGTGATGTTGAGCACTTTTTCATGTGTCTGTTGGCCATTTGGATGTCTTCTTTGGAAGAATGTCTGTTCATGTCTTCTGCCCATTTCTTGATTGGATCATTTGTTCTTTGGGTGTTGAGTTTGATAAGTTCTTTATAGATTTTGGATACTAGCCCTTTATCTGATATGTCATTTGCAAATATCTTCTCCCATTCTGTAGGTTGTCTTTTGGTTTTGTTGACTGTTTCTTTTGCTGTGCAAAAGCTTTTTATCTTGATGAAGTCCCAATAGTTCATTTTTGCCCTTGCTTCCCTTGCCTTTGGCGATGTTTCTAAGAAGAGGTTGCTGCGGCTGAGGTCGAAGAGGTTGCTGCCTGTGTTCTCCTCTAGGATTCTGATGGACTCCTGTCTCACATTGAGGTCTTTCAACCATTTTGAGTCTATTTTTGTGTGTGGTGTAAGGAAATGGTCCAGTTTCATTCTTCTGTATGTGGCTGCCCAATTTTCCCAACACCATTTGTGGAAGAGACTGTCTTTTTTTCCATTGGACATTCTTTCCTGCTTTGTCGAAGATTAGTTGACCATAGAATGGAGGGTCCATTTCTGGGCTCTCTATTCTGTTCCATTGATCTATGTGTCTGTTTTTGTGCCAGTACCATACTGTCTTGATGATTACGGCTTTGTAATAGAGCTTGGAGTCTGGAATTGTGATACCACCAGCTTTGCTTTTCTTTTTCCAACATTCCTCTGGCTATCCGGGGTCTTTTCTGGTTCCGTCAAATTTTAGGATTATTTGTTCCATTTCTTTGAAATCATTCTTCTAAAATCACTTTCCCATGCTGCCCAGTGTTTTCCACTTTGTTAAATGTGTAAGAAAACAATGAGGACATAGCTGTGATCCTATGGTTTTCTTTTAATTTGAAAATTCCTGGAGGTTTTAGATATTTTGATTTTATAATTCTCCTTGGATATGGAGAGAAAACAATGCATGGCTAGACAGCTGTATATGTCTGAAATCTCCTCTAAATCTTTTTAATGTGGCACAACTCTTTTATTATTTAGTCTTTCTTAATAACCCCAATACTATGCACTGTGGGTTTCTAAATCCATGTTGTTGTTGTTTCCCAGATTTACTGAGGTATAACTGAGAAATAAACATTGTATTAAGGTGTACAAAGTGATAACTTGATATCTATATCTACATAGTGAAATGATTACCACAATCAAGCTAATTAACCCATCCTTCATCTGATAGTTAGCTTTCAAAATGAAAATACTTAATCTATTCTCAGCAAATATCAAGTATACAATACAGTATTAACTATAAGTCACCATGCTGTATACTAGATCTCCAGAATTTATTCATCTTATAACTAAATGTTCACGTCTATTTTTTCCAGTCTTGTTGAGAAATAATTCACGTCACTGTGTAAGTTTAAAGCATACAGCATGATTGCTGGATTTACGTATATTGTGAAATGATTCCCATAATAGGTTCAGCTAATATCCATCTTTTTATATAGACACAATAAAAAGGAAAGAAGAAAATAAAGGAAAAAAATTTTCTCCTTGTGATGAGAACTCAGGATTTATTCTCTTAATGGTTTCCTATGTATCATACAGCATGTTAGCTATAGTCATCATGTTGTACATCAAATCTAGTATTTATTTATCTTCAAACTGGAAGTTGATACCTTTTGACCACCTTCCTCCAATTCTCCCTCCTCCAGCACCCTTCCTCTGGTAACCACAAGTCTGATCTCTTTTTATCTCATGGAATATTTGTCTTTCTCTGTCTGACTTATTTCATTTAGCATAATGCTTTCAAGGTCCATTCATATTGTTGCAAATGGTAGGATTTCCCCATCTTTATAGTTGAATAATATTTCATTGCATATATATACCACAACTTCTTTTTTACTAAGTTTTTAATTTTAGTTCCAGTATTGTTTATGTACAGTTGTATTAGTTTCAGGTGTACAATATAGTGATTCAAAATTCTGTACATTACTTATTGCTTATCATGATAAGTTTACTCTTTAATTCCCATCACCTATTTCACCCATCTACCCTCCCACCTCCCCGCTGGTAACCATCATTGTTAAGAGTCTGTTTGTTGATTTGTCTCTCTTTCTCTGTTCCTTTGCTCTTTTGTTTTGTTTCTTAAATTCCACATATGAGTGAAATTATATGGTATTTGTCTTTCTCTGACTGACTTACTTTGCTAAGCATTATACTCTCTAGCTCCATCCATGTTTTTACAAATGGCAAGATTTTATTCTTTTTTATGGCTGAATAATATTCCATTGCATATATATGCCACGTCTTCTTTACCCATTCATCTATTGATGGATGTGGGCTGCTTCCATAATTTGGCTATTATAAATAATGCTATAATAAACATAGGGGTGCCTGTATCCTTTTGAATTGGTGTTTTTGAATTTTGGGGTAAATACCCAGTAGTGGAATTCCTGGATTGTAGAGTAGTTCTATTTTTAACTTTTTGAGGGACCTCCATACTATTTTCCAGAGTGCCTGCACCAGTTTGCATTCCCACCAACAGTGCATGAGCGTTCTTTCTTCTCCACATCTTCAACAACACTTGTTGTTTCTTGAGTTTTTGATTTTAGCCATTCTAACAGGTGTGAAGTGATATCTCATTGTAGATTTGATTGGTATTTCCCTGATGATGAGTGATGTTGAGCATCTTTTCATGTGTGTGTTGGCCATCTACATGCCTTCTTTGGTGAAATGTCTGTTCATATCTTCTGCCCATTTTTTAATTGGATATTTTGTTTTTTGGGTGTTGAGTTTTAATAAGTTCTTTGTAAATTTTGGATACTAATCCTTTAACTGTCATTTGCAAATAACTTCTCCCATTCAGTAGGTTGCCTTTTAGTTTTCTTGATTGTTTCCTTTGCTCTGCAGGAACTTTTTATTTTGATGTAGTCCTAATAGTTTGTTTTTGCTTTTGTTTCCCTTGCCTCGGGAGACATATCTAGAAAAATGCTGCTATGGCCAATATCAAAGACATTACTGCCTGTGCTCTCTTCTAGGATTTTCTAATTTTTTAAAATTATTTATTTATTTGAGAGAGTGAGCGAGAGAGAGAGAGGAGAAAGCAGGACCAAGTATAAGCAGGGAACAGGGGGAAGGGCAGAGGGAGAAGCAGACTCCCCACTGAGCAGGGAGCCTGCTGCGGGCTTGATCCCAGGGTCCTGGGATCCTTACCTGAGCCGAAGGCAGACACTTTACCGACTGAGTCACCCAGGCACCCCTCTTCTAGGATTTTTATGTTTTGTCTCACACTTAGGTTTTTAATCTATTTTGAGCTTATTTTTGTGTATGGTGGCAAAAAGTGATCCAGTTTCATTCTTTTTCATGTAGTTGCCCAGTTTCCCCAATACCGTTTGTTGAAGGGACTGTCTTTGTCCCATTGCATAATCTTTCTTTCTTTGTCATGATTAATTGACCATATACCACAACTTCTTTTTCATCTGTTGATAGACACTTAGGTTGTTCCCATATCTTAGCTATTGTAAATAATGCTGCTATGAACATGGGGGTACAGATATCTTTTGATATTAGTGTTTTTGTAACTTGATATATTCCCAGAAGTGGAATTGCCGGATCATATGGTAATTCTATTTTTAATTTTTTGGGGGGATCCTCCATATTGTTTTTCATAATGGCTGTTCCAATTTATAATCCCACTGACAGTGCACAAGGGTTTCCCTTTCTCTACATCCACACCAGCATTTGTTGTCTTATCTTTTTAATGATGTCCATTCTAAGTGGTATGAAGTAATATCTCATTGTGGTTTAAATTTGCATTTCCTGGGCGCCTGGGTGGCTCAGTCATTAAGCGTCTGCCTTCGGCTCAGGTCATGATCTCAGGGTCCTGGGATTGAGCCCCACATCAGGCTCCCTGCTCGGTGAGAAGCCTGCTTCTCCCTTTCCCACTCCCCCTGCTTGTGTTCCCTCTCTCGCTGTGCCTCTCTTTGTCAAATAAATAAATAAAAAACCTTTAAAAAATAAATAAATTTGCATTTCCTAATGACTAGTGATGTTTAACATTTTTTCATGTACTTGTTGACTTTTTTTATATTGTCCTTGGAAAAATTTCTACTCAGGTCCTTTGTCTATTTTTTAATTGAGATATTTTTGTTTGTTTTTTTTGTTTTTGTTTTTGTTGAGATTATATGAATTCTTCATATAATTTGGATATTAACCCTTTATTGGATATATGGTTTGCAAATATTTTTTCCCATTCCATCAGTTGTATTTTCACTTTGTTGGTGGTTTCTTTTGCCGTGCAGAAGCTTTTCAGTTTAATGTAGTTCCACGTGTGTATTTTTTATTTTGTAGCTTGTGCTTTAGCAGTCATTTCCAAAAAAATGATTACAAATACCCATGTCAGGTAGCTTTGTTTCTGTGTTTGCTTCTAGGAGTTTCATGGTTTAAAGTCTTACATTTAAGTCTTTAAAGATTCTAAGCGGTTGAGCCCCACAGATTCCCCTACAATCTATGTGGTGCTAGATCAGAGTAGGGGATCCTACAAAGTGACCCACAGTACTGGAGAAGGCTGGTTGTACCCCCAGGTTCTCTTTTCCCACTGGAGGAACCAGAGGTTCAGGGGAGATCTCTCCATTTGGTGCTGTGCTGGTCTGGGGGATGGGCAGTGCAGTCAATGTGTAGCCCTTCTTTACCCTTCTAATGATGTCTGTCTTGGTCTCTGTGGTGCAGGGAAGGGGTACTTCAGCCTCACACTTGTATTCTAGGATTCTCTCAGTGGTATCTTGTTCTTGAACAGATATTAGTATTATTCTTATGAGGGGAAGAAAAGTCAGGAACAACCTATGTTGTCATCTTGTTGATGTCACTCTCCTGTTGTTTTTTATTGAAATATATTATTTCTGTCTCTTCAAAGAAATTATGTAAAGTTTCATGTTGTGCATTCCACCATATTAGCTCCTATTGAATATAAATATTCTTACCTATTTATTGTTCCTTTCATAGAGGGAGCCAGACCTAGTAGCTTCCGTTCATATACAGTAAGATCAAGCATTGGGTTTGGTTCATTCTCAATAACAGCTGTACCTAAGGAGCTGGAGCAGTCAGTTACCTTTGCTATAATAGTCTTTCCTTAGTTTGTTATGTTTTGAAGGAAATGCTCTACCAGATGTGAATATTTACAATTTTCTTTGTTTTCCTTATTTATACTTGGCTTAAGTAAGAAACCAAGGCCACAAATATAGATCAAATAGCATACAAAACTACTAATATGATAAAAGCACTGTGTTTGAACTTAGAATATACCTTTTGCTTTTATTTTTTCAACAAATCAAAGTAAGCATGCATTTTACTCATATTTCAAACATTTTCCTAATTATATGACTTCATGTGTCATCTAAACTCAATATTTTTCTTCTTTATTCTTAAGTGTCATTATTTCATGTAATATCAATGTTCACATAGAATGTTAATGTCCTAACTTTTTATATATTATAATTGTCTCTTTAAAAATATTTCAGTCTTTAATTTTTCCCTTGTCTTTATTATTTAATCAACTTTTATTTAAAAATCTTTTTATTCATAATTTTTACTATTCTTTGTGCTTCTCTTAATATTTTCCTTCTCAACAACTTAAACAATATTTTCCCTCACATTTTTTAATTTCTTTTACAAGTACCTCTTTTTATTTTCTTTTTCCTTTAGAGATGATTTTTTCTCCTTTTAACTTTACCCTCAGGATTTAAACAAAGTCTCTTATTTTACTATCCTCTATGTGGGGTTCTGTTTTATTTTTTTTAATCTTTTGTCAAAATTATGATTTACTGGGGTATTTACATAAAGGTATTTACATGAGTTTCATAGCTACCAGAAAAATTACTTACTGCATCCCTCTCTTCCGAGGACATCTGAATCTTCATCTTTTTTGAGACCCCCTGGGGAAAAGAATTTGATGTTCAGTGCTGGCTCCATGGATTCTGTCAAAGGGGCATTGTTATGCAGTTTGCCTAAGAAACAGAATCACATTCATTGTGTCAGCTGGATTCATGATTATATTCTCACTCTTGAAGACAATGGTACTTGGGGACTTTATAGTAAACGACATAGCAGAATACGTTATCTCTCCTCTCGTTCACAGGAGGAGAACATGTGTCATTTACTATCATTTTCCATCTCTAAAATTATTGCTTTGTTATAAAAGCTTATGACCAAATCACTTTGCTATTGACAATGTATTACTAGAATCTTTGCAACCAGTGGAAAGAGGAGGAAGAACAAAAATAAAGAGAAGAACCTCTGATTATTTTGAACAGTAAAAATGTTTAATGGAAACATCAGGGAGCTTAAAGAATTGAGATACATGAATTCAGTGATGCCAACTGTCATGTGTCACTACCAGCTCTCTGTTCCCTTTGGCAGAATAAGCAGAACAAACAGAACAAACATGCAGTTTCTTCTACAAAAAAATGCAGACCAAGAGTTTGTCCAGGAATAACACTAGGATATCTGAAAAGCCTCTTAAAATTTAGTCAAAGATGTTTTGGTGGATTTTAAGTAATAACAATTCTACATTTTCTTTTTTTTACAGTTTTTGGCACACTCATTGCTCATTGGTTTTAATCACAAAAAAGTTTGTTGAAGTCTTTAATATATGCCCCTGCAATAGGTTTTCTTATTGAGATATAATTGACATATTAGTTTCAGGTGTACAACATGATTCAATATTTGTATATATTGCAAAATGATCACCGCAGTAAGTCTAGTTAGCATCCATCACCGTACATAGTCACAATATTTTTTTTTGTGATAAGAACTTTTAAGATACAATCTCTTAGATAATAAAAAAGACATAATCCCTTGGCAACTTTCAAATATACAATACAGTATTATTAACTGTAGCCATAATGCTATACATTACATCCCCCAGAACTTATTTATTTATTTTAAACTGGAAGTTTCTACCTTTTGATCACCATCATCCCCTCACTCCAACCTCTGGCAACCATCAGTCTGTTCTCTGTATCTGTGAGTTCAGTTTTTTGTTGGTTGGTTGGTTTTAGATTCCGTGTATAAGCGAGATTATATGGTATTTGTCTTCTCTGTCTAACTTACTTTGCTTAGGGTTCTTCTTAATGTCAATACAGACAATCTGGCCATTATTTTCTTTCGCTTTTCTATGATATTTCATGGTATAACTATCTGTGGGATTCCTTTGAAATTGTAATCTTGGTACATATTGCCTATATGATCTAACCAAATTTATTAATTTCTCTTAGTTTCATCTATAAAATATAGATAATAATTGTACTTTTTTCATAGGTTCATTTTCAAGGAGTAAATGCATTCATAAATTTAAGTAATTTGGCATTGTTTCTGGCATTTAGTCAGTGCTCAATAAAGGTTGTATACTATGGCTACTATTTAACCCTTACCTTTGTCCATGAATATTATGCCCATATGTGGAATTTTTTCCTAGGTGTATTTCCTAAAAGGAGAATTATTAAATAAGCATATACTGAATTTTGGCAGTTTCTGTATAATTGCCCACCCTAAAGGAGATATATACATATGTGTGTGTATTATATTATATATTTTATATATATAAGTACATATCACATCAAGAGTAAAGGTCAGTTCTTAATTTTCTACACTCATGACCCTACTTGATATTACCAACCTTTAAAGCTGTGACCGGTCAAATAGTGATAATTTAGTATCTCAGAGCCAGTTGTGATTACATTGTTGCTATAAGACACAACCTACCATGAATGAATGCAGTATCCAGGAGGAGGCATATTGCTCAGGAATCCTTGTAAGGTACAGTCAGCTTAAAATGAGAGACTGGAACAGAATGCTGCTAGTAACCAGTAACCAGGTACATTTCTTTGTTCTTGGGGAGAGAAACATGCCTGTAATTCAGTCCACTGACTCCCTCCATGAGTCTCTAGTCCCTTATGAGCCGTAAGGTTAAGGAGAGAGAAAAAAAGATAAAAGAGCTCACCATCCTATAGTGGGGGTGCTAAAGCATTCTAGTATTGTAGAGAACACCGGGATCTCTGGGAAAAAGTTCAGGACAAATAGACATGTGACAGTGCCTGGGAAGACAACTAATCCCCCTTCAGCTAGAGGATCTAAGCCCAAAAGAACTTCTAGAAATTTAAATGTTGATTTCAACTTGCAAATGCTGGCAAACAGTAGGAAATGGTTTACATAGGATTCTCCCTTCTAAATAAAGCACTAGCCTGACCCATCACAAGAGGAACAGAGAGCTGCTGACCTTAGGGAGCAAAAAAATACTTCCTTAGACTCTGGTTCCATTTGGGGACAGCCTGTCATATTAGGAAAGTTACCCTCCTAAATTGCAGGGATGTCTGAAGGATTAATGTTTGCTGGCTCTGGGCCAAACTTCTGGGAAGTTTGCCAGCAGCTGAAGCTCTGTGGGTGATACAAAAACCAGACTGTATATGAAAGAACTGACAGGGATAAAATTGTCAGGACTGGTCAAACTGGGATAATGACCGGAAAGCTAAAACAATTCTAGGGGAAGAAACATCTGGAAAATAAAGGAGGAGGGGAAAATCATTAGGAAGACATTGTGTAAGGAAGGCCTATGTTAGGGGACCATTATCCTTTAGAGCTCTGGGCAATTCATTCTCACCCCCAGAGCACATAGCCTCTGAGTTCTCAAACATGCAGTGAAAGGGGATTGCTTATCTTGCCTCAAAATTACTTAAAAAAACAAAACAAAACAAAAACCACAACACAACAGAACAAAACAAAAACTCTCCACTATTCCTTTTGCCACCCAACCATCAGGCTTCTCTGAGTTTGCTAAGATAAGAGAATAAGTCTAGAGGACAACAGTACCTCCCCAGGCAGTTGCTTGCCCAAAGGAGAGGGGGCCCTTCACATTCCTAAGTCAAGTGGACACCAGAGCCCTAGAAACTGAATTTTGGCTCACATGGTAGAACTGCTCTTCCTTCAGCAACAGCCAAATAAAGCCAGCACGGTTCAGCTTGCTCACTAACACTGACTGATGGCTTTTATAGTGATGGATGGATCAAATCAGAGGTCGTTGCAAGCTGGAATGCTGATGGGAAAGATGTATCTACACCATAATCATAGCTTTTAACTGGACTTCCAGGAGGGGAGGAGTGTAGAAATGGGAAGCGGCAATGAACTTCTTCACTTTTCCTACTTCAACATCAGCAGATATATAGACATCTACCCCTGGATGAAACAATTTCTGAGACTCTATGGAAAGATAATAGTAATGTAACAGACTGTTTCACTGTTGAGGGAAATGACCAATCACAGCTGACTAGACATAAACATAATACACTCCAAAAAGCACCAGAGTATTTGAGGTCAGGTAGAATGACAACCCCTCTTTTTATTTGTATCCCAGATATATGTGATGAGGTCCTGGATCAAAGGGTTGAACTACAATGAGCAGAATTGTCCGAGGGGACTTCCAGGGGACTTGGAAAATTTGGTATGTGGTCTAACATGGCTTCTAAATTTGTTTTGAGAAAAGTATTCAAAAGTTCTTCTGTTTATGTGAGATGGACAACAGTCCACATTTGTCCTAGAGCTATATTCATGCTCCCGATTTCACTCACAATTTAGTCTACAGGGATGTTAACACTGACATTTCATAGAACATTATGCTGGGGTGTTATGCTAGTTGAACCTGGTAAACAGAAATAGCAAGTTACTTTGGATGCCTTAGTAAGGTGTATACCTGCCAAAGATGTACACATGCTTGTAAAGGTTTTCAGGGGCCTGAAATAATAGTGAAGTGTATCCCATGGTCATGCTGAGACATCATCTTAAAGTCAAGGCCAGGTTATTGTATCTTTCATGTACTACTATCAAGAGACCAACTTAGACTGTTCCAAGGAACAACTCTGCAAACCTCCATGGATTTGGGAGGAGTGTCTAATAAGCCCAGGAGAGTGTGGGAGGTAGGATTCTAATAATTCTAATTCTAATTCAGTGGCCCTCACCTATAATACTAATGATTATGTATATTAAAAGGTATTTTACTGAAGTAATTAAAGTCCCAGATCACTTTATCTTAAGATAAGGAGCTTGTCCTTGGTGAGCCTGATCTAATCAGGAGAGTCCTAAAAGGAATGGAGGTCTTTCTGGTGAGAGATATTCAAAATGTGAGAGGATTTGACATCAGTGAGATTCCGTATAGTTGGCTTTGAAGATGGAGAATTCCAAGTAGCAAAGAATGCAGATCAACTCTGGGAGCTGAGAATAGCCATGGCTGACAGTCATTGAGGAATGAGGATCTCAGTACTATAACAACAAAGATTTGGATTTTGCCAGTAATCTAAATGAGCTTGGAAGCAGATGCTTCCCCATGTTCTCCAGTCAGAACTCTCTGGCTGACACCTTTATTTTGGCTTTAGATACTTCACATAAAACCCAGCCAGACCATGCCTGGACTTATGACCTACAGAACTGTAGATAATAAATGTGTGTTATTTTAACTGCTAAATTTGTGGTAATGCATTATAGCATCAGTAGAAGAACAAACCAACCAAGAGAGAAAAGTACAGATCTCTAGGATTCTGGAGCAAAGCCATGCCTTTTGCAGCAGAGCATGATTTGCTATTTGAAAAGGTATCCCAGCAAGTGAGTTGGTCATAGAGTGGACTAAATAGTTCACTCTGAACTATCAGTGACTGTAATCAAATCCACCAATCCTGATCTTGATATTATCTGATCTAGTAAATTGGAAGTTCAGAGGGCACAGAGCAATCTCTTTAGGATGGAAATTGTGCAGTATAGTTTGGGCTCTATTAAGTTGAATGATCACATACCCATGTGGCCTATCCGTGTTACAGTGAAGCCTTTGTTTTAATGCACATCTATGGATTAGGGTGGACATTTTTTCAACCAAATAACAGTGGATGAATAAGCTGGTTTACTGGTTTATCAGCTTGATATATTGGTATAAACTAAGAAAGGGGTTGGGATTGCACTCTAGCTCTCTTGTGGTTTGGCCCTTCTACCTCTGAAGGGGCAGTGATTATTCTTTATTGGTCTTAATAGTAAGGTTTGCTTTTTCTAACTGCAGTTTCTCTTCCAGCACAACCTCTTATAGGACATCACAGTTATCAACCCAGACAAAAGAACCCATTTTATGATTAAAAAATGTGATAATGGGTGCATAACTGCCTGATCCACTGGTCCTACCATGTACTGCTTGATCTGGAAGCACAATGGAATGTTGGAATGGCCTATTAAAGATCAGTTTCAAAAAAAGAAAAAACCAACATTCTGCAAGTTTAGGGAACTGTTCTACAACATGAAATACATGTCAACAGCTCATAGTCATGGTAGTCACTGTTGTTTTCCCAGGCTTAGGATACTAGTCCAGGAACCAGTGGTAGAAGTATAATTAACCAAATATGCCATTACACCCTGCAACTCACTTGCCAGATTTTTACTTTGTGTTCTCTAGTCTTTAGGCTTGGAAAGATTAAAAGTCTTGGTTTGGAGTAGGGTGGAAGGGGTCTTCTACCAGGGAATACAGTAAGGCTTTCTTTGACCCTGAAGTTATAACTCCCACGTGGTCATATTGGGCTTCTCATTTTGGTGGTTCAGCAGACCCCAAGAGGAGTTAATTTATGTTGGAGATTGCTAGAGTTTTAGCAACCCAATAAGCAGGAAAGGAAAATATTTGTAATCTAGGAGATTCACTGGGGCAACTCTTGATTTTCTAAACCCAGTGATAGCTGTATGCACAATTGCAACAACTATAACCTCACAAGTGCCGTGACCAGAGGCTCTTATTCTTCAGGGATCAAGATCTGGGTCCTTTCATCAGTGATGAAACTGAGAACAGCTGAAGGACTTGCTAAGGATAAAAGTTACCTAGAATGTATGGTAAAAGAGGAAGATGATGAGTATCAGTTAAGGCCTAGGGGCCAGTTACAATTCTGGGTATTTCAACTTATTCAATTAATAATCTTATATTAAATGTTTTGTGGTATATTGGTCTTAATGTAGGGCATAAGAGGTCTTGCGTGCTGCAAGGAGAGGAGATGTCTATCAAACATATTGTGTTTCTCTCACAAATACCCTAGACTTGCTTCAGCATGACAGCACCTTGTTATGGATCTACAACACATCTCTTGCTTTATGAATGGTGTTTATCTATTTCAGCTCATTGGATGACTGTTAAAGCCTACTCCTCTGAGCTGATGCACATGTACATATATAACTGTGAACAGTTGACACTTCCTGGGTAAACAAACACTACCCCCTTTCATGTCTCAGGCTGATATGCATTTTACAGGGTCCCTCATGGAGTTCCTAGTGGGAATGAATTCCAATGGCCTATAGATGGAATATCCCAGTAATGTCCCTTAAGACAACCTTCCCTCTTTCTTTGTTTCAATTCTTCTACTCCTTCCATTTTGGTTCTTTAGTATCACTTGTCAAAATAAATACCTTCCTAAGAATCCTTGTCCCAGGGCGCCTGGGTGGCTCAGTTGGTTAAGCGACTGCCTTCGGCTCAGGTCATGATCCTGGAGTCCCAGGATCGAGTCCCGCATCGGGCTCCCTGCTCGGCGGGGAGTCTGCTTCTCCCTCTGACCCTCCTCCCTCTCATGCTCTCTGTCTCTCATTCTCTCTCTCTCAAATAAATAAATAAAATCTTTAAAAAAAAAAAAAAAAAAAAAAAAAAAAAAAGAATCCTTGTCCCAAATCTTGCTTTATTGGGGGAACCCAAATAAGGACAGCCGGGTTCCTGAAATATCCTGATTATAAAGTGCCCAATAAATAAATCTCTTGCTATCAGACGCAGGGAGTTTGTAGTCTTTCCAATATGTCTAACTTTCTAGTCAAAATGTAACTTTTAGCATGTATGAAAATTCATCTGAATTAAATACTTGACTTCTTCCTTTCTGTGAATGCCCGACTATTAGAGGCATAGCACTTAAGTAACATCTTTTATTGACATCAGAATTCTAGATTAATTCTTTTTTATTATTTTTTTGCATAAACGAATCTAAAGAACTTGATAGAGAAGACAACATAGTCTAGGAGCCTGACCAACTTCTTCCCCACTTTCTCACTTACCACTTTATCTGGACTTTCTCAAGAGAAAATATGAAAAGAAACATCACAGTGATTCCAATAGCTACTTTATTAATAGGGTCTCTCTGACTTTGGGGGAAAAAAAAAGAAAGGGAAATATTTTAGGATGTCAAAGCCCTTGAGATTTGTGTAAATTTTGACTATATCATACTTTAAGAATATACACAGCTATCACAATGATACATCTGCCAGTGACTTTAAATGGATGTTAATGCCTCAGAATAAATGGCAACAGTATATTTCCAGGTTTATAAAATAGGTTGGTGGTGTTCTATCAATATATTTCCAGACATAACTGAAGAATAAGAATTAAGGCATGATAAACATACACCTTAGAGGAAACTAGGTACAGTTTTTTCCTATAGTACAGTTTCATGTGAATTTTATCTAGAAATTCATGCCAATTGTTTCCTTATATAGGAATTTTACTTAATTTTCTATTTTATCTGACACTTAGGACATTTGTTAGAACGAATAGGAATATTTATATCATTACAATTCAATCTCACCACCACAGCATGTTTTTATTATGGGTAAATCTATGTTAATATTTTGGTATAATATCCCATTAGACCTTTGAATACAAGTCACTTTAGCTGTATTCAATTGATATTCAATGAAACGTAATTTTAATGGAAACTGCTATAAGCATATTTCATCCCCAGAAAGTTAATTAATATCTTAGAAGTCTTGCTACTAACTTACATTGATCATACAAAGGATATGGGTAGCATTTAAAATGAAAATAAAGTGAAATACAATCCTAATTCCTTCATATTTTCATTTCATTTACGTATTTCATATTTTCCTTAATGGTTAAATTAATTCATAATTTTCTGTACTTATAAAATTTATAAGACGAATAGCTAAAAAGAATTAACTTTAATACTTTGTTTTATTTTAATTCAAAAATAATATATTTTGCCTGTTTGATCACATATTCAAACATAATAAATACTCAAATTCTTAAATATGGACTACATAATAAAATTGTATATATTCATATTTATGCATTAAAAAGCAAGTACTCAATAACCTATGAATAAATTATGATTCATTCACATGAGAGGGGGGAGGGTCGGAGGGAGAAGCAGACTCCCTGCCGAGCAGGGAGCCCGATGCGGGACTCGATCCAGGGACTCCAGGATCATGACCTGAGCCGAAGGCAGTCGCTTAACCAACTGAGCCACCCAGGCGCCCCTGGCATACTTTCTAAGAGTCATGCAAAGGACAGTTCTTTTTTGCAAAACTGAATGTAATGGTGTTGGGTGAGGTCATTGAAAGGACATAACCTCTGGTTGACCCTTGAGCTGGACCCAGAAATTGGAGATTTCTCACCTACTCTTGTCCTTGGAATGCATGATCCACCCATCATTCCCATAACCCGAACCATTTGAAGGACATAGCCTTGAGAGTGAGGTGTTGTTGAGGCCGTCTGGATGGTATATATGACTGAACCCCATTAAGTTCGCTACATAAACTTTTAAGATTCTGGCAGGTGGGTGCTGAGATCTACTGGTCTTGAGGCGGTGGAAGACAAAGCTCCTAGTTAAGCCACCTTGCTTATTAACAACACCACCTACCAATCTGGAGTGGCCTGCCACTTTCTTTGGTCTGTCCTTTCCCTCTGTATATGGTAGCCAGCTTTTAATTTCAGCTGGAGAAGTACTGAGGCTGCAAAACAAGTGGTAGGGCACTTCACCTTTTACAGAGAAGAGGCAAGAAAATCACTTCCAAAACTGATACAATCATTCTCTTTCTTTCAGTATTTGCACAGTGAAGGACAGACACACACACACATAAAACAGGGGAGTATCTCCTATTTCAAAATGAAGAATCACATTAAACCCCTTTTCTATTGTTTTTCATATTATTTTCTGGAGATCAAATTTGGCACTGATAAGATTTGAACCAAATATGCATTATTACATTAGGCTGCTTTCAGTAGAAAATTTTTGAACATAAAGGTGAAGGACACGGTGTTTTCTAAATAATATGTACAGTATATGTTTATTATACATTTAATTATTTTTCAGTATATTTAATTTTTACTTGTATTTCCCGTTAAGAGAGCTAAAATTAACATTTATTTATAAATACTATTATTTACAAATACTATTATTAACAATCTTAAGTAATTATTTTAATAAACTACTCTGTTCCACTATCAACTGTTGAAACTTTTTTTTTTTTAATCAACTGTTAAAACTTCTAGTCACCGCATTTAGGAAGTAGTCTAAGACACTTCTCTGAAAAACATAGGTTTCTCACTTAGAGAGTGAGGATTATAACTTTATATGGGCTTCCTCAGACAAAAGAATGTACTGGTTAAACTCTCTGGCTGTAAGTCACACATCTACTGCTCGCTATGTACAAAGTGCTTCTCTTTGAGTTCTAAACTTTTCACTTTTATTTATTTTTTTTTTAATTAATTTTTTTTTTTTTTTAAAGATTTTATTTATTTATTTGACAGACAGAATAGCGAGAGCAGGAACACAAGCAGGGGGAGTGGGAGAGGGAGAAGCAGGCTTCCTGCCGAGCAGGGAGCCCGATATGGGACTCGATCCCAGGACCCTGGGATCATGACCTGAGCCGAAGGCAGACGCTTAACGACTGAGCCACCCAGGCGCCCTAAACTTTTCACTTTTAAATGGAGACAGTATTACTAATGCCTAATTCAAAAATTGCCAGGAATATTAAATGAGATATCCTACATAAACATTTCTCATTGTGTCTGGTTCATATTAAATGCCAATAAATGTTGTTATTTTTACTATCATTACCTCAATGTTGTTGTTGTTGTTTTTGTGAATGCTGGATAATGTAGTGTTTATAAAGTCAATTTCTAAATTATTAATATCTGTTAAATGTTAATTATTATTTTATTAGTATCCAGACTCCAAAAAAATCTCAGTAAATCAGTTAAGGTTGGTGATCTCTACATATAATATCAGACAAAAGACAATAAGGCTAGTTATTATGTGGATCAGGAAACGAACTTCTCTTCCAATGTTTTAATGTGGTGAGAAACTATCAGGTAACTTTATAGTGTGACATAATTTATATGACATAAATTGTCATATAATGACATGTTGAATATCCGGGCTATCTTCTACCTCAGTCCTAACTCTTAAGTGGGGACACATGTTTGGGATTTTCTTGCTACAAATGGGAGTAACCATATTAAACAAGATAGCCCTGTTAGAAGATTCTAAACATTGCTACAAAAGAGGCACTTCAAAAATAGAATCAGGCATTGATAAAGGAGAATCGAAGAGTTAACTCAAATGCAAAGAGCTCAACTATGAAAACCTAACACAGATGCCAAGATGTGGTAGAGACGGATATGGGCTACTCACTTCCTGCTTCAGAGAAAGACTTGATGCCCACCAGCGGGCAGTGCAGCCTGCACATGGCCTCTTGCTGCCAGTGCCCTCATGTCAGCCTCAAGTGCAGGGTCAGTCCTTTAGAGTCATGTCCTTTCTGTGGGAGCTCAGTAGAGTTACTGAGTCAGGTGGGGATAGAAAGGTTAAAATTGTTTTATACTTAGAGTCTCTTTTCCATTCTTCAAAGGTATATGTCATCTGAAAATTAAATCACTTTCCATCAATACCTACTCTAAATTTTGTCAGAATGTGTCTTCTTAGGATTCAGAATTTGCCATAAATTTGCCTCAGGTTTACAGCGACCAATTAGTACCTTCTGAGTTAGGTTATTCACATGCCAGGTATCCATCCAAATGCAAAACTTTTTGGTTTATAGTTGCTAAACTTGCCCCATGAACACAGTGGGGGACTTAATAGAACACAAAGAAAAAGTTTATTGCATGATAAATCTGTCAAGGGGTTCAGACATGATGAATGATGTCATTGCACCTTGAAGTATGGTATGTGGGAGGTTTAGGAGTAGTTGCATTACTCAAATTGTCACATAAACAACAGATGAACACACGAATGAATGAATGAATGAACATAATATTTAGTTGCTGACTTATTGATCCATGACAAATAATTGTAAAAATACCAAAAAGAAGATATTTTTTTCCGGAGGGTTTTTCCTCCATCTTTTTATTTATTTATTTATTTATTATTTTCTTTATTTTTTACCTCTGGATTTTGAGTCAGAGTTTTAGGGCAATAAAAACAAGTCTTTATCTAATCAGACATTTCTTGTCTTTTTTTTTTTTTTCATTATTTCAATTTTTGATTTCTGAGTGCTTCCATGCTTCCCAGTCTTTAAGAATTTTGATTACTAAAGTCATCTAAGTATTTTCTTTCCTGAATTTAGAAACATGATCAAATTATTGTTATTCTATAAGATCTCCTAACAATGTATGATTCATTTTAGAGACAAATGCTTTCTAATTTTCAAACTTACTCATAGATATTATACATGGATAAGCACCAAAGCAACTTTATTTTATTGCTCTTATTTGAATTCCTTTTATTTTCCCCTACCTCCTAGGGCTCCTCATAGTCTCTGCTTTTAGCATAATCACAGAAGACAGTAGATCTTTTTTATCTATTGTCTAAAATAGTCTTCCCACTGTTCCATATGTATTGATTCTCATACTTCTAAAATCTCTTTTAGAAATCAATATTTTGACCTTGACATATTCTTAATTTGACTATTAAAAATACATTCCTTACTTAGGTTTCATTTCCTTTGACTTGGTTTGCTTTATTGAACTGAAAGTTATGAAAAGAAAAAAGTAAAACTTTTTCTCTGGGATATTTCTCTTGATGAGTTTTCATTATTCTTTTTCAAATCATGGCACAAAGATTACAGTAAAACCTGGGCTTTATGTTACCTAGTATGTAATTTATTTTAGGTTGGGAGGACACCTTTCAAACTCTCAAATTTGTTGATATATATATATATATATTTTTTTAATTTTAATTTTAATTTTTTTTATCTTTCTGCCCTACCATTCCCTGTACACATGTTCTTGGTTGTTCATTCTTACTGTGCCTTATGATTCCCAGTCACACAGTGTTCTTGCCAACTGTGACAACATATCTTTGGAATGTGTTCTTTATTTTTCTCAATATTTCATTCATTCACTTTAAATATTGCTTCAAATCTTTCTTCTGCTATTGCATTTATCATGAGTAACCATATCTATCTCTTTCTAACTTCTATGTTGTATTTAAATCTAACTCCCACTAGAGCATTTTGAATATTCATATGTTCCATTTGCTTTCATAATTTTTACATGTATTTTCCTCTGCTTGTAGGAAAAATTCCCCCTTTTCTGGTAGAAAATTAAATATTATCTTGTATAAGAAGTTTTTCTATTTCCACTGGGTAGAATTAATTATTTGATCTTTCATGCTACGAAATGACTACTCTATATGATTCTTACATAATACAGATCATTCTAAGTGCTATTCATAGTTCCATATTAAGTAATTGCTAGTTTCTTAGTGAGGGATAGATATATATCTAAGAAATCATTGAAATTAAAGCCTTTCCTTCACTTTAATTCTTATACTACTTACTCTAGGACAAGAAAGTGGTTGGAGTTAATTTATTCACTTAAAATATGAAATGTAACATCTTGAGATGTTTTATTATAACTTCCAAAGACCAGTAAATTATCCACAAAATAGTAGTGTTCGATAAATGTTTGATGAATTTGTTTTGCCAAATAAAACTTAAATGCCATCACTCCTGGGTGGCTCAGTCAGTTAAGCGGCTGCCTTTGGCTCAGGTCATGATCCCAGAGTCCTGGGATCGAGTCCCACGTCGGACTCCCTGCTCAGTGGGGAGTCTGTTTCTCCCTCTCCCTCTGCCTGCTGCTCTCCCTGCTTGTGCTGTCTCTCTGTCAAGTAAATAAATAAAATATTTAAAAACAAAAAACAAAACAACAACAACAAAAAACTTAAGTGCCGTCAGTCACTAGAAAGCAGTTATAGAAAGAGTAATTTAAACAATAGGTAAAATTTATGAACACATTCTAAATGACTAGATCCTAGGAAAATTATAAAAGTGAAATGAAGAATTAGAATGATTTACTTAAACAAAATAAACATTTTAATCTGCCATAATATTATACTTATTTTGTTTTTTGTTTTTCCTTGTGTTTGCACATGCTTTGTTCCACTGTTTCCTCTTTCCTGTTTTCCTGTGGATTATTTGAACATTGTTTAGCAACCATTTCGGTTTATCTACATCTTCAAGTTTTATTTTATTGTGGTAAGAATTCTGAACACGAGATACATGATTTTAACAAAATTTTAGGTGTGCAATACATTATTGTTAACTATGGGTATAATATACTGCAGCTATCTAAGAGAGCTGATTCTTCTTACTGAACTGAAACTTTATGACCATTGATGAGTATCTCATTTTCCCATTCTCCTAGCTACTGACAACTCTGATTCAACTCTTTGATTCTGTGAATTTGACTATTTTAAATACCTTTGTCCAAAATGTAGAATTGTGCAGCATTTGTCTTTCTATGTCTGGCTTATTTCACTTAGTATCATGTCTTCCAGGTTCATCCACGTTGTCACATATGGCAGAATTTCCTCCTTTTTAAGTCTGAACAGCATTCTCTTGTATGTATACACCATATTTTCTTTATTCATACATCTGCTGATGGACATGTAAGTTATTGCCACATCTTTATCTTGCTTATTGTGAATAGTGCTGCAGTAAACATGAGAGTGCTAATATCTCTTTCAGATCCTGATTTCAGTTATTTTAGATATATAACCATAAGAAGAATTGCTGGTACATATTGCAGTTGTGTTTTTAATTTTTTTGAGTAAACTGTATACTGTTTTCCAAAGCAGCTGCCGCATTCTATATATTTAGCAACAGAATGTAAGAGTTTTAATTTCTCCCCATCCTTGCCAACATTTGTTTTCTTTGTTGTTATTGTTCTTGTTTTGTTCATATCCACTCAGACAGGTGTGAGGTTATATCTCATTGTGTTTTTGATTTGTAGTTCTCTGATGATTAGCTATGCTGAACATCTTTTCATAGCTCTGTTGGCCATTTGTGTGTTTTCTTTAAAGGAATGCCTATTCAAAGTCCTTGGCCCACTTTTTAATTGAGTCATAATTTTTTTTTTTTTTGCTATTAAGTTCCTTATATATTTTGGAGATTAATCCCTTATCAGATATATGGCTTATAAACATTTTCTCCCATTCCAGAGGTTGTCTTTCACTCTGCTGATTTTACTGACCATAAGCTTTTTAGTTTGTAGTCCCACTTATTTTTGTTTTTGCTGCCTGATTTATCCATATTTATGATTATTATATATCATTTTATAAGCTTTTAGTGGTTGTTTTCCTATTGGTAAATATTTCCTGTAAAGGACCAGATAGTGTATAGTATAAGCTTTGTGAGACATATGGTCACCTGGTCAGTTCTGCAAGAGTGGCAAAAAATAGTCATAAACAATACATAAATGAGTGGACATAGTTATGTACCAGTCAAAATTTATGGACAAAAACAGATGGAGGATGCGTTTTAGTTCAAGGGCAGGAACTTGCCAAACACTGTCATTTTAGGGATCACAATCTGTATATGTAACATTACCATTTACTAATATCAATATTTACCAATTTTAAAGGAAAGTATATACCTTAACTGCATTTTAGTCCCATATATTCTCTATCTTATGATATAGTTTTATTAGGTATCATGTCTACGTATTTTGAGGATGACATCAGGTAATTTTTGCTTTCAATTATAAAACATACTTCTAAAAACTCAAGGAGTTATTATGTTCCTAAAGAGATTTTAAAACTATGAGAATCAGGGGCACCTGGGTGGCTCAGTCGTTAAGCGTCTGCCTTCGGCTCAGGTCATGATCCCGGGATCCTGGGATCGAGCCCAGCATCAGGCTCCCTGTTTGGCAGGAAGCCTACTTCTCCCTCCTCCACTCCCCCTGCTTGTGTTCCCTCTCTCGCTGTCTCTCTCTCTCTCTCTCTGTCAAATAAATAAATAAAATCTTTTAAAAAAATAAATAAAACTATGCGAATCAATATGTATGGAACAAAGGGAAGATAGTTTCAGAAAACAGATTTAAAAAAAAACTGTCTTTAGTTATTATGTTAAAAGCAGAGACCAAGGGGAGTCACAAGAAGTAGGAAACAAAAGAATTAAAATAATTGCAATAAAATAAAGTTACTTTTGTTCTTGTCCTGAAATAATCTATGAGGCTCTTTTCATTTTCTTTCTGCTCCTCAGATTTAGGAATATATATTAATCTATTTCTAAGTTCCCAAATTATTTCCTCTGTCAACTCCATTCTGCTATTGGGTTCATCCAGTGAGTTTTTATATTTTGTTCATTGTATTTTTCAGTTCTAAATGTTCATTTTTTTTTCCTATTCATTCCTGACACTTAATATTTTTTTAAGAGTGTCTGTAATTGTTTGGACATTTTTATGAGAGATGGTTTACAATTTGTTGGATAATTTCAACATCTGTATCATCTTGGTAGTGGCATCTATTTACTGCCTTTTATTCATGAGAGTCTAGATTTTCCTGATTCTTGAAGTGGTGAATGATTTAAGATTGTACATTGGGCATTTGAGTATTATGTTGAGAGTGTCTGGTTTCTTTTAAAAATCTCTATTTTTTTCAGGCATGCAATACCCTGGGGTTCAGAACATACATCCTGACCCACTTTGTGGGATGTGGTTGAAATGTCAACTATTTTCAAAGCCTTTGCAGTATTATTGTGGTCCTTCCCACTTCTGTGCTTCCTAGAGGCCAAGCTAGAACCCAAGGTATACTCCACACCAGAATTAAGTTATCAAAACTTTACTGTTTTATATTTGGTTGGTTTCATGTATGAACTGCCCTTGAGGTCTGCCCATCACTCCACACACAGGCTTAAAATATCCTTGTCTCTAATTCCGTCTCTGAAATTCTCCCTTTCCTTATTCTTTTCTTGGGAAAAATAGGTACATTGCCTCGTTTTTTTCTGAAGATAGAATGGTGGACAGAGCTCTGCCCTCCATTTCCATAGCTGAGATGGTGGGGAGAGAGAAGAGTGTTGCCTCATTATTGCAGTGTGTGAATACGTGACTTGCCTCTTCTCCCGGTGTGTCTATGGTGTGAGGTGTGATGCTCCACCTTATTGCAGGGCAGAGATGAAAGGTAAGTCTCTCTTCAGAGTCACTGTCATCAGGGTATGCACATCACCATATTGTTGCGGGGCAAGGATAGAAGACAGGGCTCTGTTCAGTCTCTGCACTTCATAAGAAGGGAAAGTGGTACAACATTTTTATTATAGTGTTTACCTGGAGTAAGGCATATATGGTCAAAATGTTTCTCTTCTACTGGACCACTATTTAACTTGTGCTCTGTCTGGAGAGATCAGGCTTTACTTCTTTGTTTTGTCTGTGTCCATTAATGTTTCTGAGTAGTGGACTTATCTAGTACACAAGCCAGAATATATATGAGGCAAAAAAAAAGGCTAGAAAATTACTGCTGGTTTATTACTCAAGTCTTGTGGTTCATAGCAACTACATCCTCTTTTCTCCCTCTTTTGGAATCATTAGTCAATTGCCCTATGAATTAGCTCTAGGAATTTTTAGTTAGGGATTGGAAAAACAGAGTGGAATGTGCTTATTCTGTCATTTCAAGAACTAGAACCAAGAGGTTACTTTTTAAATTTCCAAGAATTATTTTAATTGAATTTCAAGGTATAAGCTAGACAAAAATAAGTTGACATGAGGAAGGGGAATGAGGGGGAAAGAGAGTATGAATACAGACATATATTTGAGAAATTTGGCCATTATAGGATGCAAAAGATAAGATGGTAGAAGAGGAATGCATAAGTTCATGGAAGGACTGGGTTTTTTTCTTCCCAGAAGAGTCAACATGAGCAAATTTAAGTAATGATGGGAATTAGACACAATGGAATAAGAAGCAAAGCCCAGACAGAAGGAGCTTATGATGGGAAAATAGTCACATCTTCTGTTTTAATAGGAAAGCAGAGAAAAATATAACTGTCATTGTAATTAAGTATATTTGACTATAAGCACTTAATTAAAATATATAGCTTCTTTTGGGTTAGGGGAAATAAATTTGAACATTTAAAAATATAGAAAGGATTTAAATATCTTACATAGAGAACTAGAGAAAGATATAGAGCTGACTAGGGAAATTGAAGCTGCTTAAATTTGGATATATTTTTAAAAGATTAGTTGATGTAATGGCACATGGAATCTAAGAAGAATAGAAAAGAAACTGATGACAGAAAATTGCCAACTTATTGAAATTAGATAAATAGAGGGATCCAAGTGTTAGAGGTCTCTATGGGATTGAAAAGCAGGTATAAGCAATATAAATGCATGAGAGGTTTGGGAAAATAGGGAATGTAATCATAATGATATAGTCAAATTTATGAGTTAATGGGTTGGTCATCTCTGAATGAGAACCGGATGTACAGCTGGTCATGGGAGTAAAAGATCAAATTAGAATGGAGTGGAAGAGTGAGGGAGAAACCGATAGCCAGGAGTGTAAGATGTTAGGCAGATTAATTTCGTGAATATACTTTTCTTCCAGATAGTACCAAAAATTGGGATAGGAATACTGTGATTTTGATATTAACATCCTCAGGTATAAGAGGGGAGAAAATGGAGGAAGGTATTCAAATTAAGTGTTAGCAGTGAAGGGGTTTAAAAAAGCAATAGAACTGGAAATAGTGGCCTTTTTAAAAAAAGTGGTTAAGTAAGTAATTTTATGGAAATGAAATTGCCTAGGAAATGATAAGGTTTCCAGATTAATGTGATTTGGGGCTATAAGAAAAGAAGTAGCTTCAATGGATGTCTTCAGAAAGTAGGGACACCTGGGTGGCTCAGTTAGTTACGCGTCTGATTTCGGCTCAGGTCATGATCCCGGGGCCCTGGGATTGAGTCCCGCATAGGATTCCTTCCTCAGCCGGGAGCCTGCTTCTCCCTCTGCCTGTTTCTCCCTCTGCCTGCCGCTCCCTCTGCTTGTGCTCTCTCTCTCTCTCTCTCTGACAAATAAATAAAAAAGAGAAGAAAAGAAAGAAAGAAAGAATGAGTCTTCAAAGATGCACCTGAGGATGCAGGATGCTTGTGATATACGGGGGGTCAGGGTTGTGGTTCAAGCACAGCCCGCAGAGCCAGACACATGGTTTCAGTCCTGGCTAGCTGGGTGACCTTGGACGCATTAAGTAAATTTTTGACTTCCGGGTTACTCATCTGTAAAATGAAGGTATATTAGTGTCCATACTAGATGATTAAACAAGCTAATACGTGTGTGTCTGTTACAAAGCAACTGTTGTCTCTCAGTTTTAGAGCCACCCTTCTATGCTCCGCAGCAGATTTCAGTTTCCAGATTATTTTTGTCACTCCTACAATCAACCTCATAGCCCCCATCAGAGATACCAGCTCCAGCTGGCTGGCGCCTCTTTCTTAGAAGTATGATGCCCATCTCTGTGTGATCATCTCTGATACCCAGAGGCAACACTTTCAGCCAGGCAGCGAACTCTCTCCAGAGGTCTGCATCCCTGCTTTGCTGGTTCCCACCTCCAAGCTCTAAATTCTAATAGTCCCCCCATTTTGCTTTGTTTCCCTAAACCTTGGGTTAGAACTGAATTCTGTGATATCTCCGTATTGCCTTTTGGTCTTTTAATTTCTTCAATGCTGGTTAAACAATTATTAATCATTTCTATTAAAATAGCAGTGTGTTGGGGCGCATGGGTGGCTCTGTCGGTTAGGCATGTGCCTTTGGTTCAATCAAGATCCCAGGGTCCTGTGATTGAGCCCCACGTCGGGCTCTCTGCTCAGTGGGGAATCTGTTTCTCCCTCTCCCTTTGCCCCTCCCCGCTGCTCATGCTGTCTCTCAAATAAATAAAATCTTTAAAAATAAAATAAAATAGCAGTGTGCTTTATGTTCTCCTGATTGCACTTTGATACTACATAGAAAATATTTAGCACAGAAACTTCTCAAACATGCTAATTATTATTTTGTTTTTGTTACAGCAGAAAGATTTAGGAATCATGGGAAACATAGGTGGTCAGGTTAAGGAAGAGATGGCATAGGTCAGCATAGGAATGTGCACATAGACAGGAATATAAGACCTGGGGGATTTACCTCTTATATGATGCCACTAAGAATATTGGGATGCAAGAAGAGATACATTTTCATGTACCTATAACTACTTACTGAATTTAGTTTCTTACAGACTTAGTTTTATTTCTAAGCAAAAAAGATGGTTCAAGAAGAGGTTATAGTTGTCAGGGACCTGGTATCTTGGTGCTGAGGACATCTTCAGCTATGGCCTAAGGAAGGAAGGAAGGAATGTATGGAAAGGAGACACAAGAGTTATATATGTGAGGATGTTAATATCTTGTGATGACACAGTATAATCTAAAGGGGTGAATACAGTGCAAAACATCTTGTTAAATTGCTGTATTACATATGTTATTAAATGTCCAACTATATTAGCAAAATGAAACAATCACCATATTCATAATGTAGACCGCAAACATATTAGGTAAACTATATTAGTTATGAGAAATTAGATTTAACCGAAGACCTTTTCTGTGCTTCATTCAAACAAAAAGTGGATTACATAAATTTGTTTCATACTTCATTGGCATTTTAATTTTTATGAAGATCAAGGCAATCAGAAATAGAACATCAAATCTTTACCTAGCTCTGAGAAATAAAGAGATCTTGGTTCATGAAGTAAAATAGTGTGGAGTAAGTAAAACAATTGCATTATGAAAGATTTACCAAAGCAGGATAACAGTATAAGTCCTACTTGATGGGAAAAGCAAATTGTATGGAGACAAATTTCTAAACACTAAAGACTGAAAGACTGTAGTTTCTCATGATGTATATTTTGAAAACGAACACACTTTAAAACTTACACAATAAGTTGTGAAACCTTAACATCTAAAGAGACTCATGTAATTAAAGTCCTCTGACTATTATAGATTTCAAAAATACATTTACAAATATGAATGAATATCAGGAATTTTATCAGGAAGAATAAATGGAATCACAGAGACATGGATAAGTATCATCAATATGGCTAGCTAGCTAAAAGGCTGAAAGAACATGGGGCGCCTGGGTGGCTCAGTTGGTTAAGTATCCGACTCTTGATTTCATCTCAGATCATGATCTCAAGGTTGTGAGATTGAGCCCCACCTTAGGCTCATGTGCTGGGTGTGAAGCCTGCTTAGGATTCTGTCTCTCACTCTGCCCTTTACCCCCTCCCTCTCTAAAAAAAATCAAATAAGTAAAATAAAAGGCAGATATGACTTGTCATTTTTTCTCAAGGCAACTCAACGTTCTTTAAAGAACTTTTTGGTAAAAATATATATAATAAGAAGTTATGAATTTATTAATAGCATAAGATATGTGGGAAAATGCACTATTTTTTTCTCCTCTGCCCTTAAGAAGATTAAAAAAATATATATCCCTGCTCATTGTGATGTGACTTACAATACCTTCCCATAACACGAGTATACTTCTCAGTGATAACAGGGAAGACCAATGGAACATAATCAGAAGTGACAATATGGTGATTTCTTAGCAGAAATTTTAAGAGCCATCATTTTTTTCCTCCAGCTTTCATAAGGAATTTATGAAAAGAGTTTGTTATATATGGAGGGTTCTTCTTCAGTTTGGATCCTGGAATGAGGTCAGTAGAGGAAAGCCAGACAACAGAGATACAGCTGTCATGGACTAAGAGGAAGATATAATCCCTTGTTTGTGTAAGCCATTGTCATTATTGAGTTGCTGTTACCCAATAATATATTTTTAAAACACTATGGATTATATATACAAACACAGTAGAAATGAAAGAAACCATAAGGTGCAATATTGTGTTTATCTTCTGACTACCACAACGTTCAGACTGAGAAAAGATAAATTACGTATTAAGAACAAAGAGACTCTTGGTAAGTGAGGAGCTATTAAGAGACCATGTACATTATTTTAAATAAGACATATTTCTGAGATAGCCATTTTTAAGTTCTTAGTTAGAAAAGTAGTAGTGGAGTCTAAAAGCTAGAATTAAAGGTGTGCCTTCGTGGCTTAGTTGGTTAAAGTGTTGCCTTCTGCTCAGGTCATGAGCCCAGGTCCTGGGATCAAGCCCTGCATCGGGCTTCCATGCTCAGAGAGGAGTTGGCTTCTCCCTCTGCCCCTCCCCCTGCTCATGCGCATGCGTTCTCTCTCTCTCTTTCAAATAAATAAAATCTTTAAAAAATATGCATAAATAAAAGCTAGAATTAAAGATCTTTTGTCTGAATTTGTATTTTAGAGAGGAGATGGATTATCTTTAATTCAATACTAAGTAAAAAATTTTAAATAATTATTGAATAAGTTTATTACGGATGTCCTGTGATATTTAGCAAAGAAATATGTAATTTAAAAAAAAAGAGGATAAATTCATAGAGAATTCAACATTTCTGTTGAGATAGAGCTGTTCCATTTGTGAATGAAAGAAACCTGAAATGTATCTGAATTTCAGCAAAGCCAATTGAAAAATATAAATGTGTTTAAATATGAATTGACCATAAATATTATTTAATGATTTCCTAACCACTTTATAACCATACTCAAAAGCTAAATAATGAATTTTTACATTGTTACTTAGATCTTAATACAGCATTCTCCTTAGAGAAGCTTTCATTAGCCGCCCAATCTAAACTTTCCTCCCTCATGAATTGGCATATTACACTGTTTATATATCTACTTTTTTTAAAAAACAGCTTTATTGAGTTATAATCTACATACCATACATTATACCATACATTTTATCTGTTTAAGTTCTAGAATTTATTTTTTAGTATATTCACATATATGTGAAACTATCATCACAGTCAATTTTAGAATATTTCATCACCTCCAAAAGAAACTCTTTACCCTTTAGCTGTACTTCTCTTAGCCCATGATCTGGGAGATATAGAGATAGTTTTAATTCTTTCTTTCCCATATGGAATGCTTTTTAAATTTTTCAGGCCAAATTTTCCTAGCTAGAACCACTAGTACAATGTCAATAAAAGTGGTGAGAGCAGACATCTTTATCTTGTTACTTATCTTATGAGGAAAAGATCTAGTCTTTCACCATTAAGTAAGATGTTAGCTGTGAGTTTTTTATAGATGTCCTTTATCAAGTTGAGGAAGTTCTCTTCTGTGACTAATTTTTGAGCATTTTTATTATGAAAATATGTTGGTTTTTGTCAGATGTTTTCTCTGTATCTATTAAGATCATGCAATTTTTGTCTTTAATTATATTGATATAATATATTGCATTAATTGATTTTTAACTATTAAACCAACCTAGCATCTCTGGGACTGAACACTTGGAAATAGTGTATAGTTCATTTTATGTATTGATAGATTCACTGTTAGGATTTTGTTGTGGATTTTGTGTCCATATTCATAAGATATATTGCACACTGATTTTCTTTCTTTTTAAAATTAGACATTTTGTTAAGAAATGTCCTTAACAAATTTTTAAGTGTACAACACACTTTTGTTAACCAAAGACACAATGTTGTACCATGTATCTCTCTAATTTACTCATCTTGCATAACTAAAACTTTATACTCATTGAACAGCAACTACCCATTTACTCCTTCCCCCAGCCCTTGACAACCAGCACTCTACTCTCTGTTTCTATGAGTTTGACTACTTTAGATACTTCATATAAGTGGAATCATGCAGCATTCATCCTTTCATGATTGGCTTATGTTCTTACCATAATATATTCCAGACATTCATGTTGTCATATATGGCAGGATTTCCTTCTTTTTAAAGGTCAGATCATATGCCGCTGCATATATACACAACATTTTCTTTATCCATTCACTTGTCAATTTACATTTAGGTTGTTTCCATATCTGCCTATTGTGAATAGTACTGCAATGAACATAGGAGTGCAGATATCTCTTCTAGATCATTATTTCAATTAATTTGAATAAATAGCCAAGAGGGGGATTGCTGGATCATATAGGAGTTTAATTTTTAATTTTTGAGGAACCCCCAGACTGTTTTCCATAGTGTCTATGTCATACTACATTTCTACCTTCAGTGTATAAGATTTCTAATTTCTCTGTATCCTTGCCAACTCCTGTCTGTTTTTTTTATAATAGCCATTCTGACAGGCATGAGTTTATATCCATTGTAGTTTTAATTTGCATTTCCCTGATGATTACTGATGTGGAACATCTTTTTATATACCTGTTGACAATTTCTATGTGTTCTTTGGAGAAATATCTACTCAAATCCTTAGCCCATTTTTTAATTGGGTTATTTGGTTTTTGTTTGCTGTTGAGTTCCTTATATATTTTGGGTATTAACCCATTACCAAATATATGGTTCACAAATATTTTCTCCCATTTGATAGGTTACCTATCGATGTAGTCTCCCTTGACTATTTTGCTTTTGTTACTTGTGCTTTTGGTGTCATATCCAAGAAATCACTGCCAAGACAAATGTCCTGAAGGTTTTCCCCTGTTTTTTTCCAGGAGTTTTACAGTTTCAGTCTTATGTTTAAATGTTTAATACATTTTGAGTTGGTTTTTGTGCATGATATAAGATAAGGGTCCATTTTCATTGTTTTGCATGTGAATATCTAGTTTATCCAGCTATGTCTGTAGAAGAGACTATCTTTTCCCCACTGTGTATTCTTAACACTTGTCAAAGACCAATTATCTGTATATGTTTGAGTAATTCTGGGATTTCAGTTTGGTTCCATTGGTCTATGTGCCTTTTTTTTAAAGCCAGTGCTGTACTGTTTTATTACCACAGCTTTATAATATATTATGAAATCAGGAAGTGTGATAGCTCCTGTTTTGTTCTTTCTCAAGATTGCTTTGGCTATTTGGGGTCTTTGTGGTTACATATGAATTTTAGGATTATTTTTTCTATCTGTGCAGTTTTTACATATTTATTCCTGGCATTTTCCTCTAGACAGTATGCTAAAATATATTGAGATCTTGCATGTTTGGTTAACATTGTTTTCTCAGTACTAAGGACAGTGCTAGAAAAACAGTGGGTTTCTCAAAAATATTTCTTGAATATAAAGAAGGGAAGCAAGAAAAGGAAGAAGGAAGGAAGGGATAGAGAGGACCAATGTACAGAAAGTCTCTGGTTAGTCTCACTGGTGAAGGTGATGGGATGATGGTGACGATGAAGATGATGAAGATGATGATAAAGACAATGGTGACAATGGCAACCAACAGTGATGATTAAATCAACATTGGCAAATGCTTGAAAAGATCTAAGGATGGTTATAAATTCTAGAATACCAAATGACAAATTTAGCAATCATGTAACAAATGGTATTCTGACTCATTCACATGTTAAACTAATGTTTCTTGAACACAGGCTACGTGCCAAGTGCTGGTGATCAGAGCTAAAACTATACGTTAACTAACTTCTTAAGGAGCTTAGAAAATTTGTCTCTTCCATTTTGGGCGGGGGAAGAAATTAGGAAGGCTAGGCCAATAACTAAATAAAAATAAATGCAAATACCAATGACATGTTTCTAAACTCAAAAACTCAGAATGATTTTCTATGACAATTGAATGACATTTTTCTATCTAGTTTTTAAAGCATAAGCCTTGTATTTTCCTAAAGCATTTGGTCAACCATTAAAATAAATTTTATATTCTTTTTTTTTTAAACTTTTCCCCCTATTTTATTTTTATTTTTTTTAGATTTTATTTATTTATTTGACAGAGAGATAGAGAGAGAGCACAAGTAAGCAGAGAGGCAGGCAGACGGAGAGGGAGAAGCAGACTCTCCACCGATCAGGGAGCCCATGTGGGACTCGATCCCAGGACCCTGGGATCATGACCTGAGCTGAAGGCAGCCGCTTAACCGACTGAGCCACCCAGGCGCCCCAATTTTGTATTCTTTTTAACACTAAAGATGTAAGTGTCCTGTAATATTATTCCATTTTTAAAAGTAACATTTAGTAAGTTTGTCAATAAGCTAATTAGCCCATATTTTTGAATTACTCCGTATACTGCATTTGTGGCTTACTATGTATATATGCCTAATAGCAAAAACTATTTTAATCACTACTAAATTAATTTTTTGACCTGTGCATGGTATTAAAGTTAAAAAACTTCATGTTTAAATTTGTTTTGAAAATTAAATGTTTGCCTAATTTCCTTATTCAAAATATCCCACTGTGTTCTAATGGTCAGATATATGTTACGTATGTAATATTTGGTAATATTGTATTGTAATAGTTACTTCTGTTTAATTTAAAATACATGAAAAGCTAGCATATCCCATGAATCATCACTCTGGCATAATGAAAACTTATGCACTTCTCTATTTCAATTAATGAATGGTTATGTAAGGAAAAACAACTTCAGAACTTGTTGATTATATTTTAGAACCAGACCTAAATGGAATAGCAAACATGAACATGAAAAAAAAATGTCTCACAGTGAGTATAAACATAATCTATTTAGAATAAATAGTTCAATCCAAGACACAGATGCTTTATCAATGGCTTTAATTGGAAGAAAGGAGGTTTGTAACTACTCAAAGTAAAATATGATGGTTTGTGTCATAGTGTTATAAAACATATATATTTTTTTAAGATTTCATTTATTTATTTGACAGAGAGAGAGATAGCGAGAGCAGGAACACAAGCAAGGGGAGTGGGAGAGGGAGAAGCAGGGCTTCCCGCTGAGCAGGAACCTGGGATCATGACCTGAGCCGAAGGCAGATGCTTAACGACTGAGCCACTCAGGCGCCCCAATATAAAACATATTCTTAAGAGCAGAGGGGGGAAAAGGAATGAAAAACATGATGGATCTTGAATAACAGCTCAACAGTAATGTATAATTGCTTTTCATCCTTTCTATCAGGAGAAGAGCTTTAAAACATTGATCAAAGATGATGACTATCACAAAGGCTTAAAATGCAGCACATTGTTAAATTTCCTCAGCCTCTGAAATAATTATAGCATGAGCAAGCATGAAGATGATTTCCCCACCTTCACCTGCCTTCCTCAAATGATTTTCCAGCCAAAGTAGATGGGATTAAAAGAAATCTGACATGAATGAGCTGTATTAGAACATCAATGTCAAAAGATATATCACCGACACGTACCTCAACAGGATAAAAATACTGTGAACATTCACATTAATGCACACCAGAATTCCGTCACTTTCCTTACTGACAAACACAACTGTAATAAAGGACACAAAGCATACCCAATGGATGAGAAAGTGAAACACAGAAATGAGAAGTGTTTATTGATGATGTAAAGGAGATAGCTCTTGTCTGCTAAGACTTTACAGCTAAAGAAATGATTTAGGAGAAAATCTTTTTTTCCATTTATGGGTATAATAGGTAAAGGACTTTTCCCCAATAATTTTGTAGCATATGCTAATATTTTAAGCTCATAGTTTCATTAAAATTTAACTATTTAATTTATTCATCATTTAATGAATTTTAAAATAATTACTGAAATCCTACTAAATGTCAGGCATTGCATAGGAACATAGGTACTGTGTTGTTACAATAGTTGCACAAGAGGCTCCATGCCATGTGCTCTTCGCGTATCTGATTTTAGTACCCACAGCTGGTATAGGTAGTCACACACCTTTGCTAGTTTTCTAGATCAGGTACTCTGATGTCTCTCTGCTATGGAATGTCATTCAATTACAATTAGAGGAATTAGGAAGTAGCAGGAATTTAATGCCCTTCAAGAGTCTCAACCAATGGTATAAATGGATATATGTTTCTCTCCCCTATGTTCTTTAGAAGGATGATTGTAAGATGCATTTGAGGTAGTTTCTCAAATGATTCTCTGAGAGATAGTTGAGCCCTCATTGCTTACAACAGTAACCAGCTCATTAGTGCTCAGTTACTGGCCTTTCTTTTTTTTTTCCCATCTCATTTTCTCTCCTAAATTTCTCTACTCTCCCTCCAAACCTACATGTTTCCAAGTGCTTGTTTCAGGATCTGCTTTCAGGAAGAAACCTAAACCAAATGACTTGGTACTGGTAGTGAAAGTAGCCCCTCAATATGGGATTCTGAAATTGATCTCTATATGTCAAATGGCAAAAAGGACCCCATTGCTGGTGATAAATGAGTTGCTGGAAACTCTGGGTTTGCTTTACTACCACATTTTGTAAAACAGGTTTACATAATAGCTCTAGCACTTGAAAGCTATCAGGGCAAGGTATTTATAAGGCTTGTGGAGGTGGCTTAACTTCTTTCAACTGTTTCAGAAGCCCTGAAGTAAGAGAATGGCAGGCTCAAGTTAGCCAACTCTCAGCTCATGACATGTTAGAAAATCAAGAAGGGCTTCTTAAGCTTCTTACAGTGTTTGTTACCTGCAACTAGAAGACAGATAGCATTGAAAAACCAGGTCCGGGATTTAATTATAAGTTTGAACAAATGTAAAAGATACAGAATGCTCAGCTTCCTGAGGTTTCTTGATAGCAGGGCTGTGGTAGTGAATATATGAGACCCTGAAAAATTGGATGGATTTCTGGGAAAGATTGACCAGAAAATGTTGCACCCCCAGATTTCCTGATATTTCTTGACTTTGAGAGCAGTATTGTCACTGTTGCTAGAGGGCAATCTTGACCTTGACAGAGGACAATGTGAAGAAATCACCTGAGGTGAGTGCCTCACAATATGATATTTTTCCCCCTTAAGGTCATCCACATTCTTAATATTTGGCTCACATCTATAAAATGCTCAAATCTCAGTCTAAGAAGGGACATATAGTCTCTGCTATGAGTAAGCTATCTCATTAAATGAGCTTCAGAACCAGGGTAATAGGGAGACAAACCATAAAAGACTCTTAATCTTAGCAGACAAACTAAGGGTTGCTGGAGGGGAGGGGTCTAGGGGGATAGGCCTGGGTGATGGACATTGGGGAGGGTATGCGTTGTGTAAGACTGTTGAATCACAGACCTGTACCCCTGAAACAAATAATATATTATATGTTAATAATAAAAAAAAAGAACCAGGGTAATAGGTAAATATGTAGCAGCAGAAACTCAGAAACATGTATAGAAGTGGATATTGAAAGTATCACTAGGATAGCATTGAAGAAGTAAGGTTATATTTACCTGGAGGCACACTCCAGTGGCATAAAATGTAATGTTCTTTGTGAACACGTGGAGCTGGTTTTAATATATGATGCTTAAAGGAGGGCTGCTTACAGCTTACAGTCAGTGATACGGGGATACCACAGTCTCCTTAGTGAAGTATTAAGACTGTATCCTTTGGAAAGCCCAAAGCACATTAAAGTGATAGGATGCACTACAAAGAGGGTCATCAATGTATTTAAGAAGGTTAATATTGGCCATTGTCTGTAGGCTAGAATTGACAGTGAGTGATGCTTCCATGGAGCTTGGTCTGGTGGAATCCCATTCTAGCAGAAGACAGGTGGTAGCACTTAGAGGCAAGATGGACATAATGGAATGAAATAGAGTGGTAGGTTTTCTTTACTCAAATCATGGCTATGGCTATTAGACCATGGGGATCTCAGTGAGGAGAGAGATGAGCAAGAAAGTAAGCTATTGTTTGACTTACTTCGCCCGAATAAGTTGATATTAGTTCTTTGTATGGGAAATTGTGTTCCCTTGCCCAATTACCAGATTTGAACCACTTAGATCCAGAGCCCACTGATTAAAGGGAACTCTAGATATTCCTGAGGAAGGCTCCTGCAGTGTCACCACATGTATATGAAGTGCATACTTTCCCATTTCTTCGATAGAGGGCCTGCAGCTATTTAAAAGAGTAACTGTACCTTGTGGAAAGGGGAATTCCTTTGGATTGTTAAATACAGGATCTGAGCCTACAATGGTATCAGTGAGACCTAAATACAATCACAGCCCCTGTTTAAGGTTAAGCCTTGTGGAGGCCAGGTGCTATACGGAGTTCTAGTCCAAGTCTAAAGAGTCCACAGACCCAATTTCTGGTTATTTTCTTGACTTTTAAGTATATATTTATGTTGGACATACCTAGCAACTGGAAGAACATTTACACTGATTCTTTGGTTAGGATAGAGCCAAGGTATTATTTCAATGGAAGGCTTTGAAACTACCCATTCCTGACTGAGAAAATAAATCAGAAGCAATATAAAACCCTGTGTAGAATGGCAGATAATAATGCTGTTCTCATAGACTGAAAGAAGAGGTAGTGGACCTTGTCCCTTCTCAATTCACCTTTTTAACCACTCCAAAAATCAGATGAGTTCTGGCTAATGACACTGGATTGTGTTAACTTAGCAAGTAGTTGTCTCCATCTTAGTCACTGTGCTTAATGTGATATATTTATTAAAAGAAATCAGTACAGTCCCTGGTGTGTTGTATGTTTTATTGATTTAGAAAATTACTGGAATCTGAATCAAAATTAGTCGTTACATAGTTAGAATAGCAGTGGGCTAGAGATATCTTACTACCATCCTCATAGGAGGAGTGAAGTGTATAGAACCCTAAAGTTGGGGGCACATATCAATGTCTTCTGGAAATCCATTCTCACCACTTCTGTGTAACATTGTATTGGAAATCCTAACCAGTACAAAAGAGAAAAAGTAATAAAAATGATTTTATTCACAGAAAATATGATTGTGTATGTGTAAAATCCCAAGAAATCTGCATAAAAATCTATAATAAGTGGACTTACAAAAGGTCAAAGGATATAGAAACTATACTGAGAAATTATTTGTATTTTTATATACTAGAAATACACAATTGGATAATGAAATAAAAAAAAACAGTGGCAATGGCTACAACATCAAAATACAGAATATATAAGAATCCTTTTGGCAAAATAGGTGAAGGGCATATTCAATGAAAACTACAAAACATTACAAAAAGATATTAAAAAGGAACTAAATACTGGAGAGTTTTATTATGTACATGAATTGGAGAACACAGTAATATCAGTTCAGTTATCTACATATTGATCTTTAGATTAAAAAAATAACAATAGAGGTTTTTGGTTGGAAAAAATTTGTAGAAGCTGGTACAAAATTTATATGAAAATGCAATGGAACTAGAATAACCAAAATAATTAGGAAAAATAAGAGCAAAGTTGGTACTTACACTAAATAAAATAAACATGTTTAGGTATATCAGTAAAGTGGAATATTACTTAGCAATAACAACAACAAAATACTGCTGGTACATACAACAAAGATGAATGTCTAAAGTATTCTGAGCTAAAGAAGCCAAATACAAAATTGTACAGACTGTATTATTTAAATTAAATGGTATAATATGACTCCACATTAAATCTTAGAACAGGCAGAACTAAAATGTAAGGACAGGAATAATGAAAGTGGGTTCCTGGGGACTGACCACAATGAGACACAAGAGGTTTGGGGAGAATGGAAATGTATGCATGAGTATACTACTGTTATAATTCCTTGAACTATATGCTTAAAGTTGCTGAATATTGTTGTATGCAAATTATACCTCAAAGTTTATTTAAAATAAAGGGTTGGAATTTACTGTGTAAGCAATAGAATCTTTGGCTAATCGAGTTCTGTGAGAAATGGCATTACTGAATGAGCATTAATGAAAGTGACAAGTTACTAAATGGATGTTATTTAAGTCATTTATGATACTCAAAATTTATTTGAAATATTAACTAATGTCAACTTTCAACTAGAAATGTGATTTAGCACTTTCACATTTCTTCCTCCTATTATTGAAATCCCTAACCTCCCAATCATGCTGTGTGTATTTACACAAAACAATTTTTTTTCTAGTGAATGATATTTTATAAAAATAGAAATATAATGAAATAGAATAGAGAAAGGAGATACTCTCCCTCACCTCTGTATAAACATACTTATTCTTTTGGTATATTTCCTTCCAATCATTTTAGACATATGTGTATATTGTTTTACAAAGTTATAATTATTGAGCTCTATTTGAAGTTTTAATCTTTTTTTCCAGACTCTCATTTTTCATGTAAATAAATACATCTTTTGGAATGACCTTTACTGGACAAATAACATTCCATCCATGGAATGGATATGTCATATTAAGATTCCTCTTAATTTTTTAGCTTTAAGCTGTATGTGTAAAAAAAAACATTTTGTTAGACATCTTAATGGCTGTGGTAATGACCTATCTCCCATATAACTTGGAAATATAAGTTGAAATAAATGTATATGAGCTTACTCTCTACACAATGTAAGAAATTAGTCATCAGATGGTGCAAACCAAAGATTGTATGCACAACATGTGTCTGTGAGTATGAGAACTTAAAAAATTCTAAATTTTGCAAATTGGGGGAGACATGATTACAATGTATGTATCATTTTAAAAGATAAAACATATATTACCTTGCATAGAGAAAGGCTGTTTGAATAGTAATGTAGGATTCTCAGATTGCAATACAGAACAAACACGTATTGGCCATTCAGATTCTCTCCCCCGGGATTTTGAAACTTAAAGGAATGTTAGAAAAACCTGGAGTTAGGTAGAGGTCACTTTGATCTCTACAGCAACAGGTGGACCAGGCAAATCCTTTGCTGTGGTTCTTGCTGCCTTGCCTTTCAGAGCTTGTTTGGATCCTGTTTCCTAAGCCTCAGTTCAATCTGATATCCTGCCAATAAATCCTTTTTTGGCTTACGCTGGTTAGATTCACTCTCTGGCAGGTACACCCGAATATCTCTTTACTAGATTACATCTTTAGGGAACAGAAAATACATTTTATTCATCATTTTGTTCCCAGTGATGCTATTGCATGGCTTAATAGTACCCAATGCATGGCTTAATCCTACAGGTAGCTCCCAGATAATATAGAGCAGATAAGCACAATAATCTATAAATATGGTCAGCTGTTCTTCCTCTGGAGCCAGTTACCAGGGTCGCACCATTACTAGAGAACATAGATTGCTGCCTTCAAGACTGTTGCCAAGCTATGGAGAGTTGAGGGCAAGGAAAATTAAAAGTACCACTAAATTTCCCTACCATTTTTAAGGTGCATTTTTTTCAATCACCATTTGCTTGGTTGCTGCAAACCCTTGACTGCTTTCTAGAGTTCTGAATAATTTGGCCCATTTAAAGTGATTATTGAGGGCTCCTGGGTGGCTCAGTTGGTTAAGGAACTGCCTTCGGCTCAGGTCATGATCCTGGAGTCCCAGGATCAAGTCCCGCATTGGGCTCCCTACTCAGCTGGGAGTCTGCTTCTCCCTCTGACCCTCCCACCTCTCATGCTCTCTCTCTCTCTCATTCTCTCTCTCTCAAATAAATAAATAAAATCTAAAAAAAAATAAAGTGATTATTGACATGGTTGGAGTAAAATAGTTTCTCCAGCTATTGTGTGTGTTTGTGTGTGTGTGTGTATTCTTTGAACACTTCAGTGGTTTTATCTTCTATTAGTTATTTGTCTATCAAACCTGAAATGAATGTGTCTTGTTCAATTTAAGCTGCTTTCCACAATAAGCATTTTTTTCTAAGATTTTATTTATTTATTTGAGAGAGTGAGCAAGCAAGAGAATGTGAGAGAGAGCACAATAAGCTTTATAAATTTATTTAGAAAACTTTTTTACTGAGCAACTGGTTCACCCTGTGTATCTATTTTTAGATCATTTTAGATCTTTGGTTTTCCTTCTTCCCTAGGGTTCATCTTAGGTATGACTTCACAGATGGGCAGAGAAGACAAATAAATGAACAGATGACACTTGTGAAACTACCTGGGGGAACATACATGTTATCCAAAAGCCAAGTGAAGTTATTAGGGTCTTATCACTCCTAGAGACCTGTCTCTTTAGGATATCAATATGTTTGTCAATCTTATGTTTGTATTTCACGTTTTTTTTCTTTTGTTGAGATTGTAAACATTTATCAATGTTCATGTCTTAGCTCTGTTATTCTATATGATTTATTTGGTGGTGTGGCAGTTTTCAAATCCAAATTGGAAAGTAGCTTCTTGTGGCATTCTAGTTAGAGTTACAAACACCAAATTCAAAACGTATGATTAGTGGAGTCATGGCATATGCACACTTAAAACATAAAATTCAACCATATATTCTATGCCAACTCAAAATAAAGACTTCTCTAGGTGTTTTCTATCTCATTTGTTATTTCTTTCTTTAACTATCCTTGTTACACCTTCTACTCTAATTCTGTATATTTTACAATTCAGTTTTATTTCTCTATTGGCTAAGTTTTTTTTAAATTTTCCAGTGTTTTAGTGTCTGTGTTAAGGTTAGTATTGTACATCTCAAAATAATCTCTCTATACCTTCAAAAATGTTTTATAATTTTATGTATAGTATAAGGACTTTCTAACAGTATTTTCCCAATTTCTCCCATCTATCCCTGCTATCATTGTTGCCATTCATTTAATTTTTGCATATGCACTAAGACAGTGCATTGCTACTATTTTATGATTTAAATGCTTAGTGGGGAGGGGATTAAGATAAGAAAACTATTTTATCTTTTCTAATACTTTTCATTTCTGTCTGTAGATCTGAGTTTCTGACCTGCTTCATATTTCTTCTTGAACATTTCTCCTAGACTAAACTGGCAATGATTTTTTTCATTTTGGCTGAGTCTTTGTTTCTTATTTCAGTACTTTTTTTCTTCTGAATTTATTGAATTATAATTGAGGTATACTGAGTTGCATGTATTTGGAGTGTACACTTGGGTCAGTTTTTATATATATGCACTTATGAAGCTATCACCACACTTCTGTCTCTTAATTTATAGCTTTCATTTCCCTCTTTCTCATTTCTTTACTTATAGTTTATTTGTAAAGAAACCAAATTGTTTACTCTAGAATTTCTCGCGTTGTCTTTTGTTGATTGCAGTATTATGGTGGTATTTAATATATTGCTTTATTTTCTTAATCTTTAAATTGATAGTTAAATCTAGATGCTTTATTGGATTCAGTCTTGATTTTTTTGAGAGCATGGGCAAGGCTACCTCACAGTCTTCCTTTTATATTGCAGGTTTTACCTTGAGTTGACATTCTCCTTCGCATATTCAGATATTTATTCTAGGTACAGACTTCTGGGAGAATAGTATTTTTCTTTTAGAATTCTGTAGCTTCACCCCATTTTCTATGTGTTTGCATAGTTTTTGATGAGAAATCTGCTGTAATTTTTGGTATTTTTTTTTATCTATAAGGCATGTATCCATTTTCTTATGGTTTTAAAGAACTTCTCTGTGCTTTTCAGTAGTTTGAATATAGTATACATAGATGTTTTCTGTTTGTCATTGTTTTGGGGTATGTGTTTTATACTACTTGGTATTCTTTATTTTTTCTATTTTTTAAAGATTTTATTTATTTATTTGAGAGAGAATGAGAGAGAGAGAGAGAGCATGAGAAGGGGGAGGGTCAGAGGGAGAAGCAGACTCCCTGCTGAGCAGGGAGCCCTATGCGGGACTCGATCCTGGGACTCCAGGATCATGACCTGAGCCAAAGGCAGTCGCTTAACCAACTGAGCCACCAGGCGCCCCTACTTGGTATTCTTTAATCTAGGATCTGTGGTTTGGAGTGTGTCACAAATTTTGGAAAATTCGCATTCTTCTTCAAATATCTCTTCTGCCCTCTTTTCTCTTTAAGTGATTTGTATGTTCCTTTTAATATTATCCCACTGCTGTTAGATGCTTTGTACTGTCTTTACTTTTACTTCTGTTTGCATCTCAGTTTGTGTAATTCCTATTGACTTGTCTTCAAGTACACAGATTCTCTTGTTGCCTGTGTCATCTACTGATTTTTATCTCTGTTACTGTGTTTTATTTCTAATATCTCCATTTGATTCTTAGACTTTTTCTCTGTGTTGAAACTACCTATATGAGCATTCATGTGATCTAATTTTTTCATTAGAACTTTTAACATGTCAAACATATTTACATGAAATTTCCTGTGTGATAGTCACAGCATCTTTTAATATTTGAAGTTAGCTCTGATGATTGCTTTGTCTCTTAAAACTGTAAACAAACATTTTTATGTTCCCAATTGTGGCCGAAAGTTGGACAGGTTGCATAGATTATATACTGAGGGAAATGATTTTTAAAATTTACTTTTTCAAGGTCTTCAGTGTTTACTTTTCTATTCATCTACTCAGGTGTTGGACTGGTTTTGAAATTCTTGTTGCTGTGGTTACCCTGAGTGCACCAGAGGCTGATAACTGTGTTTAGGGAGTGTGCTAATTTGCTAGAGGGTTTGTCTGAATGCCTGACTTTTGTTTGGCTCTGGGCCCCCATGGTCTTTTATCCTGAACCCTAGAGAAAATCAGTCTCTTGCAGCTTTCCCAGTTGTTTTATACTGTTATTTTTGCTGGACCTTGTTAGTACAGTAGTGAGGGTGGGTGACAGAGACATTATTTGATTGTACTGACTAAACCTCAATATTAGGCAGGCAATGTGAGCCTAAGTCTTAGGACTGTGATGTGCACAAATGTTCCTATTTCTCCTTGGGTGTAATACTAAGCCTAGCATGTATTCTTGCCCATCCCTAAGGTATAAAGTTTTCTTTTGTTTGTTTTCCTTTGTTACTTCCCCTCTCCTAGAAGCAGTGGATTTCTATCAATGCCCTCAGGTTACAGTTTTTAACTATTCCTTTTGCAGATTAAGGCTTTGTTCCAAAGGAGTAATAGGGAAGAGGAGTCTGTGTGAGGTTATCAGCAGTAGCTGCTGTTGCCTTACAAATCGCTACAGGAAGGACGTTTTCTTAGAATTTTGCTTGATCTTGTTAGAGCCTCCTAGGATTCCAGAAAGAAAAGTCCACAAGAGGGTATAAATCTCCATATGTCTGCATCTGTTATGAGCTTCACAAGTTCATGCTAGCCCACACTTGACCCTTAGCAATTAGTTAAAAATGACTAAGCTGACTCATTTTACTGGCTTATATGACATTTAGGAACTTTTGTCCTAGGTAAGCAATGCTTGAATCCTGTTTCTACCTTCAGTCACCCGTTTCTCTCCAGATTTGGGTTAGTTGTTTGTCCTGCAATCTCAATTCCCTCGTGTAAAGCAGTTATAGAGTTCCAGTTTTTTTCTTGTTGTCAGTGTAGAAACCATACTCTACAGCTCTCAGTATGTCTGAGCTGAAACTGAAAGTTTCCTCTGGGACTGTTTTGAACATAAATTTTATAGGAAGCTGTTTATGTTTTAGAATCCATGTAGTTGATTCAAGTTCCAACTCTTCCTGCTACATATTCATGTATCTCTAGGTTAATGACCTCTGACCAACACCAAGAGGAAACTGATCCTAACTTGGTAGAGCCATTGAGAGACATAAATGACAACAAAAAATATGAAGAATCTAGTACAGAGAAAGTGCCCATTACATAATCGTTTCCTTCTCTTTCTTGCTATGGGAAGATCTTAACTTTGAATTGTTTATGTCTTTGTGTTCTAACTAAATACTGAATTCTCTGAAATTATGAACATCTTCGTATTTAGACTGATTAACTCATTGCACAGTCCTTGGAACATCAAAATTTTTGCTGAAAAAAATATTCTCATCCAGATCTGTTTAAAGCTGTGGAGTAGGTGGTGCTTAGGAAAAGATTTATTGGTTGTATTTTAGGTATGAAAAGCTCCTGCAAGAAGGCTATAACATTAAATGGGAAAATCATGTAAAGAAGAGTGAACCATTACCTCTCAAAAGTAACTTTTCCTGTCCGGAGACCTTCAGGGAAGGATGAGAAGAAAACACAGGTTTTGTTGTTAGATAACCTTTGTTTTTATCTTGATTTTTCTAAGCTGTGTGATTTAGGCATATTAGTTAACCTCTCTATGGCTTCAGTGTTTCCTGTCTGTACCTTATAGAATTTTGAGAACTAGAAATCATTAGTGTCAAGTTTCTGGCACACACAAATGCTTAATAAATATTATTCTTAGTTTTTATATGAAATCTTGTCCTGAGTAAATCATATTCTTTTAGTAGAAGGGACTTTTCATATTTAAAAAAAAATGTTCTATGCATAAAAGGAGCTTTCTATTTACAGAATTTAGGAAAAGATATGTGTTTTGATCCATAGAAAATTGGTTCTGTGAAGAATGTGAATTCTTTTCAAATCTAGTTTCCTGGGCCAACCATCAGGGTGATAAAATAATTATGCTGAAAAATTTATAACAGCCAATTTTGAAAACATAAACAAATATGTCTGTGTTTATATCTAAATTTTAAATAAAGTGTTAAAATTATATGCAGTAGCTAGAAGTCTGTATCAAATAGACCTTCAAAATTTAACTGAAGTTCTAGCAAACTTGAAAGACACGAAAAAAACTGCCAGAATATTCACTTTTTAAAAAAATGGAAAGGGAAAGGAAAGAAAAAATCTTTTGAACTTATGGAATATTTATACCACTGACTATGAATATTCTAGAGAGTATTGAGCTGGTCTATTGCATGTCCCCAGACAGAAAAATTATTAGAATTTTTGAGACAAATGTATTTCAATTATTTAATAAAAGATATCAATTTATCCAATACCTATCAGTTAAAATATTTATTAAAAATTCTGTTGCTTTGACAAAAAACTTCCTTTTGGAGGTTCACATATAATATCTTCTCATTATTAAAATATCTAATTTCTTTAGATTTAATTATGAATTCTAAAATTTTCTGGAGTTTCACATATAATATCTTCTCATTATTAAAATATCTAATTTCTTTAGATTTAATTATGAATTCTAAAATTTTCTGGAGTTAATATTCAAAATAATGTATTAAAAGCATTTTTTTAAACTTAAACCTTGTCATTCTTTTTGAGTAATTTCTAGTTTTGGCCATCTTTTAAATTGTTTTTTAGTTTTCATTTTCTAAATTTTAGTTATTTTTAGGTATATTAAAACATTTATATTTGAAAAAGAAAATAAAAGCAGTTTTATCTATCTAGGAAAGAAGAAAAATAATTAGTAAACATTATTTGCTTAAACATTTATAAGTTGCAGAGTGTTTTCTCTTTACTTATTCTAGGTGATTCTCAAAGCAGTTCTGGCAGTGGATAAATAATTTATCCAAGACCACATAACTAATAAATGGAAGAACTATGACTCATTCCAAGAGTGGATTCAAATCTTAGCTCTGTCCACTAAATGTATCTGCTGTGCTTTCCATAACCTTTTACATTTTTCCATGTCATATTGGATTTTACAATTTAATTAACCTTGCACTGATGACAAATATTTAACTTTTGGCTTAACTTTAATTTTCAAAGTTTTGGTCATGATAAAACTTTTCTTCATTGCTAATATTGCTACATATTCTTCCACGGTATTACTTTTTCCTCCCCAGATCATCAAGGTGTATATATATATATATATATATATATATATATATCTCAGTATAAATTAAATTGATATATATATCAATATAAGGTATATATATATCAATATAAATTAAAACTCTTACCTCCAAAATATTTGAACACAATTTTATTGATAAAGCTCTTGGATATTTTCTTTCTTTTTTTTTTTTTATTAAACACTGATTCATATAAAGCATGAATCATTATGTTACTGTCTTTAACATAGAGTTCCTGCTATAAAATCCTTTAGCCAGTTTTGCATTCTCATAATGTGCCACATACAAATATGGTCCTTCCCTCCCTCTCTTTCTTCCTTCCTTCCTCCATTTTTCCCTTTTTGTCAAATAACATCCATGTTTTCATACAGTATGACTTCAGAATCCTATTCTGTAATATAAGCACCTACTGAATCAATCACTTAGGATGTCACATTAGGGAAGTGAGAGAATATGAAGTTCCAATCCATGATGAGAAGAAAATTGTAGTGCATAAGTGCAAATGTATACATCTTATATAGATATTCATTTTTGAAAGCTATTGTTTCATTTATTTATAATAAATATGCTGAAATTAAAATTGGTTTACTAGGGAAAATAATGTAGTAGGGCCAACTTGGTTTATTTTACATAGCTTCAAACACAAAATTATGAGTTAAAGAACCAGCATAGACTTCAACCCAACCACAGTGCCTCTTAGGTAACCCCAATCCCCTCTCCTTTTCACTCCTTCTGTAGGATCCACATAAGAAAAATATGTGATTTCATTTTATTTGATAGCAATAGTAGCATGCATTTCATTAGGTTTCTGTAAAGTTCACAATTTTACTTTATATTATTATGCATAACACTCTCATAGGTTTGTCTTAAAAGATATGTGGCATAGCTTCAGAGTGTTATCTGGAAATCTAATGGCCTACTCTAATTTTACTTATGAGTGCATTGTTCTCTTTTCCAGAAATGAATCTTTAAAAGAAACGTATGTTCAACGTTTCCTTTAGGGAAGGATGACAGTTAAATGTCTGAAGGAGGAAAGAGCGGATCAAAGTGGAGAGGAAATAGAGAAAGATGTATTTAGTTGTTGAATAAGAGGCTTGCCATGAAATTTATCTGGAAAGCTCTCAAGGATAGACAGTCTAAAGAGGAGTTAATTAAAATAAATGTAAGCATCACTGCCTAATTGTGATCATTTTCCTCCTGTATCTACTTGATCTTACTTTAATCCTTACAATCTAAATATAAAATAATGGTCAGCTTTAGCAGTTGCTTTGCCAAGCTAATCCATCAATGACAGAAACCAAGGGATCTGGAAGGGATTTTGTTTTTGTAAAATAGAGATTGCTTCTTTACTTTTTAACCTTAAGTATAAATTGGACATTGACCCAACTCATTTTTAGTTGGGAGATGAGTTTTCATCTCCTTGCAGTGTTACCTAGGAAACCAAAGCCTGCTACGAGTAGCACCTGCATGATTGCTCTATGTACATTATCTCAGGCCACGTGTGAGGCAAATCAGAGAAAGTCATCTAACCAAATAAGATTCTGATAAATGGAAGGATTGCAAAATATTTGAGGTTGTATGTTGAAGTATTTTTAAATTTTTTAGAAAAAGAAAAACTGCCTTTCTCTAGTATAATTTTTTAAATCAAAATTTGCCCCAAATAATGCTTATTACCTATAGTTTCTAACTTTGCTACCAAAGCACTATGGCTAAAATTGGTGACGTTGTTATTGACTATGATGTTGATGCCAATTATAAAAAAGCCTAATCTGTTCTAATTTATAGGTTGAAGTCAATAATAATTTTTAATAAATCCCTTCAAATAAGATTTTGATGGTTTCACATAATCAAGCAAGGGAACTAGATCCCTAATAAAAATTTAATTATAAAGAAATATAAATTTTATATCAGAAATAGTTAAAACTGTGTAGTGTTTTCTTACTTCTCTCTCTAACCTGCTTGATCTCCAGGAATATTCATTCCAGTAAATCATACCATGCTTCAGTTAAATAGTAAGTCTTATCAGTTGTACCCCAATATATTCACACTTATCCAGCTCCATGAAAGCATCACATTCAAGTTGCAGACAATTCCTATTTTGGACTTTTCCAATAGGATTTTACAGGATATTCCTGCTCCTGTTCTCCTATGGTCCCTTTCCACATAGCAGCAAGAGTGATCTTTTCAAAAGGAAAATTAGACTCCATCACTCATCTAGGTTAAATCCTCTGTTTCTCATTGCACTTAATGTACAATCCAAACTACTTATATTGGCTTGCAAAATCCCATTTGATTTGTTCCTGGCTATTTCTCTGAATGCATCTCTTATTATGTGCCATCTCAGCCACTGCACATCAGCCATGCTGGCTCTTGTGTACTTCACACAATGGCCAATTTTCATCTGAGGTTGGGTTGTTTTCAATAGTGATATTGTCTGTCTGGATTGGAGATTATACTTTAGACCTGTTTTAGGTCTGGTAAGACTGGGGTGAAAATTTACTTGCAGGTAATTTACCTAAGAAGTTGTGAAAAGAATAATGGGGGAGAAGAGAGCAGTTGCAATAGAGATTTCATGCAATTGCTCAGATAACCGTTTAAGATGGGCCTTATTGATGTAAAGGATCAGGTCTTTGTACCCACTCTAGACCAATCTTTGCATATAAGATTCTCCCTGAGGACAGGCTGAAAACTTGAGCAAGTTAAGTTTGTTGGCCAAAGACCAATCTTATCTTTTAGGAATAGGTTTTCTGGTCTTCTAATTGGTCTTCCTCACCCATCCGTCCCAGGAAAACTTACAAGAAGATTACAGAATGAATTATAACCCTTGATACTGTAGCTGATCTCAGGGCTGCGACTTACTCTTATCACCTTCCTTCTCTGCTACTTAATCTAGCTTCTCACCTTTAGCTACCACATCTGCATGCCTATATGGGACTAGTTACCATATACTTCTTAGGCTGTGGTTGCTGCTTCTACCCGTTTACCACAAAGAAATTTGTAGGACAGTAACAGACACCCCAATGGATTATCTAGATTACCTAAATATTAAAAGTATTCCATTCTGCCCCATGTGTAATAGCTTCCCTTTGCAAATCAGACCAACATGGTGACTCCTTTTCTGTTTTTTTAACCATAGAAATTGTACACATTACCAGGTGGCAGCTGTGACTTTGTTTTTAACTGGACTCTTGTTCCTTCCTCTGGCAGAATTCCACCTCTGGTCACAAGGAGATCTATATGTGCAAAACAGTTGTGGAAACAGAAAGCAAAAATCTTAAGTGAGTCACTGAGATGTTGGTAAAAGAGTCCATGGCTATAGTTCTTGGTTCTCCCATGTGTTCTCCTAATTGTATACATACAATATAGTTTTCATTGAGCTTGATTTAGGGTATGTATTAAATCCCAAAGGATGGTTTCTCATCCTTGTGAGATATTATCTCCAAGCTGAAATCTTAGGTAAATTTTCAAAAGTGTATTCCATTTCCTCATCAAGGCTGTGGTTGCTGAGTGTGTGGTCAGTGATTGAATGCATGTCTTGATCATGTGCTCACTGACATACATCCTATACTTGGTCCCATGTGATATAATGAGGGATCTTATGTCAGTGGATCATTACATAAATCTATAGATAGTGACGCTGGCTGAAGTCCTATGAGAAAGAAAGACAAACCCATGTCCAGAATGTGAGTTAGTTCTAGTCATAATGAAAGTAATCCAATTGTGAAAGGAGCCTAGTATAATCATCTTGCAACCGAGCAGCTCACTGATATTTTCTAAGATGAATTCATAACAGAAGTTATGTATTAGATTCTGTTGGATATTCAGAGGCATTAGTAGCTATATTAGCCTTAGTGAGTGGTACTAGTTCTATTGCAGTCATCACATGGCCCATAATAACAGCACTGGAAGTGCTGAAGACACGCTGACTGACCTGAATTTGTCAAGTCAAAGCTCTACCAATTGGGAGGTTGCTTTTAGCGCCATACCTGAGTGTGGTTTTCAGAACCATACCTGAATGTCGTTGTAGCATAGGAAGAGTGCATCTTCACTTTGCATCCATATATGGACTGACCCATGTGTAAACCAATCTCATCCTCATTCTTCCTTCACCATCTGTTTTAAGTGCTCCCCTGCCCCCCAGACACCACCCAGGAACCTGTTGGTATGCCCTGAGGGAGAGGTGTTGGGATAACATTGGAGGACATGGGAGTCTATGTCACTTGCTTGTGCAGCTTATTTCTGCACTGTGGACCTAGCCGTATCCTATACTTTATGTGACACTTCTGTCTTATGATGCATTGCCGCTGGGCCTCCTCAACCTTTTGACTTGGTACGTTGGTAGGTCTGACAAAACCTATTCATGATAGGCATTCTTAAAGGTCACTTGATATCTCTTAATAGGTTTTCCATTTTTATTAGTGCACACTAACATTTCACATGATGGCATGACCTTGCTATTAGAAAATTAAGGCTTTACTTTATGATGCTCCTACTGGGATTTGCCACCTTATAACTGGTGTTATTCCTGCAGGGTTCTATGGCCCAAGAAGAAGGTCTTTTTGAATCACAATGTATTTCTGCTATAGATACCTTTTCTGCTATGGGTCTACTAAAACCTTCAGCATTCCAAATCACCTGGGAAATTGGTCACAGTGGTAAAACCCAGTGTGGAATATGCTGCATCCGGAATACAAAATTTCTACCAGGCACTGCTTCGTTGGCACTTGTAAATGGTACAAGATGCAATCTATTGTCCTTTACTTTTGAGAAAAATATACCCCAGGGCATTGGACAACTAAAAACTTAATTGGTGTGGTAAGTCCTATAGCTTTTTTATTTCCCACCCTCTGGAACACATGGATCTTATCAAGTTCTCAAACATACTTGCTTTTTTTTTTTTTTCCTGCTCAGTTGGTTTGCTTATTATGCCATTGATAAAGTGGACCAATTTAATAGTATTCACAGTATCCCAATGGTCTATATTGCTCAAAAGTATTTTATGAGAGAGGTGGAGAGAGTTAACATGGTCTTGTGGCATCCCATGTAAATGTGAACTGATTCTGGTCCTCTTTCACAGTAGAGCTTATGAAGAATGCATTGACTAGATCAGTTACTACATACCATGCACCTAAGGCCATATTAATATGCTCTTAAAGAGATACCTCCTCTTACACAGCAGCAATATTGATATTACTTACTTAAATTTGAGGTAGCTGACTGTTATTCTCTAGCACCCATCTCATTTTTCTAAGTGCTGGCATAATGAATAAATGAGGATATAATAGAGACCAGAATCCTAGAATTCTTTAGATACTTAAAGGTAGCTCTGACCTTCCCTATTTCCTCTTAATATTCCTCTTAAATATAGTTTTTATATAATAAGTTGGCTGGGAGAATGGCTTCACCTACAAAAGGCTCTTAACTACACAGGTCAAGGAATCAATATGGGGATTGGTTTACTGACAAGAATGTCCAGTTAAATTATACACTCAGGGATTGAGAAAATGAGGAATTTGTGACGGTGAGTCTGTGAAGTTAGTAGGCCAGACCTGGGCCAGTTCTTTATTTACTACTTGGTCCCTACTGTAGCAAGGATTATGATGCTTCAAGTATCATATATTAGCATCAGCTAGGACTTTTTCCATCAGTCCTTCAAAGATTTATGTATCCCCACTACCCTAGTATATTATTTACTGAGTAAATGGTTCTGGATCTTTTTGGAAAGAGGCTAGGTGAGTTATTACTATTTACACATAATGTATTTTTTCAGTATCCTTCCTTCTGTATCTCCCCTTTAGTCAAATAGTTCTGGACTTAAAACCAGCCCAGGACCAAAAAGTGGTCACAGCATGATTTTTGTGAATGACTATCCTGAGCCTCCTGATAAAGCACCCTTAGTTCATCTTGATTGTTTAGTTTAGACTGATTGTACAGATTGAGCCATCCATCTTGCCATATATATCTTTCCCCCAAGGATGCCGTATCTTCTCTCTATAGCTGGATGTCAGCCTTTACCCTAGTTTCACTGTGATATTGTTGCTTATTGCAATAATTGTACCCATCTTATTTTTTTAATTTTTCAATTTTTTCATGTTTTTTATTATGTTAATCACCATAGATTACATCATTAGTTTTTGATGTAGTGTTCCATGATTCATTGTTTGCGTATAACACCCAGTGCTCCATTCAGTATGTGCCCTCTTTAATACCCATCACCAGGCTAACCCATCCCCCCACCTCCCTCCCCTCTAGAACCCTCAGTTTCTCAGAGTCCATAGTCTCTCATGGTTTATCTCCCCCTCCGATTCCCCCGCCCCTTCATTTTTCCTTTCCTACTATCTTCCTTTTTTTTAACATCTTATTTTTGACCATTAAGAATCATCACATGATTTCTTTCAGGAAACTCTCATTACCATTCCCATTGCTGTCTAGGAACCCAATTCTGTCATAGCTTTTCCAACTGTCAGACCTGAACTACAGAGTCTTACAGAGAAACCACTGCTTAGTTTCTCAGAATTACATGCCTTATTGACTGAATAAATGGAGTGTCATTCAGCCCTCCTTTAAAGTTGACTAGTGGTTTCCAGCCTTACATAATAGATATCCACTCCAACATTCCATTTTGTTGAGCTTCTCAATCTCTTTTTACACTGCTTGCATTGTAGTTATGGTTTTTATTTTTCATTTAATGGGGCACATTGACTTTCTCAGGCTTTAAACTGCTGTCCTACAAGGATAGCAAGGTCTCCTGTGTCCTTGACAAAGTTTTTTTTTTTTTTTTTTTTAAAGATTTTATTTATTTATTTGACAGAGAGAGACACAGCGAGAGAGGGAACACAAGCAGGGGGAGTGGGAGAGGGAGAAGCAGACTTCCCGCGGAGCAGGGAGCCCAATGCGGGGCTCGATTCCAGGACCCTGAGATCATGACCTGAGCCGAGGGCAGACGCTTAATGACTGAGCCACTCAGGCACCCCCTTGACAAAGTTTTAAATACAGTTTCATAGGCAATTGTTCCCAATTCTATAATCCTCCCCCTTTATCTGACTCTATGTCATGATAGTCTTGATACATATTTTCTGCATCCAGTCTCTTTCATAGGCCCTGACTCCTGTTAGTACATTTTGCAAGGGTGAATAGCTTTCAGTTATAGTCCTTTTACTCCCTTAGTAGGTCAAGTGCTATCTTGGCTGAGTTATGCTGTCACTTAATACTGGTTATTGCTGTCATGGACAGAACTGTAGAGGTAGAGGTTATCTTTTGAGGAAGCAACTGGTAGATTTTCTTCAAACAAGGTACTTGCAAAATTTTAACATGGAGCTGTGCTAGAGGATTTATGGTGAGTACTGAGAGTTTCAGAGGATTTGGAAGGTTCTGTAGTCTGAGTTCAGAAGAATATGGAGATTCCAGATGTTCATGAACATTGGTGGACATGTCTCCATCCCAGTTATAAGGATCCCATTCCTTCTTGATTAAGGCTTGGATCATGGTGTAATGGAATTGCTGGAGTGAGGTTTCTAGTCTTCTCAGGAGCTGCATTACGATTATAACTAAGTGCTGATTTTTGAGCCTCAGCTTTCTGCTTTCTAACTGCAGGAGACAAAATTCTCCATTTATGTTGTCAAGGAGGCACTATGACTTTTAAACACATTGTCTTAAATTAGTGATGAATTAATCCAGTCTTTTGATGTCTTTCTCTAACTTATTGATCACCCCTCGCAACACCTCTAGCAATTATGTTTCTTGTAATTATTACTTACCTTGAACATCTCAAATACCTAAAATATTGATGCACTCCTTTCACTGGTATACCATTCCAGCTCACCATTGGTGAGAGTATTAACAATTACACTGCTATCTCATGCCAGGGGTCATCAGTACTCCACCTATTCCAGTAATGGAATCCTCATTGCCAACTGGCCAAAGAATAATTCATCTCCAAATTCCTATTTTTAGGGACTGCTTCTTTCTCCTGACACCATTTATCATTAGCTTGGTTCTGCAGAAAACTGAGTCCTAGGAATATTGGGGAATGTTCTGGAAAAAATACCTTTAAGAAGTTGAAGGAAGCAGGACAGGGCAGAGGGAAATGTTGACCTACAATGCAGTTTAAGCAAAACTCTCAGCCAGTCACATGGGTTGATCTGAAGCTGGAGTAGCTCTTCAGAGATATCCTGCATTGGATCTGAGATGTAGGTGTTGGTCAGGGAGGCTTTGTACACTTGCATCAAGCAGTCAGTGGAAGTAGGTTATCCCTGGGGAAGAAGAGTAACTTTGGGAAAGCAACTCTTTTTGCTTAATAAGTTTTGCAGGGATTCAGCCATGACCCATCAGCAAGGAACACTTTTAGTCCTCGAGGGAATATCTGGGTGGTGTGCCAGAGTATTTTCTACAGGACCCGTATTAAGATAGTTCTACCACAGTTATGCCCCATATACCCAGATTGGTAGTCTTCCATATGTCTTTCTTCCCCTCTTCCACATACAGATATTTTGCAGAGTAAGTCTTGCTCTGGCAATTTTTCACATAGAATATCAGAGAACTTGTGAATTCTGAAGACAGGTTATTACAAGATGAGAAAATGTGGTAGGGGCTGCATTAAGATATCTTAATTCTTTTGTTTCAGTTCCCCAAACATAGAGGTCACACCTTTCCCATGGAAAGGGAGGAGTATGGTATTAGTGAGTGAAAATTGACTGAAAAAAATGGAAGAATGGGAATGGCATTCCATTTTACACTGTCTTGTTTTTGCATTAACAGTGGTCTTAAACATAGCAGTACATTAGAATCCTCTCTAGTGTATTTTAGAATGTACCAGTATCTAGGTCCATCACTGGCCAATTAAATCAGAATCTCTGAAAGTGGTGGTCAGCAACCTGTAGGTTGTAAATGGTTACTAGATAATTCTAAAGTTCAGTCAGTTGCAGTATATTGGGCTTATTGGTTAAGCTTACAATCAACTCTTGCTGCTTTCCTTAGAAGAGTCAAGCAGTCCTATGTCTGTATGTATACTTCTACTCTGCTAATATCAACCACTGCTCCTTTGTATATATCTTTCTGGAATCATTGAAAGATAGTTTTTATTTTGTCTTTGGTGGTCCACAGCATGGATCAAGGCTGTAGTGTTCCCTGATGAAAATGTACTCTTTTCTATCTTCTATCTTGAATTAGTCCCAAACAGAAATTATACATTGAGTCTAAATGGCAGCATACAAATTCTACAAATATTTTAAGATTATTATTATTATTTTTTTAAAGATTTTATTTATTTGATAGAGCGAGAGAGCACAAGCAGCGGGTACAGTAGAGGGAGAGGGAGAAGCAGGCTCCCCGCCAAGCAGGGAGCCTGATGCGGGCCTCGATCCCAGGACCCTGGGATCATGACCTGAGCTGAAGGCAGACACTTAATATTAAAGAATAATGACAACACTTATGTTGGTTCCATATCTTAGCTATTGTGAATAACACTGCAATAAACATAAAGAGTGGAGATATTTCTTCAAGACTTTTTTAAAAAGATTTCTTTATTTACTTTAGAGAGAGAGTGTGCATGAGCGGGAGGGGCAGAGGGAGAAAGAATCTCAAGCAGACTCTATGCTGAGGGCAGAGCCAGACACAGGGCTCTGTCTCCGGACACTGAGATCACGACCTGAGCTGAAACCAAGAGTCGGACACTTAACTGACTGCATCACCCAGGCACCCCTTTCTTCAGTATTTGATTTCCTTGGAGATATATCCAGAAGGGAGATTGCTGGATTATATATTGTCCAGTTTTCCATAATGGCTGTACCAATTTACTTTTCCACTACCGGTTCCTTTTCCTCCTCTCACCAACATTACCTTGGACATTTTGATGACAGCCATCCTAAATGTGTCAGGTGATATCTCATTGTAGTTTTGATTGTATGTCTTGATGATTAGTCATGTTGAACACCTTTTCATATACCTATTGACCATTTGTATGTCTTCTTTTTATTCATATTATTTTATTTTTCTGCTATCACATTGTATGAGTTCCTTATATATTTTGGACTCCTTATCATATAAATGGTTAGCAGATATTTTATCCCATTCTATAGGTTGCCTTTTCACCACGTTGATTGTTTCCTTTGCTGTGCAGAAACCTTTTGGTTTCATGTAGATCCACTTGTTTATTTTTGCTTTTGTTGCCTGTGTTCTTGATGTCATATTTAAGAAATCATTGCCACGACCTATGTCAAGAAGGTTTTTCCCTATGTTTTCTTCTAGGAGTTTTATGGTTTAGGTGTTCAATCCATTTTGAGTTGGTTATTCTTTTTAATTTTAGATATTCCCACTGGTATCTTATTGTGGTTTTAATTTGGTATTATGTATTGGCCAATAAATCTCAGCATTTTCATGAGCTTATTTTTCCACCCACAAATACAGTTTTTGGTGAAGTATTTGTTTAAATTTTTATGCACTTATTTAAGTTGTTTGCTTGCTTATAACTGAGGTTTGAGAGTTCTTTACATGTTCTGGATATAAATCCTTTATTAGATATATGCCTTGTGCTTATTTTTGCCTGGTCTGTAGTCTGTTTCACCTTTTGATATTCTTAATTGTGTGGTTTTTTAAAATGTATTTGAGGGAGAGAGATTGAGAAAACACACGCAAGTTGGGGAGGGGCAGAGGGACAGAGAATCTCCAGCCAATTCCCTGCTGAGTGAGGAGCCAGAGGCAGGGTTTGATCCTAGGAACCTGAGATCATGACCTGAGCTGAAATCAAGAGTTGGACGTTTAACCCACTGAGACACCCAGGCACCCCACTAATTGTGTTTTGTGAAGAGTAGACATTTTAAATTTTGATGAAATCCAATTGACTAATTTTTGATAGATCATAAATTATAAGTTCCAAGTCTCTCAAAAATGTAAAAATTATGTATCTATCCCATTATATGTATATATGCATATCCATTATTAAGAATGAATATGCAAAAAAGATAGGATAATATGTTATAAAAATGGAGATTAATTCCAGAAATTTGGAGTTTAAATATTTTTTTTCAAAATCAGTTATAAATCACAACATTAAGAGCATATGGTAATTAAAAAAATCTCATGATCATCTCAATCATCTTTGAAAACTAGAAATAAGGAACTTTCTTTATCTTATCGTAGTGTTTACTAAAAATAAACATCACATATTCAGTTTGCCTCATAGCACTACTTACAGTCATTGTTGTGCTAGAACTCTTAGAAATGTAAACAGGAAAATGTAAAATAAAATACAAGCTATGTAGATTTAAAAGAAAAAAATAAAACTTTTATTATGCATTGGCACCATAGTTTTGGGCATTGAAAAGCCAAATAATCTACCAAATGACTCTTAGAATTTAAGTGTATATTAAGCAGATTTCTGAGAGGAAAAAAGGGAGCAATCAAAAATGAATTTTATTTTGATATATTAACAATTGAAAATTAAAACTAAAAGTTTAAGAAAGGATTTCATTTACTATGGCATTGAAAACAAAGTCCTTAAGAATACATCTTTTGAAATATGCAAGTCATCTCTACTGGAAACTAAAATATCACTGAAGCAAATTAATATAGAAAGCTAAAATGGAAAGCTAAAACTTGTTTGTATATTGGAAAACAATTTTATTATGTTAATTTTCCCCAAATCAATTCATAGACTTAAGGCAATCCAAATCAGATTCACTATTTTTCTTAAATTAACATTATTTTATGGAAATGCCAAATGCCCAGGACAGATAAGAAAATATTGGCTAAAAGAAGAATGTTGGAAAACTTACATTATGAGATATCAAAATAAATTATGAAGTCATAGTAATTGCTAATGGTGTAATATCAGGACAAACACAAACAAATAGATCAATGAGACAAAAAATAAAAATCTATAAATCATGCTGTGTCAGGTAGATATTGAAAAGTAAAAAGAACATTGACCTCTATCACATAGTTTATTTTTTTTAATTTTTTTATTTTTTATTTTTTTTTAAAGATTTTATTTATTTATTTGAGAGAAAGAGAATGAGAGAGAGAGAGCACATGAGAGGGGGGAGGGTCAGAGGGAGAAGCAGACTCCCCGCCAAGCAGGGAGCCCGATGCGGGACTCGATCCAGGGACTCCAGGATCATGACCTGAGCTGAAGGCAGTCATTTAACCAACTGAGCCACCCAGGCGCCCCTCTATCACATAGTTTAAACACAAATTAATTTGAAATAGACTATAGACATAAAAATGAAATGTAAGACAGTAATACATCTAGGAAAAAATATAGAATATTTTATGCCCATTAAGTTGGCAACATCTTCTGAAGCAGAATGCAAAAAGCACTACTATCAAATAAAAGGGTAATAAACTGGACTATATTGAAATTTAGAAATTAGTGACCTCAAATGTACCATTAAGAAAATGAAAAAACAAGCCATGGGAGGTCTTGGCAGTACTGTATCTGGCAAAGGCCTTGTGTCCTGATTATATAAAGATATTTCATCATTAATACATACAAACCAGTTTTTTTTAAAGTGGTCAAACTATATGAAAAAGTATTTTGTGAAAGAGGGTAACTAAGTCATTAATATGAAAAGTTGTTCCACATTATCTGAGAGAACAGGAAAAAACATGTTAAACCATTAACAAAACCAAAAGGCAACCTACTGAATGAGAGAAGATATTTGCAAATGATATAATCAATAAGGGGTTAATATCCAAAATATATAAAGAACTTATACAACTTAACACTCAAAAACAAATCTGATTAAAAATGGACAGAAGATGTGAATAGTCATTTTTCCAAAGAAGACATACACATGGCCAATAGACACATGAGAAGATGCTCAACATCACTCATCATCAGGGAAACACAAGTCAAAACTACAATGAGATATCATTTCACCCCGTCAGAATAGCTAAAATCAAAAACATAAGAATCAGCAAATGTTAGCAAGTATGTCTGGAGAAAAGGGAACTCTCATGCACTATTGGTGGGAATATAAATTGGTTCAGCCCCTGTGGAAAATGGTGTGGAGGTTCCTGAAACAATTACAAATAGAATTACCATATGATCCAATAATTCCACTACTGGGTGTTACCCCAAAGAAAATTAAGCACTAATTCAAAAAGATATATGCACCTCTATGTTTATTTCAGCATTATTTACAATAGCCAAAATATGGAAGCAACTGAAGCGTCCATCCATAGATTAATGGATAAAGAAAATATAGTATGCACACAATGTAATATTATTCATCCATAAAAAAGGATGAGATCTTGACATTTGCAACAACATGGATGGACCTAGAGGGCATAATGCTAGGTGAAATAAGTCAGTCAGAGAAAGACAAATACAATGTGATTTCACTTATATGTGAAACTTAAGAACTAAAACAAATGAACAATGAAAAGGAGACAAACAAAAAACAGACTCCTAGTGTGGAGAACCAACTGGTAGTTGCTAGAAGGGAGGTGGGTAAGGGGATCGATGAACTAGATAAAGGGGATTATGAGTTTTTGATGAGCACTAATGTATAGAATTGTTGAATTGTTATTTTAAAAATGTTAAATTCAGCTCCTAATATTATGCACACAAAAAATCTGAAATTAAAGACTGACAGTAGCAAGGTAGTAGAACATGTGGAGCAATCAGAATGTTCACACGTTGGTGGGACTGTGAATAAGTACAAGCCCTTCAGAAAACTCTTGGGCAGTATATATTGAAGCTAAGGTCATGATTTCACTAGGTCCCAGAAATTGCGCACTTTGATTTATACCCAAAGGAAAGTGTCTATTTCCATCAAAACACATACAGATATATCTTTAGATAGTGTTTACTCATAATAGCTCAAAACTCAAATCAAAATAAATGTTTGTTAATGTGAGGTAATTGAGAAATACTTAACAAAATACCAATGTAATACCAAAATTAAAAAAAAACACAAAACTTTAAACTGTCTAGCTTCTAAGTTTTTAAGGTTTCTTTGATCATTGTTGCTGTAAGCTTTGGTTAAATTAATATAAATGAATTAATATTTGTCTTAGAAAGATTAACTTAAAATTATAGTGATTATATTTCCTTTCTACATTATATATAATTATTTTGTTACTGATTTCTAATCTCTAATTTTATTTTTTCTCAATCATTACTTAGAAGAGACCATCTTTACTGCAAATGGAAATTTTAATTTTTGTACGTTTGGTTTGAATTATTGTGATTTGCTTTTATTATGGTTAGTGGGTGTAGGAAAAATGATTTCTTTTTTTAGTTTATGGGAGAAATTTTTAGACTTCTGTGTGGTTAGTTTTCAGAAATTATATCAAATATTTTTTCTTTTATAGGGATAAAGTGCTCTCTTAATAGATGGATGTATGAGTATGCATATATCTTATTTCTGTTAGTCAAATCATCTTTTTATTATTTTATATTTTATCTTGGCATGTTGGGTTTTTAATAAACTGGGTGAATTTATTAACCTAACCTCAGTTAAATGTTTTTATCTCTCTCCTTTTATTGCTCGTAGCTTTTGCTTTATGTATATTTGAGGCTGTTTGCTTATACATACAGTTTCATAGCTCTTCTATATTATTGGTGAATTGTATTGTGTAAATAAAAAATACTCCTTTATGCTGTGTCCTTTTGTCTAGGTCCTCCAAAAAGCAAACATGAAATATGATTAAATGTGGAAGGATTATATTAGGGGAAATGCCTTGTTACAGGAAAAATAGAAAAAGCTGAAAAAGTGGGAATAAGGAGTCCAATAATGATTCAGTTCTAATTTTGAGTGAAGGAAAGAGGGAGAATGTTGGGTGAAAGCATCCTATACGAGAAGTCTAGGGGAAATTCTGCAAAGCCATCAGAGTCCTTGAACAAAAGGAAGCTGACAAAGCTCCTGTCTCTCCCAAGAATTCATCTGCCCTGGTGTATCTGATGCATTACAGTATGACATTTTTTCTGTGCAAATGGAGTGATGGATTCTAAAGTGGGAATACCCCTTGATCATTTATATTACCTACAATAGAGTAGCAGCAAGGCATGTTCACATGACTGCCACATCTTAATGTTATAATACTGGCACAAAATTCTAATTTATATGATAGTAATATTGCCACAGTTATATTTGCTAGCATTTATCTGGTATATAGTATTCATATCTTCATTTATTTTAGATGTATCTCTTATAAGAAGACCATTTTTAAACAATTTTTATATTCTTCTGTGAGAGTCAAATTCATTCTGATTTATTTGGATTATTGATAGGCTTGGATTATTCTGTCTGATTTCATATTTTTAGTCTTTACAATGGTTCCTTCCTCTTTTCTATCTCATTTGTTTGATCACTTTGGACATTTCATTCTCCTTGTTTGTTTTGATAACTCCCCATGTTGATTTCAATTAATGATGTTCTTTTTTTTCTTTTTTTTTTTTAATGATGTTCTTTTTTTTTCATAGTGACATTTACTAGTTGAGTAGATATATTTACATTTATGTTTTTTGATCAGTGATCTTAATTACTTCCAGAGTAGACCTGAATGACAGAGTATTTTGTAGATCTTTACATTCCATAATTTGAATATAACTTAAAGAAATTAAGAAATCCAAGACTCTAACATAGGAATCGAGTATTTCTATATGTGGATAGATTTGGAGTATTTCTATATGTGGATAGATTTTTATTTTGCTTTAGTAAGAAGAGTTTAGAATAATTCATGTAATGTGGGCATATAACCCTGTTTGGCTTAGAAACTATAATTATTTTATACTGTCATAATTTAAATAGATTGGGAACAGGAGTATCATTACCTTGACTTTTTTCTAAATATGTCTTCTAAAAAGAAAACTTTTTTTTTAAAACTAACATAGCTTTCTAAATATTTGCAGAGTTAATGGTATGTACAATTCATAAATTACTTTGAAAATACTCAGAAGAATGAATGTAATCATTTATATGTACCTGATCCACAACCCTTTGGTTCATAAGACAAAGTACAATGAACATAGCTTTTTCCTTTGTTCTAAATAACTGGAAAATAATAATGTCAAGTTGTCAGTCTGAAAATTACACCCAGAAAAACTACTACCACAATGTAATTAAAAAGATTATTGTCATATTTTTCTATCATATATTCTTTCTGTGTGGGTGGTCTCTAACATGAGTTCAGTTCTTGACATTTTGTGGTAGATAGCAACACTATTTTTAAATGTCATTTCCTAATCATTAAGATATATTGTCAAGTTACTCTCTTTTGATACCAAGTGAATATTTTCATTTCTCTTTACTTTCACTTTCCTCCTTGTGAAGTGTACAATTCTATGCATTCTGTAGATGTCTCACAATTTATTTTAAAAATATCAGAGACTAGAATTAAAAAACTAACTAAATATCTAAATGTAGTCTTCACAAGGCTAGATGCCTTTCAATCTAATATAATTATTATAACTTTTGAAGATCAGTATTATACAATCTAGAAAGCATCAACAATAAACAATAGAAAACTAGCTTTCACAAATACTCTATCCATTGATTCAGCAGAATACATTGAACATCCACTACATGCAATATACAATGTAATTATTTGGGTAATAAAAATGACACATGAGTCAAACAACGATGTACAAAAATAATTGCAAAATATGATTTGACTGTAGTTGCTTATGTCATGGAAATCTCAAAGATTTAAAGCAGAGTAAATATAGTATGCCAAAAAGGGCCACATTAATGGAGAAGAAGATTTTATTAATCAATAGAGGGAAAATACTAATACATTTTACATCTAATTTCTAAGATTCCAACACAGCAAGAGCCCTGGAGTAAGATGCTTACATTCTGGATAAATATTGGATAACACCAATTGACAGTTAAATAGTTTCTTACTGTTATCTCCAATTTAAAAAAACAAATAATTTGAGACCTAATTGATTGTTATTATTTTCTCTGTTAAATAATGCTAAATAGTTATAGAAAATGTAGTTTGTCTTGGTGGTTTTTATTTTTAGAATTTCTTTTTAAATTATATGTTTCTTCTCATAGTATCCCTAAATATACGAATTCTATATTTTCTACTTGTAATATTTCAAGTTCAAAAGGAGTAAGTGCAAAGAGACAAAAGAGAAACACAGTGAATAGTACTTTTTAGTGATTCTAAAAAATTACTTGAAAATGAAATTTCCTTTTCTTGATCTGTTGAATTTTGACAAATTAATTTTACCTACATATATTTATTCCATGATAATTCCATGCATATATTTAAAAAGATGTATCTTATAATCTTTTTAAGACCCTAACCATTTTAGGACTTGTCCTAAGAAATAAAAGTGAATTTACCCAAAGAAAACAAAAAACTAATTTGAAAAGATACATGCACACCTATGTTTATTGTGGCATTATTTACAACGGTCAAGATATAGAAGGAATCTAAGTGTCCATCAATAGATGAATGAATAAAGAAGATGTGATATATATATGAGATGAGGTATATACATCTCACATACATACACACATATATACATAATGGAATATCTCACAGCCATGAAAAAAGATGAGATATGGCCATCTGCAACAACATGGATGAATCTAGAGGATATTATGCTAAGTAAAAGAAATCAGACTGAGAAAGACAAATAGCATAGAATTTCACTCATGTGGAATCTAAAAAACAAAACACATAATAAACAAAAAGCATAATCAGACATAAATACAAAGAACAAACTGATAGTGAGGGAATGGGCAAAATGGGTGAAGGGGAATGGCAAATACAGGCTTCCAGTTAGGGAATGAATAAGTCATGGGAAGAAAAGGTACAACATAGGGAATATAGTCAATTATATTATAATAGTAGTATATGGTGACAAATGATAGCTGCACTTGTGAGCATAGGATGATGTATAGAAAAGTTGAATCACTATGTTGTACACCTGAAACTAATTAACATTATGTGTCAAATATACTCAAACATTTTTTTAAAAATAAGACTATTTTAGTTATAATAAATGCAGATGTTAATATTTTGCTTATGCTGTATTTTTATTCATTTACTTTTCATTATTTTAATAGCAGTTTGAAATAATCCCTTTCCTTGAATTTCTTGCTTAGAATCCCATTCTTTACTCTGGCATATTAAGCTGTAATTCTTATTTTCTGAGTTAGTCAGAAATCCTGAAATAAATTTAATCCATTACAGTATGGAAGTTCCTCAGAAAGTGAAAAATAGAACTGTCCTATTATTCAGCAACTGCACTACTGGGTATTTGCCCAAAGAATATAAAAATACTGATTGCAAGGATACATGCCCCACAATGTTTATTGCTATAAACATTGCCTTAGCAATCAGACAACAAAAAGAAATAAAAGGCATCCAAATTGGCAAGGAAGAAGTCAAACAGCATTATCTGCAATAGCCAAATGATGGAAAGAGTCCAACTGTCCATCGACTGATGAATGGATGAAGAAGTGGTGTGTGTGTGTGTATATGTATATATACACATATATATGTAGCAAAATTTCATTCTTTTTGATGGTTGAGTAATATTCCATTATATTTAATGGAATATATATAACGACATGGATGGAGCTAGAGAGTATTATGCTAAGCAAAATACCAGCAAATATGTCAGTCACAGAGAGACATATACCATATGATTTCACTCATGTATGGAATTTAAGAAACAAAACATGAACATGGGGGGAAAAGAGAGAGGCAAACCAAGAAACAGACTCTTCACTATAGAGAATAAACAGGGTTGCTGGAGGGGTGGTGGGCAGGGGAATGGGTTAAATGGGTGATGGGTATTGAGGGTACATGTTTTGATGAGCATGTGTTCATGTGTTTTGATGATAATGTATGTCAATGATGAACCACTAAATCCTACATGTGAAACTAATGTTATACTGTAAGTTAACTAACTGGAATTTAAATAAAAAGAAGAAAAGAAAAATTAATCCATTACTACCAATGACATGGGTCAGCTAAGGTCAGTGTTTTTTGTTTTGTTTTTACTTTTTGAAACATAGGTAAAATAAATTGATACATCAAGGAGACTTTGATCTGTAAAATTGGAAAATAAAATGTATAATGCATGTATATGCTAAAGAATTAATGGCAACAATGAATCTTAACTTCATAGTTTCTGTACTCTAAGTGGCTTTTATAAAAATATAATTTTTTTATGTTATGTTAATCACCATACATTACATCATCAGTTTTTGATGTAGTGTTCCATGATTCATTGTTTGCATATAACACCCAGTGCTCCATGCAGAACATGCCCTCTTTAATACCCATCACCAGGCTAACCCATCCCCCCACCCCCCTCCCCTCTAGAACCCTCAGTTTGTTTCTCAGAGTCCATAGTCTCTCATGGTTCATCTCCCCCTCCGATTTCCCCCCCTTCATTCTTCCCCTCCTGCTATCTTTTTTTTTTTTTTAACATATAATGTATTATTTGCTTCAGAGGTACAGATATCTGATTCAACAGTCTTGCACACTTCACAGTGCTCACCATAGCACATACCCTCCCCAGTGTCTATCACCCAGCCACCCCATCCCTCCCACCCCCCACCACTCCAGCAACCCTCAGTTTGTTTCCTGAGATTAAGAATTCCTCATATCAGTGAGGTCATATGATACTTGTCTTTCTCTGATTGACTTATTTCGCTAAGCATAATACCCTCCAGTTCCATCCACGTCGTTGCAAATTGGCAAGATTTCATTCTTTTTGATGGCTGCATAATATTCCATTATATATATATATATATGTATATATATATATATATATGTATATACATATATATATATATATATACATATATATACATACCACATCTTCTTTATCCATTCATCTGTCATTTCTACTTGATACTCTTTTTAACACAGAGGGTTTTGTTTTGTTTTGTTTTGTTTTGTTTCATCCTCAGTGGGGAAAAACTGAGAGCTTTTCCTCTCTGGTCAGGAACAAGACAAGGATGTCCACTCTCACTACTGTTCTTTAAGATAGTACTAGAAGTCCTAGCCTTAGCAATCAGACAACAAAAAGAAATAAAAGGCATCCAAATTGGCAAGGAAGAAGTCAAACTTTCACTATTTGCAGATGATATGATGCTCTATATAGAAAACCCAAAAGGCTCCACCAAAAAATTGCTAGAACTGATACACAAATTCAGTAAGCTGCAGAATGCAAAATCAACATACAGAAATCTGTTGCATTTCTATGAAAGGAAACAGCAGAAAGAGAAATCAAAGAACCGATCCCATTTACAATTGCACCAAAACCCATAAGATACCTAGGAATAAACCTAACCAACGTTGTCTTTTGGTAGAGTCTTTAGGATTTTCTCTATGTGGTATCTTGTTATCTGCCAATAGAGTTTTACTTTTTCCTTATCAATTTGTATGCCTTTCCTTTCCTTTAGTTTTCTAATTGCTGTGGCTTGGACCTCCAGTACTGTAGGACCTCCAGTACTATGTTGAATAAAAGTGGTGAGAGTGGACATCCTTGTCTTGTTCCTGACCTTAGGAGAAAAGCTCTCAGTTTTCCCCCATTGACTATGTTGTTTGCTATGAGTTTTTCATACAAGGCCTCTATTATGTTGAGGTATGTTCCCTCTAAACCTACTTATTGAGGGTTTTTTATCACGAACAGGTGTTGTACATTGTCAAATGCTTTTTCTGAATCTACTGAAATGATCATAAGGTTTTTTATCCTTTCTCTTATTGATTTGAGTGAGTGTCATGTTGACTGTTTTCTAAATGTTCAATCACCTTTGCATCCTGGGAATAAATCTCACTTGGTATATGATTTTTTTAAATGTTTTGTTGGATTCAGTTTACTAATATTTTGTTGCGGATTTTTCCATCTATATTCATGAGAGATATTGGTTTGTAGTTCTCTTTTTTGCAGTGTCTTTATCTGGTTTTGGTGTCATGGTGATATTGGCCCCATACAATGAATTTGGAAATTTTTCTTCCTCTTGTATTTTTGGAATAATTTATGAATAGGTATTAACATTTTAAGAAATGTTTGGTAGAATTTACCTGTGAAGCCATCTGTTCCTGGACTTTTATTTGTTGGGAGTTTTTTGATTACTGATGCAATTTCATTGCTGGTAATTGGTCTGTTCAAATTTTCTATTTCTTCCTGCTTTAATTTTGGTAGGTTATATGTTTCTAGGAATTTATCCATTTCTTCTAAATTGTCCAATTTGTTGACATATAGGTTTTCATAATGTTCTGTTACAACTATTTGTATTTCTGTGGTGTTGGTTGTTATTTCTCCTCTTCCATTTCTGATTTATTTGGGACCACTCTCTTCTCTCTCTGTTTCTCTCTCTTTCTCTCTCTCTCTTGCTCTCTCTGATGAGTCTTGCTAGGGGTTTATCCATTTTGTTGATTTTTTCAAAGAAACAGCTCCTGGTTTCATTGATCTGTTCTATTGTTTTTTTCTTTTTTTCTTTTTCCTAGTTTTCATATTATTTATTTCTGCTCTAATCTTTATTGTTTATTATTTCCTCCCTTTTGCTGGGTTTGAATAATAGAATATTCTTCTATTAAAAGAAGAACAAATATTCTATTAAAAGAAGAATAAATATTCTTCTTTTTCTTTTTCCTTTAGGTATGAGGTTAGGTTGTTTATTTGAGATTTTTTTCCTTCTTTTTTTTAAAAGATTTTATTTATTTGACAGAGAGAGACACAGTGAGAGAGGAAACACAAGCAAGGGGAGTGGGAGAGGGAGAAGCAGACTTCCTGTGGAGCAGGGAGCCCGATGCGGGGCTCGATCCCAGGACCCTGGGACCATGACCTGAGCCGAAGGCAGACGCTTAATGACTGAGCCACCCAGGTGCCCCGAGATTTTTTTCCTTCTTGAGGTAGGCCTATATTTCTTTCCTCCTAGAACCACTTTTGCTGTAGTCCAAAGATTCTAAACCACTGTGTTTTCATTTTCATTTGTTTCCATGTTATTTTTGATTTCCTCTTTGATTTCTTGGTTGATCCATTCATTCATTAGTAGCATGTTATCTAACCTCCATGTATTTGTGGTCTTTCCAGACTTTTGTTGTGGTTGATTTCTAGTTTCATGGCATTGTGGTCCGAAAAGATGCATGGTATGACTTTGATTTTTTGAATTCATTGAGACTTGTTTTGTTTTGTAGCCTAATGCATGATCTGTGTTGGAGAATGTTCTGTGCACACTTGAAAAGAATGTGTATTCTGCCATTTCAGGATGGAATGTTCTAAATATATCTGTTAAATCCATCTGGTCCAGTGTGTCACTCAGAGTCACTCTTTCCTTGTTGATTTTCTGTTTGGGTGATCTAGCCATCAATGTAAGTGTGGTGTTAAAATTCCCTACTATTATTGTATTACTATTAATTATTTCCTTTATGTTTGTTATTAACTGCTTTATATATTTGGGTGCTCCCATTCTGGGTGCATAAATATTTACAATTGTTATATCCCTTTGTTAGATCGTCCCTTTTATTATTATATAGTGCCTTCTTTGTCTCTTGTTACAGTCTTTGTTTTAAAGTCTGGTTTTTCCAAAGTAAGTGTTGCTACCCCAGCTTTCTTTTGACATCCATATGCATGATGGATATTTCTTCATCCCCTCACTTTCAATCTGAAGGTGTCTTTGTCTGAAATGAGTCTCTCCCATAGGCAATGTATAGATTGTTCTTGTTTTTTTTATCCACTCCATCACCCTATATCTTTTGATTGGAGCATTTAGTCCACTTACATTTATTGATGGATACATATTTATTGCCATTTTGTTATTTTTTTTTTCTATAGATTTTCTCTGATTCTTTCTTGTTCCCTTTCATGGTTTGTTGGCTTTCTTTAGTCATATACTTGGATTCCTTTCTCTTTATTCTTTGCATATCTATTGCTGGTTTTTGATTGATGGTTACCATTAGGTTTGTATATAACATCATCTGCATATAGCGGTCTATATTAGGTTGATGGTGGCTTAAGTTTAAACCATTTTTTACTACTCTTCCCCCTACCTTTTTGATATATGATGTCATATTGTATGCATCCCTTGACTGATTTTTACAGAAATTTTTATTTTTATTGCTTTTTACTTTCTTTTCTTACTCTCACTTATGGTCTTTCCTTTCCACTCAGTCCCCTTTAATATTTCTTGTAGGGCTGGGTTAATGATCATGAACTCCTTTAGTTTTTGTTTGTCTGAAAGACTCCTTATTTCTCCTTCTATTCTGAATGGTAGCTTTGCTGGATAGAATATTTTTGGCAACAGAATTTCCCTTTCAGAACTTTGAATGTATCATGGCATTCTCTTTTGGCCTGCAAAGTTTCTGCTGAAAAATCTGTTGATAACCTTATAGAGTTTCCCTTGTATGTAACTGTCTTTTTTTTTTTTTTTCTTGCTGCTTTTAAATTTTTTTCTTTATTGCTACTTTTTGCCATTTTAATTACTATATGTCTTGGTGTGGCTCTCCTGGGCTGAATTTTTGGGGGGACCTTTGTGCTTTCTTACCTGGATATCTCTTTCATTCCCCAGATTAAGAAAGTTTTCAGCTATTATTTCTTTTTTTTTTCTTTTTTTTTATTGTTCTGTTAATCCCCATACATTACATCATTAGTTTTAGATATAGTGTTCCATGATTCATTGTTTGTGCATAACACCCAGTGCTCCATGCAGAACGTGCCCTCCCCAATACCCATCACCAGGCTAACTCCTCCCACCCCCCCTCCCCTCTAGAACCCTCAGTTTGTTTTTCAGAGTCCATCGTCTCTCATGGTTCTTCTCCCCCTCCGATTTCCCCCCCTTCATTCTTCCCCTCCTGCTACATTCTTCTTCTTCTTTTTTTCTTTCTTAACATATATTTCAGCTATTATTTCTTCTAATAAAATTTCTGTCCCCTTTTCTCTCTCTTCTTTTGGGATCTCTAGTGAATATTATTATTATTAGTCGCTGAGTTCCTTAAGACTATTCTCAATTTGCATAATTTTCTTTCCTCTTTTTTGTTCAGCTTGGTTGCTTTCCATTATTCTGTCTTCCAGGTCATTAATTTGTTCCTCTGCTTAGTCTAGCCAGCTATTTATTCCATCAAGTGTATTTTTAATTTAATTTATTGTGTTCTTCATCTCTGATTGGTTCTTTTTTATCTCTGTGTTAATATTCTCACTGATATCCTATACTTTTTTCTCAAGTTCATTGAGGATCTCTATGATCATTACTTTAAATTCTCTATCGGGAATATTACTTATATACATTTTGCTTTGATCTCCTGTGGTTTGGTCCTATTCTTTCATTTGGGCAATATTTCTGTCTCCTCATTTTGTCTGTCTTTCTGTTCCAATCCTCTGTGTTAGGAATGTCATCTACCTCTCTTGCTCTTAACAATAACAGCCTTATGAAGAAGAGGTCCTTAAGTGCCCTGCAGTACAGTGTACCCTGTTCCCCATGGCCTGTTGCTTCAGTGAGTGTCTTCTATGTGTGTTGCATGTGCTCTGGTTTGAGTCTTAGCCTCTTTTTACTTCAGTCCAGAGGCTCTCTATGCCTATTGCGGGCAGTGTTTGATCCCCAGCAGGGGTGAGGTGCATTTTAACAAGGTATGCAATGGTCTGCTTGTGCAATGAGATCTGCCCCCATTCCCACTGGAACTGAGATCCTGCAAAAATTTGTGGGTCATGAGATGTGGTGTTGGTATCGTTTGTGCTGATCTTCTAGGGGAGGGGGCCCCCAGTGCCGGGACAAGTTCCTGTGTGACTGGGAAGGGTGGATCTCCTGAAGGGCATGTGGGGAGGTGGGGCTTGGTGAAGCAGATTAGGTAAGGAGTGTCAGCACTGATCCACTGATATTTTAACATTCTAGGCTTTAAGTCACGTTGGTTGTAAGATCTCACAAAATCTGGCCCTCTTACTTTCAAAGGCAAGTATGGGGAATTGTCCTCCTCATTCATGGGCTCCGTGATGTGAAAATCTGTTTTCTGCCCTTCTCCACACCACTGTCTCCCTCCTCACCACAGGTAGCCAGGATTCCTTTTGCTCCCAGACCACATTTTTACCCTTCCTAAGTTCTTCAGTGTGGCCTCTTCTCTGCCTTAGTTGTAGAGTTTGTTCTGCCAGTCTTCAGGTTGTATTCTGGGTTATTTATGCTGATGTGAGCATTATCTAGTTGTATCCTTGAGGCAAGGTAAGCTTAGGGTCCTCCTACTCTACCATCTTCGAGTGAATGAGCCTTTTAATGTGTTGTTAAATTTCGTTTCTTAATATTTTAAGATTTTTTGCATCTATGGAATGTTGGTTTATAATTTTGCTTAAGGTGTTTTTGTCTGGTTTTGATATCAAGACAATGCTGGCCTTGTAAAATTAGTTTGGAAGTGTTCCTTTCTCTTCTGTTTTTTGAAAGAGTTTGAGAAGGATTTGTATTTATTTTTCTTTTAGTGTTTGGTGGAATTCACCAGTGAAGCTGGCTGGCCCTGGACTTCTGTGGGGATTTTTGTTTGTTGGAATTCTTGTTTGTTACTGATTCAATTTCCTTATTAGTAATTGGTCTGTTCAGATTTTCTACTGCATGATATTTCAGTCTTGGAAGTTTGTATGTTTCAAGGAATTTATCCATTTCTTCTAAGTTATCCAATTTGTTAATTGTTAATAGTATAGTTGCTCTCTTATGATCTTTGTATTTCTGTGGTATCTCTTGTAACATTTGTGATTTTATTTATTTGAGTACATTTTTTTCTTGGTGAGACTATCTAAAGATTTATCAATTTAGTTTATCTTTTCAGAGAAGCAGCTCTTAATTTCATTGATCTTCTCTCTTACCTTTTTAGACTTTATTTCATTTATTTCTGCTCTAATCTTTATTTCCTTCCTTCTTCTAGCTTTGAGCTTTTTTCTTCTTTTTCTACTTGAGATGTAAAGGTAGGTTGTTTATTTGAAGATTTTGTTTATGTATGTTTGTATTTATTTGAGAGAGAGGGGAGACAGAAAGAGAGAGCATGAGCAGGGGTGAGGAGCATGAGCAGGGGTGAGGAGCAGACTCCAGGTTCAGCAGGATTGACATGGGGCTTGATCCCACAACCATGATATCATCACCTGAGCCAACATCAAGAGTCAGACACTTAATTGAGTGAGCCACTCAGGCACCCCAGGTTGTTTATTTGAGACTTTTCCTGTTTCTTGAGGTAGACATTTATCACTATGAACTCTCTTAGAACTACTTTTCTTGCATCCTACAAAGTTTGGGATGTTATATGTCCATTTTCTTTTGTCTTAAGGTATTTTTTAAATTTTTCTTTTGATTTCTTCTTTGACCCATTGGTTGTCCACTAGCATTTGTTTAGTCTCCACATATTTGTGAGTTACTAGTGTTCTTTATGCAGTTACTTTCTAGTTTCATTCTATTGTGGTTGGAAAATACACTCAATATGATTTCTGTCCTCTTAAATTTATTAAGACTTGTTTTGTGGCCTAAGATATATCTATCTGGGAAAATGTTCTGTGCTGTTGAGACGACTGTGTATTCTATTGCTTCTGGATGGAATGTTCAGTATATATCTGTTAAGTAGACAGATGTTTTCTTACTGATTTGTTTTGCCTGTGTAATCTGTTCATTGATGTAAGTGGAGTATTAAACTTACCTACTATCATTGTATTACTGCCTATTTCTCCCTTTAGATCTGTTAATATTTGCTTTATATATTTAGATGCTCTTATATTGGATGCATAAATATTTACAAATGTTATATCCTCCTGTTTGGCCCCTTTATCATTATGTAACACCTACCTTTGTCTCTTGCTATAGTCTTTGTTTTTAAAGTCTATTTTTTCTGTTAAGTATAGGTATTCCAGCTTTCTTTTGGTTTCCATTTGCATGGAATATATTTTTCCATCCCTTTCTTTTCAGTCTGTGTGTTTCCTTATATCTAAAGTGAGTCTCTTGAAGGCAGCATATAAAATTGGCCTTTTTTTTAAAAAATTCATTCAGCCACTCAATGTCTTAGAGAATTTGTCCATTTACATTTAAAGTAATTATTGATACGTAAGTACTTATTGCCATTTTGCTAATTATTTTTGGCTATTGTAGTTCCTCTCTCTTTCTTTTTTTCTTTCTTTTTTTCTTGCTTTCTTGTTTGACAATATTCTTTGGTAGTACACTTATATTCTTTTATCTTTATCTTCTGTGTGTTCACTATAGTTTTTTTCTTTATGATTACCATGAGATTTACATATAACATATATATGTATATTATACATATAATATACATAATATATATAAACATAACATACAAAATATGATCTATTTAAGTTGATAGCAACTTTTTTGATCCCATTCAAACCTGAACATTATTACTTTTCCCTATCATGTTTTATGTTTTTAATGTCACATTTTGTAACTTTTTATCTTGCAAGTCCATTAAATAATTATTAAAATCATGGTTATTTTACCACTTGTGCCTTATAACCTTCATTTTTTAATTTGTACATGATTAATCCTCTATAGTATATATTTATTTTCTAGTGAGAGTTACTCTTTCATATGTATTCTTCTTATCGTTAGCACCCTTTCTTTATATTTATAACAAACTCTGTTTATATTTATAACAAGCCAGCTAAAAGTAAATGGTAGAGTGAAGAATAAATTTCCTTAAGACCATATGCTTATACTACTTTAAATATCTGTAGTGAAACTAGTCAACAAACTGTGATTGGAGGAAATTTCACAATGAAATATGAAAAACATAATTCTTGCTATTCAATAGATGGATTGATTGGTTTATGTCATAGGAAATGTGAATCTTACACTTGTGCATTATAAACAGATAAAAGAGGCAACATCTGTACCAGATACCTTCCATTAAAGCAAATATTGACACAGAACTCAACTATTAGTGAATAGAATTTCAGACAAATTAAGATCTGGCAACATCAAGTAACACTATATTTTTAAATTTCAAGTTTGTTATTGCCTTAATCTAGAATTCCTCAAAATTTTAGTTATATATCATCAATTAGTTACATTTAGCTCATAGACCCTATTATTCTCTGCTATAATACCCTTTACATTTTTTACATTTATCTATATGTTCTCTCTCATTTTTTTTTATTACAGCTGTATAGTTTTTTTTTGCATTTTTAAAATTTTATTATGTTAATCACCATACATTACATCATTAGTTTTTGATGTAGTGTTCCATGATTCATTGTTTGCGTATACCACCCAGTGCCCCATTCAATACCTGTCCTCTTTAATACCCATCACCAGGCTAACCCATCCCCCACGCCCCTCCCCTCTAGAACCCTCAGTTTGTTTCTCAGAGTCCATAGTCTCTCATGGTTTGTCTCCCCGTCCAATTAACCCCCCTTCATTTTTCCCTTCCTACTATCTTTTTTTTTTTTTTAATATATACTGTATTATTTGTTTCAGAGGTACAGGTCTGTGATTCAACGGTCTTACACAATTCACAGCACTCACCATAGCACATACCCTCCCCAGTGTCTATCACCCAGCCACCCCATCCCTCCCACCCCCCCTACTCCAGCAGCCCTCAGTTTGTTTCCTGAGATTAAGAATTCCTTGTATCAGTGAGGTCATATGATACATGTCTTTCTCTGATTGACTTATTTCGCTCAGCATAATACCCTCCAGTTCCATCCATGTCATTGCAAATGGCAAAATCTCATTCCTTTTGATGGCTGCATAATATTCTATTGTATATATATACCACATCTTCTTTATCCATTCATCTGTCATGGACATCTTGGCTCCTTCCATAGTTTGGCTATTGTGGACATTGCTGCTATAAACATCAGGGTGCACGTACCCCTTCGGGTCCCTACATTTGTATCTTTGGCATAAATACCCAGTAGTGCAATTGCTGGATTGAAAGGTAACTCTATTTTCAGCTTTTTGAGGAACCTCCATACTGTTTTCCAGAGTGGCTGCACCAGCTTGCATTCCCACCAACAGTGTAGGAGGGTTCCCCTTTCTCCGCATCCCCACCAACATCTGTCATTTCCTGACTTGTTAATTTTAGCCATTCTGACTGGTGTGAGGTGGTATCTCACTGAGGTTTTGATTTGGATTTCCCTGATGCCGAGCGATGTTTAGCACTTTTTCGTTTCTGTTGGCCATTTGGACGTCTTCGTTGGAAAAATGTCTGTTTATGTCTTCTGCCCATTTCCTGATTCGATCATTTGTTCTTTGCGTGTAGAGTTTGATAAGTTCTTTATAGATTTTGGATACTAGCCCTTTATCTGATATGTCATTTGCAAATATCTTCTCCCATTCTGTCGGTTGTCTTTTGGTTTTGTTGACTGTTTTTTTGCTGTGCAAAAGCTTTTTATCTTGATGAAGTCCCAATAGTTCATTTTTGCCCTTGCTTCCCTTGCCTTTGGCGATGTTTCTAGGAAGAAGTTGCTGCAGCTGAGGTCGAAGAAATTGCTGCCTGTGTTCTCCTTTAGGATTTTGATAGATTCCTGTCTCACATTGAGGTCTTTCCACCATTTTGAGTCTATTTTTGTGTGTGGTGTAAGGAAATGGTCCAGTTTCATTCTTCTACCTGTGGCTGTCCCAATTTTTCCAACACCATTTGTTGAAGAGACTGTCCTTTTTCCATTAGACATTCTTTCCTGCTTTGTCAAAGATTAGTTGACCATAGAGTGGAGGGTCCATTTCTGGGCTTTCTATTCTGTTCCATTGATCTATGTATCTGTTTTTATGCCAGTACCATACTGTCTTGATGGTGACAGCTTTGTAATAGAGCTTGAAGTCTGGAATTGTGACGCCACCAGCTTTGCTTTTCTTTTTCTACATTCCTCTGGCTATTCGGGGTCTTTTCTGCTTCCATACAAATTTTAGGATTATTTGTTCCATTTCTTTGAAAAAAGCTGATGGAATTTTGATAGGGATTGCATTAAATATGTAGATTGCTCTAGGTAGCATTGACATCTTCACAATATTTGTTCTTCCCATCCATGAGCATGGAACGTTTTTCCATTTCTTTGTCTTCCTCAATTTCTTTCATGAGTACTTTATAGTTTTCTGAGTATGGATTCTTTGCCTCTTTGGTTAGATTATTCCTAGGTATCTTATGGTTTTGGGTGCAATTGTAAATGGGATTGACTCCTTAATTTCTCTTTCTTCTGTCTTGTTGTTGGTGTATAGGAATGCCACTGTTTTCTGTGCATTGATTTTATATCCTGCCACTTTAGTGAATTCCTATATGAGTTCTAGCAGTTTTGGTGTGGAGTCTTTTGGGTTTTCCACATAAAGTATCATATCATCTGCAAAGAGTGAGAGTTTGACTTCTTTGCCAATTCAGATGCCTTTTATTTCTTTTTGTTGCCTGATTGCTGTGGCTAGGACTTCTAGTACTACTTTGAATAGCAGTGGTGATAGTGGACATCCCTGCCGTATTCCTGACGTTAGGGGGAAAGCTCTCAGTTTTTCCCCATTGAGAATGATATTCGCTGTGGGTTTTTCATACATGGCTTTTATGATATTGAGGTATGTACCCTCTATCCCTATACTCTGAAGAGTTTTGATCAAGAAAGGATGCTGTACTTTGTCAAATTTTTTTTCTGCATCTATTGAGAGGATCATATGGTTCTTGTTCTTTCTTTTATTGATGTATTATATCACATTGATTGATTTGCAGATGTTGAACCCACCTTGCAGCCCAGGGATAAATCCCAGATGGTTGTGCTGAATAATCCTTTTAATGTACTGTTGAATCCTACTGGCTAGTATTTTGGTGAGAATTTTTGCATCCATGTTCATCAAGGATATTGGTCTGTAATTCTCCTTTTTGATGGGGTCTTTGTCTTTGTCTGGTTTGGGATCAAGGTAATGGTGGCCTCATAAAACGAGTTTGGAAGTTTCCTTCCATTTCTATTTTTTTGGAACAGCTTCAGAAGAATAGGTATTAATTCTTCTTTAAATGTTTGGTGGAATTCCCCTGGGAAGCCATCTGGCCCTGGGCTTTTGTTTGTTGGGAGATTTTTGATGACTGCTTCAATTTCCTTAGTGGTTATAGGTCTGTTCAGGTTTTCTATTTCTTCCTGGTTCAGTTTTGGTAGTTTATACATCTCTAGGAATGCGTCCATTTCTTCCAGATTATCTAATTTGCTGGCATATACTTGCTGATAATATGTTCTTATAACTGATTGTATTTCTTTGGTGCTGGTTGTGATCTCTCCTCTTTCACTTACGATTTTATTTATTTGGGTCATTTCTCTTTTCTTTTTGATAAGTCTGGCCAAGGGTTTATCTTATTAATTCTTTCAAAGAATCAGCTCCTAGTTTCATTGATCTGTTCTACTCTTCGTTTCTATTTCATTGATTTCTGCTCTGATATTTATTATTTCTCTTCTCCTGCTGGGTTTAGGCTCATTTGCTGTTCTTTCTGCAGCTCTTTTAGGTGTAGGGTTAGGTTGTGTATTTGAGACCTTTCTTGTTTCTTGAAAAAGGCTTGTATTGCTATATACTTTCCTCTTAGGACTGCCTTTGCAGCATTCCAAAGATTTTGAACAGTTGTGTTTTCATTTTCTTTGGTTTCCATGAATTTTTTAAATATTTCTTTAATTTCCTGGGCGACCCTTTTATTTTTTAGTAGGACGCTCTTTAGCCTCCTCAAATTTGAATTCTTTCTGACATTCCTCTTGTGACTGATTGTGGTCGGAAAATATGCAGGGAATGATCCCAGTCTTTTGGTACTGGTTGAGAACTGATTTGTGACCTAGAATGTGATCTATTCTGGAGAATGTTCCATGGGCACTAGAGAAGAATGTGTATTCTGTTGCTTTGGGATGGAATGTTCTGAATATATCTATGAAGTCCATTTGGTCCAGTGTGTCATTTAAAGACTTTATTTCCTTGCTGATCTTTTGCTTAGATGATCTGTCCATTTCAGTGAGGGGAGTGGTAAAGTCCCCTACTATTATTGTATTGTTGTCAATGTGTTTCTTTGCATTTGTTATTAATTCGCCTATATAATTGGCTGCTCCCATGTTAGGGGCATAGATATTTATAATTGTTAGATCTTCTTGTTGGATAGACCCTTTAAGTAAGATATAGTGTCCTTCTTCATCTCTTATTATAGCCTTTGGTTTAAAATCTAATTTGTCTGATATAAGGATTGTCACCCCAGCTTTCTTTTGGTGTCCATTAGTATGGTAAATGGTTTTCCGTCCCCTCACTTTCAATCTGGAGGTGTCTTTGGGTCTAAAATGAGTTTCTTGAAGACAGCATATTGATAGGTCTTCCTTTTTTATCCAATCTGATCCCTTATGTCTTTTGATTGGGGCATTTAGCCCATTTACATTCAGCGTAACTGTTGAAAGATAATGAATTTATTGCCATTGTCTTACCTGTAAGGTGACTGTTACTGTATATTGTCTGTGTTCCTTTCTGGTCTATGTTACTTTTTAGGCTCTCTCTTTGCTTAGACGGCCCCTTTCAATATTTCTTTTAGGGCTGGTTTTGTGTTTGCAAATTCCTTTAGTTTTTGTTTGTTCTGGAAGCTTTTTATCTCTCCTTCTATTTTCAATGACAGCCTAGCTGGATATAGTATTCTTGGCTGCATATTTTTCTCATTTAGTGCTCTGAATATATCATGCCAGTCCTTTCTGGCCTGCCAGGTCTCTGTGGATAGGTCTGTTGTCAATCTAATGTTTCTACCATTGTAGGTTACAGACCTCTTGTGCCAGGCTGCTTTCAGGATTTTCTCTTTGTCTCTGAGACTCATAAATTTTACTATTAGGTGTCGGAGTGTTGACCTATTTTTATTGATTTTGAGGGGGGTTCTCTGTGCCTCCTGGATTTTGATACTTGTTTCCTTCCCCAAATTAGGGAAGTTCTCTGATATAATTTGCTCCAATATACCTTCTGCCCCCTCTCTCTTTCTTCTTCTTCTGGGATCCCAATTATTCTAATATTGTTTTGTCTTGTGATATCACTTATCTCTTGAACTCTGCCCTCGTGATCCAGTAGTTGTTTATCTCTCTTTTCCTCAGCTTCTTTATTTTCCATCATTTGGTCTTCGATATCACAAATTCTTTCTTCTGCCTCATTTATCCTAGCAGTTAGAGCCTCCATTTTTTATTGCACCTCATTAATATCTTTTTGCTTTTGACTTGGTTAGATTTTAGTTCTTTTATTTCTCCAGAAAGGGTTTCTCTAATATCTTCCATGCTTTTTTCAAGGTCAGCTAGTATCTTTATAATTGTCCTTCTGTACTCTAGTTCTGACATCTTACTAATGTGCATATTGATTAGGTCTCTGGCAGTCGGTACTGACTTTTGTTCTTTTTTTGGGGGGTGATTTTTTCTGTCTTGTCATTTTGTCCAGAGGAGAATAGTTGAATGAGAGGACAAAATGATAACAGGGTAACATTGTCCCCAGAAGAATATACACTAAACAAATCAGAAGAGACCTGAAAGTAGGGGAAAAGAAAGGGAAAGAAAGAAAAAAGAAAAAAAAGAAAAAGATTTAAAAAAAGAATATGATCAAATATGATCAGGCTGATGAATAGATCAGTGCCACACACTAGATTTTGGGCATATTTTGGTCTGTTAGAAGAAAGTGCCTCCCAAAATTTTAAAGAAAGAAAAGCTTATATATGTACAAAAATAAGGGTAAATACGATGAAGGTTGGAATATGACTTTAAAGATGAAAATTATAAAAGATTTTATAAAAGGAATTGATAAGAAGTTGGCTGAAAAAAGAAAGAAATTAAAAAAAAAAGAGAATGTGATCAGGCAGGAGACTAGAACAAAGCCATACAGTAGAGATTTAGGGTATATTTTGGTCTGTTAGAAGAAACTGTATCCCAAAATTTTAAAAAGAGAACAACTTATATATATACCAAAAGTAAGGTTTACTACTACAAAGGGATAGAATATGACTCTAAAAATGAAAAATAAAAAAAAAATTTAAAAAAGGGATTGATAAGATGTTGGTTGAGAAAGGGAAAAAGTAAAATTAAAAAAAAATAAAGAAAAAGAAAAAAAAATTAGAAAAATTAACTTTGAAAGACTAAAGCATCAGGCGGAAAAAAGCCATGAATTCTATGTGCTGCATTCCCCTAGTGCTGGAGTTCTGCCATTGTCATTGATCGGTAAACTTCGTCTTGGCTGGCTGTTCTTGCTGATCTTCTGGGGGAGGGGCCTGTGGCAGCGATTCTCAAATGTCTTTGCTGGAAGCGGATTTGTCCCACCCTTGCCAGGTCTGGGCTAAGAAATCTGCTTGGGTTTGCTCTTGGGAGTTTTTGTTCCCTGCAATCTTTCCTCTCAGCTTTGGAAAATGAGGGTGAAGATGGCGACCTCCCAGTATCTGCCCGGAGGAGCCGAGAACTTGGGGCCCATCTCCTCAGTGAGTCCCAGAGAAAAGCAGTCAGTCACTCCAATCTGCCTGGTCTCTGGCTGCACTCTGTGCTCACCCGGCCTGTGACCGAGCGTTTCTATCTCTGGCACACGACCCTGTTTGGAGTCTCCAAACCCAGCAGATCCCTGTGGTGTGCTCCCGTGCCACTCCTCCTGGGGGAGGAAGGGGAGTCTTCCCGGATCTGCCGCTTCTTGGGTCCCTGCTGGAGGAGCAGTGGCCCGATTGTGCCGCGGATCACAGTTTATGGCAACCCCCAGCTGAGAGCCAGTACCTCAGCTCTGTCTTTGCAGCCGGCTTCCCCATCCTACCTGTGAGCTCTGCCGCACTCAGGCACCCCTGGTCTCTCTATGACCCCGAGGATCCTGAGACCACACTGTCCCAGCGAGGGTTCCACCCCCCACTTAGCCACTTGAGTGACGTCCCTCAGCAGAGCCAACTTCTAAAAGTTCTGATTTTGTGCTCTGCTGCTGTATCACTTGCGAGTAGCTGCTGATGGAGGCTCCCTCCCCCTGCCGTCTATCTTACCGAATATCGCCTCCGATTCACTTTTCCGCACATCCTACCTTCCAGAAAGTGGCGCTTTTCTGTTCAGAGAGTTGCTGCTATTCTTCGATTTCCTGTTGAGTTCATAGGTGTTCAGAATGGTTTGATACCTATCTAGCTGAATTCCTGGGACCAGACGAAATTTAGGTCCCCTACTTCTCCGCCATCTTGCTCCTCCCCCTAGCTGTATAGTTTTTAAGAACAAGGGATTATGTTTATAGTGTAAATACCTAACATAGTGTTTAACATTATTTAGCTATTCAAATACTGTTTGTGTGAATAAATTAAGCTATTTGTTATTTATTCTCTGCATATCACTTGTATATTCTCTACCCTGTTGTTACAGGGTGCAAGACTTATATCATTGCAGGATTTAGAATCAAAATATATTTTTTACAGCAATAAGTTTGGTTTTCTTTCTTCATATAAACTAATAAAGAAATAAACATAATAACATAACTTCCCTAGCTATATCCCCAGTAGGAATCTGACTAAAGACTTAAAAACTGCAGATATTTAGTATTACTCATATACTATTTGGTATACTATTTCAATTTTCCACTTTGCCAAGTGAATTATTGAAACTAAAATCAGCTGTAATCTTGCAGCTATTTTGGTACATTAAATGCCAAATGCGTATAGGTGACTCCATTAGAAAAGATGGATAGAGTTTCACTTAAAGAACTGGCTAAATGAAATTAGCATCTTTACTACCTTTAATGAGCATAATGTCTATCTTTTATTACGCTAAATTTAACAACCACTCTTTCTTGAGTGTTTATTCTTATTTTCAGAAAATGGAAGAAGTGACTCAGTATGTAGTATTTAAAATGTGAATGTTATATGAAAATATCTGGTTCACATAAAAGAATGCTTTCTAAAACTAAAGATGTTTTCTTAGAAACCTCATTTAAAAAAAGTAACAGTTATGGTAAAATTTAGTCAATGTAGGAGTGTCATATCTTTGTGGGGTTCCCACATGTGTGAACATAATTAAAATTGTGTTTATTTTTTCTGTTTTAAAAAATTAATCACTTTAGTCAATCTGATAACCACTTCTATATTTTTTGTGTCTTCATCTTTTAACAAACTGATGTGCTTTAATATTTTAACTATATATTAAGTCTGCTTTTTTTGGATTTGGATAATGTGATACACTTTTTGCATAGTATGATCCTAAGTATTAACTGAGAGGAATCAAATTCATTTTCAAGGCCGTAATTCAATAAGTACAATATCTGTCAATTAAGTCCCTGACAATTTTAGAATCAGAGACTGCTCAGATGAACCAGTCAGAACGGATTTATTGCCATTAAAAATCTACATAAAATTTTGAATTATGTTGTTTTTAATAATCCTGTCTCCTCTAAATTTGCTTTTCAATGCTTTTTATAGCAGTTTCTAAAACTATTACATTTATGTATGTTATGTCATCATCATCATTTCACTTATAGGCCAACTAAAAATCAGTGTTTTATTCAAGTGATTTTCTTTTATTTTGCATAGTGATTTACTGAAAGACATGAAAAGACTGGATAAGAACTACATCAACTTGCCTCTTATCTTCTAATGTTTTTCTATTAAATTTTGAAAGACTTTTAAGAAACTAACTTGATTAGATTTTGAGGGCTTACTTAAAATACATCATAACTGGGATGTACAATAGTAATATTGTCCCAATGCCTAATTTTATTTGGTAGTGCATGTATGAGTCAAAGACAACTAGATCAAATTTGTCTTACAAGAGGAAAGACAAAGAAGTTTAAGTTTTTTAGTGACATTCTTGGGAATATACTCTCTGATCCTGAGAGCATTTCGCCAGATGACTGAACTGAGAATCAGCATGCTGGTTATAATTGCCAACACATTGTACCAAACCAATATTGAAATAAAGAGAATGTCTCCAAAATACTTGTCCCAGAACCCATGACGTCAAAATCACACAGAGAATCTGATGGGTAAACATATGTGAAAATTTCCAAAATGATGTGATAAAGGATTTTATAAGGAACTCTAAAGCTTTATTGTCAGGTCCCTCCTTACTTGCTCCTTATTCCCCTTCTTATTAAACTACCCTAATTGGCCTGCTCCCTCTTGGGATAAGGTTAGATATCACTTTTTTCAGACAATCTTTCCAGACATACAGAATGTTTGGTTGTCCTTTGAGGTAGCCTGGCAAATTGTTTCTGTCTAGCGTGGCTTTTTTTTTTTTAACATTATATTGGCATTTATAATTTATTTCCTTGATAGTAGCAACTGAGACCTGTAATATAATTAATTTTTTAGCCTGTGATAGACGTTCAATACATGTTCCTTGAAAGAATGAATAAGTTAATAAATTAATTAACTGAAGAAAACACACATTACTTAAGTGAGAATGAGTCACTTTACTGAGTCTATGTTTAGGGAATACCTGTATCAACTAGTTAAGAATTAAGATATGGTTCAATGGCTTCAAATTCTAAATGAGAAAACAACCCAGAACGTTCTGGAGACACTCAAAAATAAAACCTTGATATTACAATTATGGATGTTTTAAATCAAATAAATGGGGTAAGTATCTAAGGAAATCCATGTGGCATAGGGTGCTTAGGAATTCTTAAAAAAGAAGAACTTGGATGAATTTTTTAATTTTTAATTTTTTAAATTTATTTAGAGAGCACGTGTGCATGTGACTGGCAGGAAGGGGCAGAGGGAGAGGGAGGGAGAGAATCTCAAGTAGGCCCCCCACTCAGCGCAGAGCCTGAGGTGGGGCTCAATCCCAGGACACTGGGATCATGACTAGAGCTGAAATCAAGAGTTGGGTGCTTAACCAACTGAGCCACCAGGTGCCCCATGGATGAATGATTTTTTTAAAGTTATTCTTGAGAAAAAATATCCAGTTTTGAATTCTTGTCATCAAATGATCCAGATATGGCCATAAAAATAGATTAGAGTTGGAGTAAAAATCTCTGGAATTCACTTAGAGATTTGATTTGACAACCCTCAAAGAATAAAGGGACCCGAAACAAATTAGAGAAAGCTAGAAGTCAGGCATAAAGATAGGTAAAACCAGGGAGATTTTTGTAAAGAGAATTGATATATTAATAATTAAAATTGCTTCCTTAGGCTTAAGATCAATTTCTGACTTATTTTTCTCAGGGAAAACTATGTTGGGAACAACTCAAGCATCTAAAAGTATCTTTGGTTTTATGAGAGTAATTGTGATATAACTAAGTTCAACTTATTTATTTATTTATTTGTTTATTTGCTTGTTTATACATTTTAAAATATATATACATATTCATGTATATATTTATTATGAACTCACAGTACTGGACTTAAGTTTACTTTTTAAAAAATCAAATAGTACTTTTTAATTAGTATCAACATTGCATTGAAAGAGTAAAGGGAAAAGATCAAACTGGTAATCTCCCTCCTAGAATTAGGATTAATGTCTAAGGGTTTCTCTAAACCTAATGAAATCATTGTTTACATGCTACTTATAGCGGTTATGCTAAAGAAAGCTACCAAGAAACACCACTGTTATCCTAAAATTTCACTGGAAAATTACTTTAATATATATATCTAAAGATATATTGTATATATCTTTAGTTCAATCATGGGGGAAGTCTAAGATTCATACTTATTGTGGTATTTACTGTGATATAATTAAAGTTTATAAATTGTGACTTTTAGTGCAGTTTGAAACACTTTGAATGCAATGTGTTTTGGCTATTAGGCCTTTATTTTCCTCTGAGGTGAACACTAAACATTGAGAAAATGGCTTTGTTCTTAAAAATCATATGTTATTCAGTCATAAAATTTAATACTTGAATATATTTTAGATCTCTTTTCCAAATAGGGAAAGAATATGACATCATCACAATTATTTATGATAAGATGTATACATTAAATGATGTGGAAAAACATTCAACTAGGTTAGCTAAAGTTATGTAATGGAAATAAAGCACCACACTAGAAATATAATACAAAATAAATATAACACATTTGGAAAATGGATCTTTGATCAAGTGCTAAAAGCAGATATTTTAATTTTTTCAAAGAAAATAAAACCAAGTTTAGATGGTTCAGAATGTATTTCTCCTACAATTTATTTTATCATTTAAAATCATTTGAGGTTGATTCATGACAGAATCCATGATCCATAGCAAAATTACAAGTTTGAGATTTGGCTTATCTCTGTTTAAACCAATAGCTTACATTCACTTAGCACTTATGTATTGTCATATCCTATGCTGGGCTCATTATACACATAATATGTAATAGGTAGGCATGGTTATCCCAATTTCTTAGTGGATAAAAAAAGGTTCAGAGAAATTGGATAACTTTACCAAAGTAAAACATTTAATAAATGTCAGAGGTGGAATTTAAATGCAGATGAATGAATGGAGAAGATGTGGTTCATATACTCAATGGAATATTACTCAGCCATTAGAAAGGATGAGTATCTACCATTTACATCAACATGGATGGAACTGGGAGGGTATTATGCCAAGTGAAATAAGTCAGTCAGAGAAACACAATTATCATATGGTTTAACTCATATGTGGAACATAAGCAATAGTGCAGAGGACAATAGAGATGGGGGGGGAGAACCGAAGAGGAAGAAATCAGAGAAGGAGACAAACCATATGAGACTCTTGACTCTGGGAAACAAACAGGCTTGTGGAAAGGGAGGTGGGTGGGGGATGGGATAACTGGGTGATGGGCATTGAGGAGGGCATGTGATATGATGAGCACTGGCTGATATACTCAACTAATGAATCACTGAACATTATATCAAAAACTAATGATGAACTATACCTTGGCTAATTGAATTTAAATTTAAAAAATGTGGAAATTTTTCTCTCTACCAAACTGCCTATCTTTTTAGGATCATATCTTACTCTTTTCTTTCCCAACTCATTTTCTACTACAGCAATATAAAAATATACTACTTTTTTGAAAATCTCATGATCTTTCATGCCTTACTCTCTTTATAATTTTTTCTTTTTTTAGTTTATGTTCCTTAGGAACGTCTAAGGAACTTCCTTCCTTAGGTTCTTTCTACTTTTAAATACATGACAAACTTCTATTTTCCTGAAAGAGTATCATCATATTATAGATTCATAATAAATCCCTTCCCGACTACCACCTTTTTTTTCTTCAAAGGCGCATTTGCTTTCTATTTAACCTCTGTGCATTCTATGTTTTCTGTACTTTGTATGTGTGCATCCTATTTTTAAAAGTTTACATGTATATCTAAGTTTTCTAATAATGTGTTAGCTTCTTTAGAGGTTATGTATATTTTACTCCTATTTGGATCCACAGTGCCTAGAACATTGGTATGTAATAGGTGCTGAGTAAGTGTTGAACTGAAGTAAAGGGCTTTGTTGTTTGCTTTTGTTTTGTTTTCATAATCATATTATGAGGGAAAGAGGCCAAATCTGAGTAAGAGGAGAATATCACTGTTTTTGACTTTAGATGATTGGAATTATTAAAAGTTTAAAGTTTGAATATTTTCTAGAAGGATACTAAACTTGAAATCAGAAGTCCTAAATAAATTACTGCTTTTTCATATATAAGCAGTGGTAACTTGGGTATTTTATTTCTTTAAACTATAATTTCATCTATAAAATGTGACTTATACAACTCTTTTTTAAATCATATGGTTATTTGGAGAATCAAATGAAAATGGAATAATGCATATGAAAACACTTGCAGAGTGCAAACCATTATACATGACAGTCCTATTATTACTTTTTAGGTAGAGAATGTGATCCAAGAAAGATTAGCAAAATATAGTAAGGTGGGGGTTTACCAGCCTAGTTGTTTAGTATAATTAGGTGCCATGGACTGTCCTAACTGAATTCTTAGGAAGTCTTCCAAAGATTCAGTGATGAAAATTGTCAATTAACTGTGTTTAACCTGATATGTAGTTGTGGTGGCATACCATAGGCTGAATTTAGTCCTCATTTGTGTAGGAATCACATCTGAAAGTAAAATGAGCTGTAAAAATCATGAATATTATTTTTCCTTTATTTCCAAAACTGACCACCAAAAGGTAATGAAATTTTTGAGAAAAGAAAAAAAAATGTGGTTAGAATAATTTAGAATTATCCCATATCATATACTCCTGTGATGACTCAGAATGCCCATATTCAAATTGAATATTTATTTTTCAAAGTTTGGCAATTTTCAGAAATTGAGTTTTATGTTAAGTAATCCTAACACAAGTTACGATCTTACAAAAAGCAGTTTGGGAAAAATCTGTCCTAGAGATTTTTAGCAAATAAGAAGGTAAGAGAGGAGAGACTGATAATTTGAAAATCAAGTATAACTGAGAATTTATCCCCAGCTAGATTCAAATTAGGAAGGATGAATAGTGAAATCCCTACTTAGAATTATTTCATTATTCCACTATGGATGCTTCAATTTTTAGTAGTAGTTATGAAAGTAGCAAAGTGATCTGTCAATCAAGTATATTCAGCAGAGTCATCTCAAGGTCTAGGCAAGCCAATAGCTATACATTTAGTCAATATATTCATCTCTGGATTATTGCTTTACTAGTGGATGAACAGAAGCTGTATGCTGGGATATAATGGTAGTTCAAGGGGTAAGAGAGAGCACATTATTGCACAGCTAGTATTTAATGATAGGTACCCTTAGGGAATAATTGTTACATTTTAATCCAGAAGTAAGCAAAGACTGTCTAAATAGCTCTTTTAAGCAGAATTAATTCATAATTAGGAAATGATGGAATTCTTAACTGTCATGTATAAGAAAACCCATGAGCAAGCTCTATTCTAAATAGACTTTAAAAAAAAGAAAAGTAGTTGATATTAAAACAAGACAATTCATTAAATTTCACAAGGGAACTTGCAGTATACAGATGTAGGCCAAAACGTAGGGGTCTTTAGGTCAAATGTGAAATTATTTTAAATTCTTGGCATCAAACTAAAATGACTTTTGAATAGTAATTATCTTTTACTTTCATTAGCAATGGTTCTTGAACTTTAATTTCTAAAGAGTGATACAGCAAGGTTCTTAGTATGCGTTTATAGTAAATGCAGGCTCTCTTCTAGCATTTTAAATCTCTTAACAGGTCTTTCCTTTACTGCAGAATTTCACTAGCTGAATGTTAATATTACTCTTGGTTATAGAAAGGAATATATTAAAGTTTCTTTGCCTATTAATGCCTTTTTAACAGAAATTTAATATTTAGGTAAAGTATTCAGATTCTATGCCTATGGTAACATTAGAAGCTTGAAAACTGTTAGACAAGGTAGCATAACATTGTGTACTTTTGAAAAATCCAGTTTGAGAAATAATATAAACTTTCATTTTGAGATGTACATTATTTACAATCAGTTTTGTAAGTAAAAACTGAAAAAATATTTTGATTTAGATTTTTTTATAATTTTCCAAAGGAATTGAAAACTTATTGAAGGATAAAAGAAAATATTTGGGAAGAATGAGAGGAAGATGGAGGACAAAAATTATTAAAAAATTAAACTGATTCTAAGATTTAAGGAAAGTTTTAGAAGGAATGATTAAAGAAATGTCATCTTGGAAAAGACGATCAGTAAACATAAATAAGACTTTATTAAAAACACATTATGGTAGTAATATGATACAATGTCTTTAAAATGTTTTGACTAATAAAAGTCATATATATATATATGTACATATATATATATATATATATTCACTTGCAAATGGTCATCTGTATCTATTATTTCCAAGCCCTTCCTTAGATTCTGTGAGCACAAGTATTATAAACAAACAAACAACAACAATAACAACTACAACAAAGCAAATGAAACACTAGCTCTTGTGGAACTTACATTCTAAGGACAACAAATAATTGACAAACAAATTGACAAACAAATAATTGACAAACAATAATTGACAAACAAATAATTAAATATGTAAAATAAAAAAAAATGAAGAAAGATAAAGAAGGAACCAGGGAGTGTCTGGGGTGAAGGAACCAAGGAGTGCCAGGGGAAATTATACTTCTTAAAATAATTGGACTTATGGGGCGCCTGGGTGGCTCAGTCGTTAAGCGTCTGCCTTCGGCTCAGGTCATGATCTCAGGGTCCTGGGATCGAGCCCCACGTCGGGCTCCCTGCTCGGTGGGAAGCCTGCTTCTCCCTCTCCCTCTGCCCCTGCTTGTGTTCCCTCTCTCGCTGTGTCTCTCTCTGTTAAATAAATAAAATATTAAAAAAAAAAATTGGACTTACACTAACAATAGTAAACTTGGCAGATATGAGTATTAAATCTTGTATTTGAGAAAAATCAACTTTGTAAGTGTAAGATTATTGAGACTTGGCTAAACAAAAACTTTATTTAAAATACTTGAAAATTTTAGAATACCATAAGCTTTTGCTATTGAGTTTTGTCAGAGCAAAAGAATAGGTATATTAAATTAGGCCGTACTACATTGAGGAAAATTATTCAGATATCATCTTTTATAGTGTTTATTATGTCAGAAAATATGTTCAGTGTTAAAAATTGTATTTTAAGGGTCACTAAAATATTGATGTTAATCTAGAAAGGAACATAACTCTAGAAGAAGATTTAAAATTTTAAATGTAGTCTCCCAGATACACTTAATACAGATAATAGTTCTATTAAATTTCAGAAAAATATTCATTTCCTCCACGGTCTTCTTAGGCTGGTTAAGAGAAGTATTTATGTAATTCACCACTGGACATTGCTTTTAATCAGTGAACTGGGGCTTGCTGGACAAGCCCAGTGGGTAAAGGGTTGTAAAAATTTATTTCTATAAATGAGGCATTGTTTTTGGAAAATGATGTGAATGTGAGAAAAAAGTAGATCACTAAGTTAGGATTTGAGGTGATAACTCAGAGAAATCAATAAGTAAATCTGAGTGAAAAATTGTATAAGAACACCTTTAGAGACTATATTTAATTTTTAAAGCAAAAATTTCAAATAAATGCATGCATTTATTTGGGAAATTATTACAGACCTTAAGAAATGGCATATGGCCAAGCAATGAGTAGCAAACTGAAAAAAAAAAAAAGAAACTCCCTTGCAAAAGCTGAAGTTAGTCCTCTTGTGTTGAGGGGGCAACATGGAAAGAAACTACAAGCAGTCTCCAGGTGCCGAGACTGGTTCCTGACTAACACCAGGAAGGAAAGGGACACCTCAGCTTTACAATCACAAGAAATGAGCTGTCTTCTCTGTACCAGCAGCAGCTCTGCTGCCGCAGCCCCTCATCCCCTGAAAATGTATGCCTGTGCAAAGTGAATCTCCACCCCCTTCTTTATCAAGAGCACCCCTCAGCTGCTGAGCCGATCACGGTCCCCAGTGGTGCTAAACCCTCCGGAGACGCTGACAGATGAGAGCCTCAGCAGCTTGGCAGCCCCTCGTCCCCTGACCTCACTTATTCCTAACCACAGCTTCTGAACCAGCACCGTTTCACGGGACGTGGACACAGCAGCCAAGTGCATTGGAGCTGGGGCTGCCATTGTAGGGGTGGCTGGCTCTGGGGCTGGAATTAGGGCTGTGTTTGGGAGCCTCATCATTGGTTATGGCAAGAACTCTTCTCTGAAGCAACAGCTCTTCTCCTGCGCCATTCTGGGCTTTGCCCTCTCAGACACCATTGGGCTCTTCTGCCTGATGGTGGCCTTTCTCATTCTCTTTGCCATGGAAAGGACCTGTCTCCACCTCCCATAGGTCCTTCTCCTGTGTCTCATCTGCCCTGTATGTTCCTTTTCTTATACCTCCCGAGACAGACTTGGAAAAGTGGTTGGCTCAGAGTTTGACAGAGAGAAGACAAATACTGTATTAATAAGAAAAAAAAAAAAAGAATTCTGCCAACAACCTGAAGGTGTTTGAAGTAGATTATTCCCTAGTCTAGTTTCCAGATTATTGTGACTTTGTTAAATTAACGTTTATAAAGTAGAGTACCAGAGTGTCAGATGGTGATCAATGATTCAGCAGAAGACCACAAGAGAAAGTGAAATGGAGACATTTATTACTCATAGGTCCTGGACAAGGTACAGGTCACACCCCCAGGGGCATGTGGGGAACTCAAGACAAGATGCTGGCAGAGAGAACACAGCAGGACCTGTGGCGTATGCCATCATTAGGGTCGAAGGGTTGCTTGCTTTGGGGTTCCCAGGCTGAGGCTGGATTGGTCAGTTCAAACCAAAAGAAGCAGGGTTTTGGTAAGCTTCTAGGGGTGGGGTGTCTTACCAAGGGGCTCACAAGGGTAAAGGCCTGGGAGTCAGGGGAGAGTACATATAACAAGGGATGTTGGAGGGAGTCTTATCAGGAGCTTCTGACTCTGGGCGCTCTATTTAGAGCACATACTTGCACTCTCCAGATGGGCTAGTGTCAATTCAAGGCCTGCAGTCCACTTGGCCACAAAAATGGATGCCAGGGTATAATAATGTGGACTAGTTTAGCTAAGCTCTCCACAGAGATGGACATTCAGCCCCTGAAAAAAGGACCCAGCTAAATTACCTGTACTTCCAGCCATGGAAACTCTGAGACAATAACTGTGTGTTATATTATGCTTCCAAGTGTGTGGCGATTTGTTATTCAGCAAGGGGAATCAAATATAAACCATTGGAACAATTTTGATAGCAGAGTGGTATAGTGTTAGTTATATAACCTAAGTCAAACCAAATGGAATTCCATTTCCTTAGCCAGAAAAAAAATTGATTTAGAGGTGAACATGTGAATCAAGCTGAGTCGATCAAAATTCTTTTAAAGATATTTTCTGCTACAGCAGATAAAACATTTTCTGCTAAAGCTTTTTATGCCAGTTGTCATGCTACCTGAAAAGAGAAAACAAAAAGTAAAACTGTTATATTTCCTCAAACTAGCTATATATAAACAGCTTCTAATAAGCTGCACCTCTTAGAATTCCATAGGGCCCTAAGAAATACGACTTGCTAATAACGAGTGATGGCTAATACAAAGACTAAAGATTGGATCTATTATTCTTTCCTAGTATATCTGTCATAATCACTAAATTCTGGCTAAGCTTAACTATATGCCATTTCTGTAACTCATCACTTATACTTGACTTCTGTATCTTTGCTCACAATATTTCTTTCACTGCAATGCATTCCTCTGCATACACTTTCCTTGACTTTTTATACCCAATTCCTATCCATTCATCAATGATGTGAGTTGAAGTTGCCTGTCATAGAATGTCTTTGCTTAAAAAGTCAAAATAAATTTCTAGAATAATTTTACCTTGGTCATGCAAACTAAATTCCACTTTTGGAATTTATTAAAAATGTCTCTGTGGCTTAGTACATGATCATTCTGTAATAATTCGCCCAAGCTTACTTGAAATGAATATGTATTCTATTTATAGGCTTTCTTTTTTAAAAAAATCAGGATCTACTTAAAGTACTGTTTCTAGATTTTCAGTTCTGGTGTAAACAGATCTAATTTAAATTTTAAAAATGTTATTTCTAATTAATGTTGATATTTTTAAGGATTAAATTTGGAATTTGAGGAATGTGTGATTATAAATATAGTTTTAATCGAGCAAAATGCTACCATCTTGACTTCTGAGAATGAAGAGTCTACCATATACTGTGCTACTGGGATGAGATGTAAATACCTCCTCTTTGGCTAGTTATTTCGCTGTTGACACAGGATATTCTACTGAATCATGATCCTGGGACACTGGTATTTAACTCTGATTAAAACGTTGAGTTTGACAGGTTTTATATATAGCTATCAATCTATGCATCTCATCCCATACTTTAATTAATAATTTCACACTTGTATAAATTTATGCTTCATTCTCTAGACTATAAAAATTTTTGTGTGACAGGGATATTATCTGATATATCTTGATTATATATATTCTCAGCCATGTCCCAGCAATAGGCACTTAGTTTTTACTCAGCACATTATTGGTACATAAAATAATAACAAAGGAAGCAGTATTAACAGCTCAGAACTGAGTAGTCTAGTGAAAATGCTTCTACTTAGTGGCAGCATATGGGACTTGCCGTGAATTTAATAATAACAGTGAATTAATCTGCTGAGGAACAGGAGGGAAAGCAAGTTATGTGATGATAACTTCGCAGTGTACATACTTACTGATTTTTTAATCAAACTTTAGGATCTTCCTTGATTGACGTATTTAACTTTATCACAATGTATGCTCTGTAAGCAGGGGGACTTTGTGAACAGTTTGTCTATCTTCAGCATCTATTCTTAGCATATATTTGGCCCTTGATAAATATTGATTATGTGGCTTAATGGATTGATAATTACAATTATTAGAAATATGAATTAGAAGATAGTTTGCTGGCCTGGCAGACACCAGTGCCCTGGAGCCATCTGAGCCGCCCAGCCGTGGTCAGCACCACCATATTCTTCAACATCGCCGTGGACAGCAGTCCTTGGGCTCTGTCTCCTTTGAACTGTTTCCAGACAAAGTTCCAAATACAACAGAAACTTTGGTGTCTGAGCACTGGGGAGAAAGGATTTGGTTATAAAGTTTCCTGCTTTCACAGGATTATTCCAGGATTTATGTGCCAGGGAGGTCGCAACAAACCCATCTATGGGGAGAAATTTGAGGATGAGAATTTCATCCTGAAGCACACCAGTCCTGGCATCTTGTCCATGGCAAATGCTGGACCCAACACGCTTCCCAGTTTTACATCTGCACTGCCAAGACTGAGTGGTTGGATGGCAAACATGTGGTCTTTGGCAAGGTGAAAGGGGGTATGAATATTGTGGAAGCTGGAAGGCTTTGAGTCCAAGAATGGAAAGACCAGCAAGAAGATCACAGTTGCTGACTGTGGACAAATCTTACAAATTTGACTTATGTTTTATCTTAACTACCAGACCATTCCTTCTGTAGCTCAGGAGAGCATCCCTTCATCCCCATCTGCTGGAAATATCCTATAATCTTTGTGCTCTGGCTGCAATTCTGTGGGTTCCATGTTTTCCTTACTCCCCTTCAAGTCTAGCTGGATGGGAGAGTTAAGTTTATGATGATGAAATAAAAACGAAACAACAACAACTAAAAGAAGATAATTTGCTAAAAATGTGTTCTTTATTTGTTCCATGAATTTCTGGCTGTCATTACAGCAAGAAAACCCAATGAATTTGAAGAGCATCTACTTTTATTTACAAAAACTCTTGGTTACTATTAAGAAAGGTTCAGTCCTTACCCTGAGTTTGGCATTTTTGTATCTATGTTCCACTTAATCTTCAACATAACATGTCCAGTCCTCTTTGTTATCATCTTTCACTCAAAATGGATTGACCTTCTTGTCTTCCTCATTTTATTACAGGCACTACTGTTTTTCTAGCCATCAAATCCTGGAAACTTATGATAATTTTCAAATGTCTTCTTGTTTTATCATATCCAGTTAATTGTCTTAGACTTTGAAGACATCTGTTAACCACATTTATTTTGATAACAACCCAATTGGATGTGGCAGAACTCCATATACAGATGGGGAGATGGTGAGTCACTCCCAAGAAGGTTTAAATAACCATTATTCAGGGCCAGATCCTTTCACAATTTCCCCATTACCTCTCTCTATAGCATTTACTCTCCTATTTTACTTTTTTTCCTAACATAAACAATGCATATAATATCCTATATTTTAATTTTATGGATCTTGTGTTGTAGTTTAATTGTTTCACTTGTAGTTAACATGTTTTGAGCTATAGTAAGCCCTTTGATGTCTTAGACTAAGGCTCTCTGTGGCCACCCCATAAGGTGGCTCTTTTTAACTACCTCTAAAAGGTGAATAGCTATAGTATATCCCATTTACTGTATTCCTTCTGGACAGTTCCTTTCAGGGCAATTACTATTCTCATTTTGAATCTGCCTCATGATCACAGATAAATCCCAAGCAAGCATCTACAAGGTTCTATTACACATTTTTCCAGTGTGGTGGATTTGTACCTCAAGCATAATTCTAGCTATAAGGCTAAGGAGCATAATCACTAATTCCCATGAATCCACAGTCAAGGTGAAAAGACATGCAAAAAACCCAGCAATTTCAGGAGAATCTGGCAGAGATATGTAATGGGAACCTATGATACCTACAAGGAGTACCAAAGCTAACGTAGAGAAGTCTTGAAAGCTTTTTTGGGGAGGAAGGGGACTCATATTTTCATTGAGATACCTTCACATAACATAAAATTCACCACCTTAACCATTTTAAGTTGTACAATTCAGTGCTATGTAGCATACTCACAATGTTGTGCAACCATCACCACTACCTAATTCCAGAAAGTTTTAATCACCCCAAAAAGAAACCCCATAGCCATTTTAAAGAGTAATTTCTCATTTTCCCCTGCCCCTTTCCCCTGGAAACCACTAATCTATTTTCTGTCTCAATGGATTTGCATATTCTGGACATTTCCTATAAATAGAAACATACAAGTATATTAGTCTTTTTCTAGTAAATTTAATGTTTGGCCTTCCTTAGGGACAGTTTCTATTTATTGCTTCCCCCCCTCCTGTTTATGGACCATAATTTCTTGTTCATTTGTATGCATCACATTCTTTGTTGAAAACTGAATATTTTTGATATGATAATGTAGCAACACTGGAAATCAGGATATCTGGAAACCCCTGCCCCTAGGGTTTGCTGTTGTTCCTTGTTGCTATTGTTTGGATATCTGGTGACTTTTCTGAACTAATTTGTAAATTCTCTGTTCTCTGTCATGTGTGGCCCCTAATGTTTGTTAGTTTAGTGGTGAGCTAGAGGCTGGACTAAGATTTGCTTAAACACCTGTAAACAATAAATTCCCAGTCATTGCCAGTGGCCTGTGTGTAGTTGGTCATACCTTCAACACTCAGTTAAGCAGTTTACAACTCTGCCTTAGACTTAACTTCCTACCTGTGTAGATCCTGAAGATCAGTCAGAATGAGAGCTTAGGGCTTTCTTAATTCTTTCTTGAGCATGTTCCTTGCTCTGGGAATTCACGTGACTTTTTAGATTCCATGAATATATTGGAGCTTTTAAAAACATGTTTCCTGGGGCACCTGGGTGGCTCAGTCGGTTAACTGACCGACCTGATTTCAGTTCAGATCATGATCTCAGGTCCTAAGATCAAGCCCTGGGTCAGGCCCCATATTGGGCTCCATGCTCAGCAGGGAGTCTGCTTCTCTTTCTCTCTCTCTCTCTCCCCCTGCACCTCCCCCCACTTGTGCACTCACTCTCTCTTTCTAAAATAAACAAATCTTTAAAAAACCAAACAATAAACATGTGTTTCACCAGAGCATCTCATTCCTAGTCTTCTCTCCCAAGCTTTTTCATTAGTAAGTGGTTTTCTCCAAGTGTTATCCATTGTTTCAGAAAGCTAATACGTCTCCCTATAAATGTTTTTGACAAATGCCCTCAAAAGCTGCCACAGTTCCAGGTTAGGCAAGATAAAGGCAAACCCCTCAGCTGATATTCCAGAGAGCCATTAGACAAGTCAAAACAAATAGCCACAATTCTTTGTGAATGTGGTCTTTTCTGTTCCCTCTGGTACTGGTACCTGTACAAGGGTTGTGGATTAACTAGGAAATGTGAAATGAGAACAGCATAAGTTTGGGGTGCCTGGGTGGCTCAGTTGGTTAAGTACCTGAATCTTGATTTCAGCCCAGGTCATGATCTCAGGGTTGTGAGATCAAGCCCTGCATCAGGCTCACACTAGGCATGGAACCTGGTTGGGATTCTCTCTCCCTCTCCTTCTGTCTCCCCCAAAAAGAACAGTGTAAGTTAAAACAACACAAAGCTCTCTGTTCTTACCAAGATTCAGATGTACTTTTCTTACTTAAATCTTGCCCTCATTGTTGCAAGCTTTTGGTCTGTTTCCAGAATTCCGAAAAGGTTGATTCTGACAGTTTTTATAAGATTCCATTGCCTTTATGGAAGGATGAACTTTTGGATTTCTTTACTCTGCCATTTTCCCTGACAACACTAGAAAAACTTTTAAGATGACGTTATAATTAAGCTGGGTTTTAAAGATCCAACAGGAATTAGTCAGGTAGAAAGTTGAGAGAACAAACCAGATAGAGCATGTTATCAAAAGGCCCAGAAGTACAAGGAGAAGGCTAACATGTGCTGGGAATTGACCCTAGTTCAGCAAGATTGAATTATAGGATACAATTAAGTAAAAGGACATGCATTTTAGAGGAGATAGGATGAAGATTCAGAGTTTCTTATGCCATAATACAATATTTGGACTTAATTTGAGCAATGTGTATTGAATTATTTAAAGCAAACTTGTTAAAAACTAAAGCAGACTTGTTAAGTCATTTCTGTAAGCATTATGGAAGATGGATAGTTTGGGAATGAATTTCAGCAAGGAATCTAGTAAAGAGACTAATACAAACATGAGCATAAGAGATGATAAATCAAACTGAGACTGTGACTGTAGAAATGGAGAGGAGAGAGTACTTAGATACTTAGTTCTTAGAGTAGGAGACACTTAGGAGCTAGAATTGGTAAATAGTAACCTCCAGTTGTTTCAGTGCATGCGGAGAGGGAAGGCATGGCAATGAGGAATAAGTGTAAGGAAAATGTCTAGAATGATGCTGATAATTTTGGCTTCAGAAAAGTGAGAGGGCACTGATACCATTCACTGAAATTAAGAATACTCAACATGAGGTAAATTTGGAGAAGAAAAGGAAAGCTAGCTGGAGTCAGATTTGAATATTATAAGATTAAGTTGTTCATGAAACATGCAGAGACATATTCAGTGGACCCTGGAAGACACAGGTTTGGTGCTTAAGAGGGAATTTGGAGCTGCCAAAGTAGATTTTGGATAGCTAAGGTATATATAAATGATAAAGATAAACTGTGGGTATAAATGAAGTCACTACAAGTAAAAATGTAGTGCTCACTTTAGCAGCAGTTGGAACGATACAGAGAGGATCAGCATGGCCCCTGCACAAGGATGACGCACAAATTCGTGAAGCATTCCATATTTTTTAATCTATGGATATAGTATTTTGTGAATGATCTTTTAAATAAAAGAAAACCTTACAGAAAAAAAGGAATAAAAATATAGTGAAAGATGATGATTAGGGCTACCCTAGAACTCTTTAACAATTGAATAGATAATTTATTACTATTCCTAGTCAAATTGCATCAGACAACAAAAGTCAATGAAAAAGTTTATTCACAAATAATATATGAAGCGAATATACTATTCTTTCTTAACTTTAGACCTGGTGAAGTTTACATATAGTCCAGAAAATTTTCTGATGGGAGATTAAGTCTGGAGGGAGAGTTTTGTTCCAATAGTATAGAATTCAGAGTTCTCGTTTATATGGTAGAACAGTTTACCTGGGATAACCATTGATTTGTTCTGTTTTTTTTAAAATCTAGGTCATCAGTATGAATTTATTTTTTAATATTGTGAGCTGCAAGAAAATTAAAGTCCTCTAAGAAAACAAGCCAAGAGAGTCCCAAAATATAATCAGGGTAGAAAACTGCTCTTGGGAAATGTGAGGTATAGTTAAATCCCCCAGGATTAGCCTTATTCCCAACTTTAATGTATCCTAACATTAGAGATTTTTGTAAAAAACTACATCCAAAGACATAGCTCAAGATTTGACAAATAAATAATAAATTAGTTCTTTCTACTTTTTTATACAATTTATTTTTTTTTTAAAGATTTTATTTATTCATTTGACAGAGACAGCGAGAAAGGGAACACAAGCAGGGGGAGAGGGAGAAGCAGGCTTCCCGCTGAGCAGGGAGCCGGATGCGGGACTTGATCCTGGGACTCCAGATCATGACCTGAGCTGAAGAGAGATGCTTAACGACTGAGCCACCCAGGTGCCCCTAATTATTTCTTTCTATTTAAATGTTCAGGTATTTGTAGATAGGAATTACATTTTAGATTTTTTTAAACTAACACCATGATTGCATAGTGTAATATTGCATATATGCTACAAAATACTATATATTTGACAACATAAACACATTTGTACTTATATAAATATTACATTAATCGGTCACCATCACTGTTTACGATGGACAGCATCCGGGGGCACCTGGGAGGCTCAGTTGGTTAAGCGTCTGCCTTCGCCTCAGATCACCATCCCTGGGTCTTGGGATTGAGCCCCACATCAGGCTCCTTGCTCAGCGGGGAGTCTGCTTTTCCCTCTCCCTCTGCCCCTTCCCCCACTCATGTTCTCTCTCTCAAATAATTAAAATCTTTAAAAAAATAAAAATAGGTTAAAAAATTTATATGGGCATTGTCTGAATTTCTAATGAGTTAACTGAGTTATTCAGAAAAAGATTATTTCAATATGAGTAGCTCCATTCACATAGCAAGATAATTTCTCGGTAAACATTTCCTATATGGATAGTATATGTGAAGGGCAACAAACCTTCTGTAAAGATAGCAAATATTTTAGGCTTTGCAATTCATACCATCTTTCATAACATCTGAAATCTGTCCTTGTAGTGCAAAAACAGCCGTAAAAAATACATAAAGGAATGAGTGTGCCTAGTGTTTAAAAAGAAATAAAAAAACCTTATATACAGCCACTAAATTTTGATTTCCTATAATTTTCATGTGTCACAAAATAGGATACTTTCGGTTTTTTTCAATATTGGGGGTTTAAAAGACTCTCAGTTCAGCATGCAAAACAAACAAAAACAGGCAGAAGGTCACATTGGGCATTTGGACTATAGCTTGCTGACTTCTGATCTAGTACCTAAAATCTCCGTGATTTTTCTTTCAAACTGAATGTATACAAGCAGCATAAACACAGGCTAAGATTGAGTTCTCTGGATTCTGAAAACTCTGAGGTTGGAGCAGTGTGATTGCCCCCTCCCCCCCCCCCCCCGCCCCTCACATCTTCCTATTCCTCTTCTTTGACATAGAATTAATGATTTTGTTGTTGTTCTTATTGTGTTTCATAGGCTCAAAAACATAGGTTTTTGGAATGACTGCATACATGTATGACTGAATAAAAATATTAACGGGATTTGTACTCTGGCAGGGCACTAGACACAACCCAAAATCAAATGACTCAGTTTTCTTTTCTCCCCAACATTTTAAATGTAGCTGTATTTTAAGAAACCCAGTTTCTTCACTGATGTTGACTTAACTCACAATGTGCAAGCATAATCAGTTTAAAATTCCATATCCATTTCAATTGTTCACAAGGGAACATTTATCATAAGGTCAAAATAAATAAAGCACATTATTGGTTCTGTACTTGCAATGCCGAGGCATTGAAAGGCAAGTTTTTTAATGACTATAAAGCACAATTATTTTAAATGTCATTATTTTTTAAATGTCATTATTTAATAAATATGTGTATATAAGAAACCAGATAATTATATTGTTTTTATTTTGGCTACTTAATAGTGTCCTGAACATTGGAACATTTGTTTCTCAGAATCATGTATTTAGTTGTGCTAACATTTCTAGATATTTAATTATTCAGGTAATAATAGTTTAACAAACCTTGATATATTAAAGCATAATAGTTAAGACCATCAGGTCTGCAATTAAACAAAACTATAGATCTCAGATCCAATTCTTACTAGCTATGTGACCTTGTACAATATGTGACTTCTTTTCCTTGTCTTTGCATGGAGGCGACAATTGCTAGCTCAGAGGAAGTTAACACTTAAAAAAGTTAATATGTACAAGTTGTTCACAACAGTTTCTGGTGAATTTTAAGGACTTAATACATGTGAGCTTTTTACATATATTTAAATAAGTCAATAAAATATTGTCATAAATATGCTTATTTTTAGTTATCTATTTCATCCCACTCAGCAAGTATAATATAGGAGAAAATAATTAGGAGCTATTAGAGAAGATTTTAGGCAAATTGGTTCATGCATTAAGAATATTTTTACATCATACAAGTAACCTACATTGAAAATGAGATCTGAAGGAAAATTCCTACCAGCAGAAAGCAGCTAAAGGCACTGTGGAATTTTACCCCAAATCACAGAAGAAAAAGATATCTTTTCCTTTTAAAAGGACACACTCCTATCCATCCATCCATAAGCATGCTTTTGTTTGTATTGAGTTTCCTTTACCTTCAGATATTTTAAGTTAGAAGGCGAATCTGTCTTCTTTTGATGTGAATAAATCCACTTTGGTTGAATGTTGCCTCTTCCTTGGCTGTGGAAGCATATTAATGAGAAGATTTTTTATAAGGCTCTAAATTATCTTGTATCATGATCACTAAGAATATATAGTGGTCTCAAAAGTGGATAGAATTAATAAGTTCAGGTGTCAAAATGGAACTAAAAAGGGAAAAACATGAACTTTTTGTTAGAAATTATTGCCTTATATCTTGTCTTTAATTTTTTGATGATGAAGAGTAATTTTAAAGAAATTTATAGTTTGGAATCTTCCAGAATAAGCATAAAGCAAATAAATAGCTCTTGATAAAAAGCAAATAATCCCCAAATATCATCAAATACAGGTGGATGGGTTTTGTTGTTTGAGAGTTGCTTGCTGTCCTTGTTGCCATTGTTCTTTTTAAGACACTATGTCTTACAGAGAATAAAATATTTGGCAGTGGTTGGTTTTCAGTGTCTAAGATAAATACTGTACCATCTCTAAGGTAAATCTTAACATCCTAATTAGTTCCTATTTTATAATTTTGAGAATGCTAATTCATATATTCCAATATCAGTTTTTCATTCAAGGTACAATTGAATCATATCAGTTACTTTTTAATCTCATCAGAGATAAATTTTGACAGTCCATTTTTAGTGAGAGCTTATGAATCTGTTTCCCAATGTAAGAACTATTAATTTATAGTAGCTTCTCTTATACTCAGATGCTACATTGTTATCACTTGCCTGCCTCTCCCCAACACCCAAATAACCATTATTTTATTACATTGCTTCTTTTCTTGTTTTCATCAAATTATATTATTTAGTGCTAGTCATTTTTTAACTTAAAAAAGTTATACCATAATGTACTTTTCATTTTTGCTTAATTTACTCATTATTCCACCTATCATATCTATGTTGTTCTATGTATCAAGCATATATAAAGAAAATAGTGTTTTTTTTCATTTTTGTTTTAAAAAATATTTGTTCTGTTTATTTGATTTGTCAGTTTCATTAAGGGAACATCATATATGCATGTAATTTAGAGAAATTTTATTTAAAATTAACATCTTGCAATGCTTATTTACCCAGAATTTCTACCCAAGAAAGCATTATATAGCTTGGCTTTTTTTAGCTATACACTGCTAGATGCAGCAAGGTAAACTGATTTCCCTAACGAGTTTTAGGGATGATATATTTATTACAAATAAATGAAATGCATTCCAAGAATAATTTAATAAAGTTTCCCCCAAATCTACATTTCTTCCTTATCAAATTAGATGGAAATACCCATCGTCATAGGCAACCACAATTTCTCTTGGTGGCTTTAATGTTTTCAGTGGGAAGAGAATAATGCAAACCTAAATGTAAAAAATGCACTTTCACTAAATCAAAGGGAAATTTAATATTGTTCACAATACAAAGTTTAATAAGTGTTACCAAAAGGTTTAAAAATAACATAACCATTTATCTTCATTTACATCTGACACCTTAATGTAAGACTTGGCTCAGACACATGGTTCATTTAATCAAGTAGGCTATTGTCAACACAAGTCCACTAACAGATGTTTATATAATACGGATGTCTCATGTTTTAGGTGCATAAATAACATCTGGGAGATTATTATTTCTCAAGATTATTTATTTGAGAGAGAGAGAAGACAGAGAGAGAGAGAGAGCAGCAGGGAGAGCACCAGAGCGAGAGGAATAAGCAGACTCCACGCTGAGTGCGGAGCCTGAGGTGGGACTTGATCTCACAACTTTGGGATCATGACCTGAGCTGAAATCAAGAGTCGGTCACGCAACCAGTTGAGCCACCCAGGTGCCCCTGGGAGATAATTTTTAAAAGTGAATGTTCATGGACTTAATTCTCAGAGATTCATTTCAGTAGGTCTGGATTAGGGCTGAAGTTTGGACTTTTGATGGTCAATCTAGAACCTTTTAATGCAGATTTTCCACCCATCTGACTTTGAAAACCACTGTGACTGGTCCTTTTTCTGAACTTGCTATAGTTCACTTGTATCTTTTATAAAGAATGAAGCACATAGTTCAGTATTATAAACTGTTTTCCTGGTAAGGAAATAACATAATTTTATCAATGGTCAGAAAAATGTTTATATTGTTTCTATTCTTTTTTGATGTTAAGTTTTATTTTGTAAACAGAATATTAAGCACATTAATTTTAAGGAATAATTTAAATACCTTCCATATCTTTCCTAGATGTCAAATTATATTTAGAATGCTTCATTTATACCTTCTTTTTTCTTAAGTTTACTTGTGTTTGTCCATATAGCCACTATTTTTTATGTAAATCATTCACGTTGCTTTTTTTTTTTTTAAATTAAAAAAATACTGAGTACCTACAAAATACCATATATGGTTCTTGAGTTGCTGGGATTACAGATAAATAAGGTCCTCTCCCTGAGTAAACTACCTGATTATGTACTATCTAGTAGGGACAGAAGATAGGCTGTAGACATAAATAACTACATATCAGGTCGTAATAGGAATTTTAGGGAAAAGTCAAACAAAGTTGGTTGGATCACAAGTCGTGTGAAGGCTAGCTATTTTATATAGAGTTATCAGGAGAGGACTCTTCGTGGAAGTGACATTTTAGCAGATACCTGAATAAAGTGAGGGCAACCACCATAGACATCTGGGAGAAAATATTCAGGTCAAGGGAGTAGCAGTTGATAGCCCCTAAAGCAGAAATGGGCTTAATGATAAAGATAATGAGAGAACATTTTGCAAGTAGCAGAGTTGAGGAGAAAGTGGTAAAAAAAAAAAAAAAAAAAAAAAGAAGAAGCCAGTGACGTAGCTGATTGTCTTGTAGGTCATTTAAAAACTTTCGCTTAATGTGTGTGAGAGGGGAAGCTACTTGATTGTTGTTAACATAAATGCAATGTATCTGACTTTTCTGGTTCCTGGATGGAGAACAGACCATTGGTTAAGGGTGGAAGCAGGGACACCAGTTTGGAAGCTATTGCAATGACCTAAATAAGGGCTGACGGTGTCTTAAACAGTGGAACTGTTGTGATTATGAGAAATAGCTGGATTCTGGATTTATTTTCAAGGTAGATTTGACAGGATTTGCTGGTGGAATGGATGAGAAATAGGAAAGAGATGAGTGGAAATGACTGAAAAATTTTGGCCCGAGAAACTGAAAGAATAGATTTCTATTTAGTGAGAAATATCAGATTGCAACAAAAGCACATTGAAGGTAGATTTGAACAAAATATTTCGTGCATATTGAGATACCCCGTTAGACATTCAAGTGGACACGACTGTGAGAATTTCCTCTGGCTTACCCATATTCTGTTTATTATTTACCACTGGCGTTTAGTGTCCTCTACAATCTTGAATGTTTAAATGTGCAATAGCTATTAATGGCAATTTATACAACCACTAAGTACATGGTATTAAGACTGGATCTGAGGGTGCCTGGGTGGCTCAGTCGTTAAGCGTCTGCCTTCAGCTCAGGTCATGATCCCAGGGTCCTGGGATCAAGGCCTGTGTCGGGCTCCCTGCTCAGCGGGAAGCCTGCTTCTCCCTTTCCCCCTGCTTGTGTTCCCTCTCTCGCTGTGTCTCTCTCTGTCAAATAAATAAATAAAATCTTAAAAAAAAAAAAAAAAGACTGGATCTGAGATAATCATCTTTTAAAAATTCTGTACCCAAATAAATCCATATTGATGTCTACCTTTTGTTTTTGCTTCTAAATAATCTTTCTACCAATAGAAGAATGAAACATCTGTCCCTCATTCTTCTCTTACCCTTTTCCAAGCCCAACACACATGCATGCTAACATACATACACCACAAAAACAGCACTCTAAACACGCGCCACCAGCACACCACCACCCTAAAACACACCCAACACACACACACCCCACACACATTTTCACATATATTAAACTGTTATTAGCTATAATTTCTTTTTGTTCATAAATAGATAATATAATTTCTTACAAGTTTAATACCTTTCCATAAGCATCTCTTCTATCTGCTGTTCTTTTTATATCCTTTTATAATAAATAAGTAATCTCATAAGTAAAAGGTGTCCCTGAGTTCTGTGAGGTGCTCTAGTATATTAACTGAACCCCTGGAGTGGGTCATTGGAACATTCAATCTGTAGCTGGTGGATCAGAAGCACAGGTGATAACCTGGACTTTGACTGGTGTTTGAAGTGGGGGCAGGGAGGAGCAGCCTTGTAGGCCTGAGGAGAGTGCCCTTGGAGCCTCCAGTATATATCTGGTTGGTTTGGTTCAGAATCCAGCCATAAAAATTAAATACTACCAGCAAATTTAATATTTTTCTGTAATATTCGTGAATATAATTTACATATAATAAAGTGAAGAGTTCCTGCTATTTTATTTTGATGAGTTTTGAGGTTGTGTATATCTATCTACCAGTATCTGAAATCAGATATAGAAAAGTTCCATCACCATGGAAAATTTCCAAATGTTTCCAGTCAGTTCCTAGTCCTCTGCACCCCTACCCACTAAGGAAACCACTTTCTGATTTATATTATTATGAATTATTTTGCTTATTTTGGAGTTTCATACAAATAAAATAACAGTCTCAGTAAATATGATTGGTTTGATATATTTTGTACAATCTAATGCTTTTTTATGTGCTGATACTATAAATTTCTTTCTTTTGATTTCCTTCAGCAGACTGAGGAAGTATGCTCTTACTCCTCAGCTGCTGAGAGTTTTTATTATAGATGCATGTAGAATATTATCAAACATCTCTGCATTTCTGAGATGATCATATACTTTTGTTTATATTGTTAATACAGTTAATTAAATTGATTTTCATATGTAAAATCAGTTTTTCATTATTGAGATAACTTTCACTTGATCATGCTTTCTGTATGATAGGATACAATTTGCTAATTTTTTGTTTGAGTTTTGCATGTATGGTGATAAGAAATTATTCTTTGATTTTACTTTTGCCATATTTTCATGTCAGATTATATTGGCCTCATAATACGAATTGACAATTGTTCCAATCTGATGGATTTTCTGGAAGAGTTTGTGTAAGATGTTTAATTTTTTCTTGAAAGTAATAATAAAATTTACCAGTGAAGCCATCTAGGCCTAGAGTTCTCCTAATTGTTTTTTTAAGTTGTTTTCAACCAGGTTGATTGACATAGAAATATTTACATTTCTTATTTTGTTTTGGGCTAGTTTAGATAAGTTGAATTTTGTTTTATTTTTATTTTTTGTACAAAAATTTTGTGTTTGATATGTTTTCAAATTTATTGGCATAATGTTCATATATATCCTTAGCATCCTTTTAATTACTGTGATATCTGTACTGGTGTCTACTCTTTCATTGTTGAAATTGCTAATTAGTATTTTCTGTCCTCTTGATTTGTCTTATAAGGGATTTATTAGTTATATTAATGTTAAAAAATAGCAACTATATTTACTTCCTATCCCTGGAGATAGTGCAAACCTACTACAATGATGGCTCTTGGAATCATAATAAAAGCAGTCATCTATAATAAGGTTGATAATGTCTATAATGAGCATGTTAAAGTGAATGAACTATCCATCCTCCCAAACTCACAAGATGGTCATGTTCCATGGGAAGGAAGGCTTGGAGGTCACCCCATTTACCACAGTAATGAGGGATGGAGTGGGTGGGACAGAGACCAGCATCTTGGCACTTCATCGGTGGCTTTCCAAAAGGAACTGAAAACAATTACTCTAATAATTCTGCACTGAAAGGAGAATTAGGGGAATATCTAAATGCTTTAAGGTCTGCTGGTCACAAGGTTCAATCTGACATGTATTTCTGGAGATCTGAAGTGACATCATGATGTTTGTAGACAATTCTCCATGGTCCTCTCAATTTTTGTATATCTTGAATCAACTTTTGCTCTGTAATATGTTTCCAAATAATGTTTGTGTAACAAAAGGCCTTAGAAGATAGAGATATTGTCCCCTTCCAGGGCACAGATAAAATATATATATTAATTTTTTTTTTTTTTTTTTTTGCTTGCTTACCATAATGATAAAGGTAATATCTCCCTCTGGGAAGGTATTTGAGAAAGTTTTCTAACAGCCCATTCATTGCAGATTTGGATTTTGAAAGCTTGAAGTCCCTCAGTTGTGATGCAAATTTACTCTTTGTGCATTATTCCTCTGAATCACTCCACATGAACCCTGATGGTACTTAGAGAGCAGGGAGAACTAATGTAAACATGAAACAAGATTCTTTCTGTGGCATGAGTAATGAAACCCTTTATCTTTGACCTGAATTTCATGTCTTCTGGTAGCATCCATGCACTTGTGACAGGTTGACTTGTAAGCTTGCAAACAGAAATTTCAGATACTTCATCGTTCTTGATAATTACCCTCTACAGATTTGGGACATAAAAGGAGCAGATATTAAATTGAGTTCAGACTAAGTGAACTGGTGAGTCCACAGACCCACTTAGAGGTCATTTCTCTAACCACAAGATCTATAATCAGAATCAATTTACTTAGCATTAGGCATAACCACTACATTTGGTCCTTGGCCTGTATGGTAGGAGTTAATTCACAAGACAAGACCTTGCAAAAATCAGACAGAATATGCAGAATGAAAATTACATACTATTTTCTCAAGCAAGTAGTAACTTCAATTCACATATTCTACCAGATGCAGTATCTGTACTAGAGAATTAACATGATCTCAGAAACATGGCATGAAGCAAAGTATGATTTATCAAATTAATTTATTTACATCTCTTTTAGGAGAGAGAATCAGAATGAGTTCACATTTACTTGGAAGAAATAATGGTGTATAGTTACAGTTTGCTCAGGACTGTGTTAATTCCCTTGCTCCCTTTCATATCATCCAAAGAGATCTAGACTCTTTGGACATTCCATGGAATATCACTGGTACACTGAATTGATAATAGCATACAAATAAGATTGGATGAGCAAGAAGTGGCTAGTGTATTAGAGGCCTTGGTAAGACATGCAGTCGAGGGGGTGGAAACTAAATATTCAGAGACTTGCTACATTGGTAAAATGTCTAAGGGCTAGTGCACTTAGAATTCTGGGAAATCCTCTCCAAAGTAAAAACAAATTATTTCATCTGACTCTCCCACCATGAGGACTTCTTAGATTTATTTCTCTTACTTTATAGTGATTCTAGAAATAAAAAAAAAAATCTTATTTGATTTTGTCTTCAAATAACATTATACTATTTCATGAACAATATAAGGAACTTAACAGTTGTTTAATTCCATTTACTTTTCTCTCATACTTTGTTCTCTTGATGTCATATATTTTACTTCTACATGTACTATAAATCACACAGAATGTATAAATTTGCTTTAAAATAGTCAATAATATATCCACTGAATGTATAGCAGAATGATGGCCCCATGGCCTTTGCCTCCTGGTGTTATGCCCAAGAATAAGTTCCATTAAATAGAAAAAAAATGACATTGTAGATATTACTAAGGTTATTAATGACTTGACTTTAAAATAAGGTTATTCTGGATTATCCAAGTGGATTCAATGTAGTCATATGAGCCCATAAAACTAGAAGATGACTAAAGAAGGGTAAGTTAGAGAGGTTAAAGCACATGAAGAATTTGACCTCCCATTGCTGGCTTGAAGATGGAGGGGCATTGTGGAAAGTATGAGAAGGGAAAAAATTCTGGCATCAATCAGTGCACTTAAAAGCGGATCCCAAGCATAGAAGATAACTGTAGCCAGGCTGATAACTTTATTTTAGCTAAGTGTGACTCTGAGTCAAAGATCTATACACTACATATCAAGTTTCTGACCTTCACAGCTGTGAAGATAATAAATTTATATTGTTTAAGGGGCTGATAATGTGTTATTCAGTGACAGAAAGCTATTGTGTATTACTTATAATTATGTATATTACTAATTATGTATATTATATGCATTGCATATAATTAAGTATATGTGCATATATATAATAGATACATGATAACTAACATATCCTTTTCTGTTGGTTTTTACTCCTTTTACTCTATGACCTGAATATGTTTTCTCAAAATTCAGATGTTGAAACCTAACCCCAAAGATGCTGGTCTTAGGGAGTGGGGTCTTTGGGAGGTGCTTAGGTCATGAGGGTGGAACCCTCATGAGTGGGATTAGTGCTCTTATAAAAAAGGCACCAGAGAGCCCCCAGCACCTTCCACCAAGTGAGAACACAGCAAGAAGTTACTAGTTATAAACAAGGAAGAAGGGGCCCTACCAGCCATTGACCATACTGGCACCTTGATCATGGACTTCCTGGTCTCCAGAACTGTGAGGAATTTCTGTTGTTAATGGACCACCCAGTCTGTGGTATTTTGTTACAGCAGTTATATGAACAAACTAGGACATACTCCTTGTGGATGGAGGCTTCTTTCTTTTGTCCCTTCCTGTTAGCTTGAAGAATTTAGCATTTATTAAAGTCCATATCTGTTAGAAATGCAATCTCTCTGATTTTGTCTGTCAGAAAATGGTTTTATTTCACTTTCAGTTTTGAAGGATATTTTCACTGGGTATATAATTCTAGGTTGAATTTTATTTTCATACAGCATTTTAAAGATGTCTTTCTCCTGGGTTGTTAATTTGTCATGAGAAGTCAGCTGCCATTTGTATCCTTTTCCCCTTTGTGGGATATGACATTTCCTTCTGCTGCTTTTAAGAATTTTCCCTTAACTGTGATGTTTTTAATGTTAATCTGCAATATGCCTAGCTGTACATTTTTTTATCTTCCTTAAGTTTTCTTGGATCAGTTAATCTTTCACTAGTTTTGGAAAATTCTCATACATCTTCAAACATTTCTTCTCATCCATTATTTCTCTTCTTTGGAGACTCCAATAATACATATATTAAACAATTTGATTTTGTGCCACACATCTCTGACCTTTTCTATTTTGCTTTCACATTTTTTCACTTTTAATTCTGTAATGAGATCTGTAGAAATTATTCAAACTTATCTTCAAGTGTGGCTATCCTTTGTTTGCTGATTCCATCATGTTGCTAGGTATATCAAATAATTTTTTTATTTCTGATCATTTCTTTTAATTTTTAGCATTTCCATTTTATTCTATCTTTTTAAGATTTTATTTATATACTTGACAGAGTGAGAGAACATAAACGGGGAGCAGCAGAAGGAGAGGGAGAAGCAGGCTCCCCGCTGAGCAGGGAGCCCTATGCAGGGCTTGATCCCAGGACCCTGGGATCAATGACCTGAGCCAAAGGCAGTCACCCAGGTGACCCTCTTCTATTTTTAAAATAATTTCTCCCTGTTCTCCCTGTAGAAATTTTCCATTTGTTCATGTGTATTCTCAGTCTTTCCCACTAAGTCATTTAATATATTTATTGTTGTTATTTCAGTGTTCTTATGTGATCATTACACTACTAGGATCATATCCTGGTCTGTTTCTCTTGACTTAGGTTATATTTTTCTTTTTTGTAAGTCTCATAGGTTTTAAAAATTTTATTCTTAACTATACTAGAATTAATTTTTTAAAAAAAAATTACCAGTAAAGAGTTAATTCATTATAAAGTTCAAAAATTTTTTATTCCCAACATAGTGTGTAACAGCTAAGTCGATACTAGAGTAAATATTTATTCTCAGAGAAGGAAACATCCCTTCAGACTGCTCTAGGGTGGCTGCTATATGGAATCCGTCGTTCAGTTGGGCCTGGGCTTTGTTGCAAATTCATTTAGAAGCAGTTCAACACTGGCTTCAAATGTTTCAGTGGCAGGATCTAGGCTTGCTCTTCAGCAGGGGTTGGGATCTGAGCACCAGAAAAGCTTTGGTGATCTTTTTGCAATTTCTATAATAATAGAAGTGTTCACCTTCCTAAAGCATCTTATGGTTCCTCCTACTTTAGGGTTAGGATGACTACTTCTAAGCACCTTTGGAAATTTTCTTTGCTCATAAGTCCCAACTTAGCACCCTAGCCTTTTTGCTATCCGTTCTCTCTCTCCACTCCCTGTTCAATGTCAAATTTTTGACTTATTATGACTTGAATGAATTTTTCTTCGCTCTCCTGTACATTATACTTTATTAGGCTTCTCCCCTTTACTTGGTATACAGATTTTAAGGTGGTCCCCATACTCTCCACCTCCTGCTGTTCATGCCTTTGTGTAATTTCCTCTGATTCAGTATGGACAGGACCAGTAATTTCTTCTCACCAATGGATGTGGCAAATGTGACAAGATGTACATGATTATATGCACATGATTACATACAAATATAGCACCTATCTCTGGACCCAGTTCCTCTCTCTTCCTCCCTTCCATTCCTTCCTCTGTCCCTTCCACTCACCACTAGCAGGCTTTTAATAAATAATCTGCTATTAATCCTACAGGCATAGGGGAATGACATATGCCAATGACTAGATTGACTTGGAAGTAGGTTCTTAGTCAAGCCTCTGATGAGATCCCAGAACGGGGGTAAGCTTTAACTGCAGCTCTGGGTGGCTATCTGTAAAGGGCTGACATAAGCTATTCCTGGATTCTAGAACCACAGAAACCATGAGATAATAAATATGTGTTGTTTTAAACCCCTAAATTTGTGGTAGTTTGTTATGCAGACATTCTTTGAAACTCAGTGTGAAACTCAGCTCTCTTGCTCTCTCCTCAGCCTTCTGTGTGTTACCTCCATGCATTCGATACAGGCTTATAAACAGTTGGGCTGTTGAAGACTTGCTGTGTGTCTTAGGGTCCTCAAAATTTAAATTTAAGGTTTTAGCAAGCCATGCCAGCTGAAACATGAGTGATAATATTTAGAAATTTGGTAGGTTATTCCTTCCCATTCCTTTTGGCATACTCCTCTTCCTTGTGCCAATTAAAAAAAAATGATTTATTTATTTATTTGAGAGAGAGAAAGAGTGCGATAGTGAGAGACAGCGCAAGCGGGGGGGGGGTGGAGAGAGGAGCAGAAGGTGAGGAGAGGGAGAAGCAGACTCCCCCACTGAGCAGGGAGCCCAGCTTGGGCTCTTATCCCAGGACACCAGGATGATGACCTGAGCCTAAAGCAGACTCTTAACTAACTGAGCCACCCAGGCGCCCCCTCCTTGTGCCAACCGACCAAAGTTGAGAGCAAATCGGTCTCTTCTCTACTAGGAAGGACTTGCTACATTCTGGAATTTAGCTCATTTAGCATTGATACCGTATCTGGCACAGAAGCTACAATAAGAACAATGCTTTGTTGACCTAGTCTCATTCCATAGTAGTTCTTCAAGATTTACGATTGGGATTACCACCTTTTGATCCTTTAGGTTTGTAGTGGGATCATTAATACCTGACACTTACTTCTCTGTTAGGCAATATTATTTTTTTTTCATTTTTTGATTCAAGAATAATTAATATAATATGTAATTATATTAGTTTCAGGTGTACAGTATAACAATTCAGTAATTCTAATATTACTCAGTGTTCATCATGATAAGTGCAGTCTTATTCCCCTTCACCTATTTCACCCATCCCCTAACTCACAGGCAATATTATTTTTGATTTACCATTTTGACCAGGGAATAAGGACGGTTTCACAGACTTTGGTATGGCTTTCCATACTACTACAGCTCTTATTCCATAAGCCAAGATCCAAATGTGGGAATCATTCCAGTTGTCAAATAGGTCAATCTCATTATACCCTCAGGGACTGGGGAAATGACCACTGGATGGAGATCCATGGCTCAATGGGCCCACTATATGCTAAATTTTGGCCAAGTGTGCATATATTACCTGGCCATTGTAATGCTTTATTCTAACGGGATTCAGCAAATATCAATGTCAAGCCAAACTCTGTGTCCAATAGCCTTCAAAATGACTGGATATTCTCCTTTCCTCAATGTACTGTTACCTGAGTAAATGGCAAAGATTTCATTAGTAAAGGACTGGTAAAATCATTATGGCATATACTTTTCATAAAGTTGCATGCTTCTTATGTTAAACGCCTGGTCACCTCCTCTATTAATGGATTCCAGATCAGAAAACAGGCTCAAGTCTGGGTACTGAACAAGGCATCATGACTTTTTCTTTGGATGACTGCTCTTAGCTTTTTCCTTCTCCATTCTTACCTTCTTCTGATTTACATTCTTATATAGCGGAACTCTTTCTGGTTACTTATCTATTAGGATGCCATATTCTATTAACCATCTTTACAACTTCCTGCAGGTCAAGCCCTCTTGCTTGCCTTTCTAACCTGGCTTGATATTTTGGTATTTTTTGCAAACTGGTTTCTGACAATTAAGTGCCCCTGTTGATTTTAATGCATCAATTGCTTTGGGACACATCAGCACATGACTAATAATGAACCAGCTTTATGACTACCTCTGCCACCATCAGCCCTGTTATACAGTAGAATCTCTATGGACTATGTGCCATGTAATATTAAGGACATATTTATACTGGAAAAAATTCATTGTTTATCTGAAACTCAAACTTAACTGCAGTCCTACATTTTTTTTTTTTTTTGGAAGCTGTAAATGGAGAGCTACCACCAGATATTTTATTGAGGTCTATGTCACTCTCACCAGTTTATTCCTAATTGTCTTGATAAATGATGTGTTCATCTTGGTCTTCCCAAGGAATATCATCCTGTGGGGATCTTATGGCCTCACATAACATATCCAGTCAGCAGGCCCACCTACCTGAGCTTTTTGATAGCATCTTTACTATCTGTTGGGGAAGCTCAGACACTTTTTTATACTTTGCTTAACTTTGGCCATTACTTTCTCCAGGTTTTTAAGAGCCACCCTAGCAGAAAGTTTGCCCCATTCCTTGGGGTCCTTGCCAAGCTGTCATTTTCTATTCTAAAAAAAAAACTCATGCCAATTAATTCTTATTCAATTTTATGTTCCAGTCCCATTGAACCCTCAATTAGAATCTCAGGGATAACCCTGGCTTATAATGGTGTATGCTGGCTAGATTTTATAGTTCCTTTGGGGTGTAATTACTTTATACCCTTATCAGGTTCAACATGTCCGTAGCCAGTTTAAGATTATATAAACCTTGTTTTAGGCCTTGTAGTTAGGAAATTAGCTCCTGAGAGAGTCACCTGTTACTTTGTAGAGAAAAGGCCTTAAGTGTCTTTCTGCATGGGGGAGACACTTATTATTTTATAATAGCCAATTTGACAGGTGTGAGGTGATATTATGGTTTTCATTTGCATTTCGCGGATTATTAGTCCTGTTGAGCATCTTTTCATATGCCTGTTGACCATCTGTATGTGTTCTTTGGAAAAATGTCTATTCAAGTCTTCTGCCCATTATTAATCAGGTTTGTTTGATTATTGATATTAAGTTGTGTAAATTATATATTTTGTATTAACCCCTTATTGGTTGTATCATTTGCAAATATCTTCTGTTCCACAGCCTGCTTTTTGTTTTCTTAATGGTTTCCTTTGCTGTGCAAAAGCTTTTTAGTTTGATCTAATCCTATTTGTTTATTTTAGCTTTTTTTGCCCTTGCTTGAGGAGACTGGTCCAAAAAATATTGCTAAGACCAATAACAAAGGGCATTTTCCTCATGTTTTCTTCCAAGAATTTTAAAATTAATCCATTTTGAATTTAATGTTGTATATAGTATAAGGTAGTGCTTGAGTTTTATTCTTTTGCATGTTGCTGCCCAGTTTTCCCAACACCATTTATTTGAAGACACTGTCTTTTCCCCAATTTATATTCTTGCCTCGTTTTCCATAGTTAATTGACCCTATAGTCATGGGTTTATTTCTGGGATATTTCATTGATCTATGTGTCCATTTTCATCCTAGTAGCATACTGTTTTGATTGCTATAGCTTTTCAGTATAGTTTGAAACCAGGGACTAGGATACCTCCAGCTTTGTTCTTCTTTCTCAAGATTGCTTTGGCACTTCAGGGTCTTTTGTGGTACCATACAAATTTTAAGATTCTTTGTTCTAGTTCTGTGAAAAAATGCCGTTGGTATTTTGATAGGGACGCCATTTAACCTGTAGATTGCTTAGTATGGACATTTTAACACTAATTCTTTGAACCTATGTGCACAAAATATCTTTCCATTTGTTTGGGTCATTTTCAATTTTTTTCATCAATTTCTTATAGTTGTCAAAGTATAGGTCTTTCACCTTCTGGTTAAGTTTATTCCTAGGTATTTATTCTTTTTGATGCTATTGTAAATGGAATTGATTTCTTAATTTCTCTTTCTGATAACTCTTTATTAACATACAGAAGCACAACTGATTTTTTTTTAAATTTTATTTTATTATGTTATGTTAATCACCATACCTTACATTGTTAGTTTTTGATGTAGTTTCATTGTTTGAGTATAACACCCAGTGCTCCATGCAGCACATGCCCTCTTTAATACCCATCACCAGGCTAACCCATCCCCCACCCCCCTCCCCTCTAGAACCCTCAGTTTGTTTCTCAGAGTCCATAGTCTCCCATGGTTCGTCTCCCCCTCTGATTTCCCCCCTTCATTTTTCCCTTCCTACTTTTTTTTTTTTTAACATATAATGTATTATTTGTTTCAGAGTGTAGTACAGGTCTGTGATTCAACAGTCTTACACAATTCACAGCGCTTACCATAGCACATACCCTCCCCAGTGTCTATCACCCAGCCACCCCATCCCTCCCACCCCCCACCACCCCAGCAAACCTCAGTTTTTTCCTGAGATTAAGAATTCATCATATCAGTGAGATCATATGATGCATGTCTTTCTCTGATTGACTTATTTCACTTAACATAATACCCTCTAGTTCCATCCATGTCATTGCAAATGGCAAGATTTCGGGTTTTTTGATGGCTGCATAATATTCCATTGTATATATATATACCACCTCTTCTTTATCCATTCATCTGTCAATGGACATCTTGGCTCTTTCCATAGTTTGGCTATTGTGGACATTGTTGCTATAAACATTGGGGTGCACGTACCCCTTCAGATCACTACATTTGTATCTTTGGGGTAAATACCCAGTAGGAAACACAACTGATTTCTGTATATTAGTTTTTTCTGTGAATTTACTGAATTCATTTATTCTAATAGTGTTTTGATGTAGTTTTTAGGGTTTTCTATATATATAGTATCATGTCATCTGCAAATAGTGATGATTTTACTTCTTCCTTTCCAATTTGGATATCTTTTATCTTTTTTTCTTTTTCTAACTGCTATCACTAGGACTTCCAATAATATGTTAAATAAAAGTGCTAAGAATGGGCATCCCTATCTTGTCCCTCACATTAGAGAAAAAGATTTCAGGTCTTCACCATTGAGTGTGATGTTGGCTGGGGTTTTGTCATAAATGGACTTTATTATGTTGACATATATTCTTCTCTACCTATTTTGTTGAGAGTTTTTTTTTTTTTTTAAGATTTTACTTATTTATTTGACAGCGAGAGAGGGAACACAAGCAGGGGGAGTGGGAAAGGGAGAAGCAGGCTTCCCACCAAACAGTGAGCCTGATGCAGGGCTCTATCCCAGGACCCTGGGATCATGACCTGAACTGAAGGCAGACGCTTAACGACTGAGCCACCCAGGCGCCCCTCCTCTTCAGTTTTTAAAAAAAATAATAATTTCAGAAAAATAGGTGCTAACTCATTTAAATGTTTGGTATAATTTACATGTGAAACTGTCTGGTCTTGAGCGCTTGTGTTTAGGAGTTTTTAAATTACTGCTTCAATTTCATTACTTGTAATCAGTCTTTTTAGATTTTCTATTTCCACAGTTTTTTTTCCCCTTTTAATCCCATCTTTCAGCTAATCTGAGTGACTGTTACTTCTTTACCAATTATAGCTTTATGTTTTCACTAGTCTGTCCTTCCTATTTATTTTACTTATATTATTATTTATATTTATTATTTATTATAAATTTATATATTATATTATTTATTATTAAATTATATTTATTATTTTATTATTTATATTATTTATTTTATTTATATTTACTAAAATATACAATAGTAAAATTGCCCTTACTTCTGACAACATCCAATAAAGAGTTAAACCATACTTACATCTTCTCTTAAAAATCACCTAAAAGGGGGCACCTGAGTGGCTCAGTCATTAAGAGTCTGCTTTCAGCTCAGGTCATGATCCCAGTGTCCTGGGATCGTGCCTGTCATCGTGCCCCAGTGTCCTGGGATCGTGCCCCTCTCTGCTCAGCGGGAAGCCTGCTTCTCCCACTCCCCTTGTTTGTGTTCCCTCTCCCACTGTCTCTCTCTCTCTGTCAAATAAATAAATAAAATCTTTAAAAAAATGTCACCTAACAGAAGTCTAGATCCTATAACAAGTTCTTTCTAATACCCTATAATTGAGACCCTACACAGTTTCCTATGGTATGATTTTTCTCTCACTGGAATGGATAATAACCCACATTTTCAACTACTGGTGTGTTCCTCATGACTTTTAACAATAAGATATTGACAAGTGGGAGAAAATAGGAGCAGACAGAGCTTTTGGTGCACAATTCCTGCTTGATCCTTGTGAGAGGAGAGGGGGAGGGAAGGAGGATTGGCTAGCAAGAGATTCAGAATATAGTGCAGTTCTGAGGAAATCTGATCTAGGCAAATGGCCTAAGCAGAGATTGCCTATTAGAGAGGTTTCTAATTTTGAGATTCCAGAGGGATTTATTTGTCAGAATTACAGCAGAATATTAAAATGTATAACTGCAGTTCATAAGAGAGGTGGGATAAAATTTTTAAAGAGAAAAATGAAAGAGAAAAAGAATATTTGGTATGAACTTACTTCAAGATTATAGTTGAAACTATAGGAGGTTAAATAAGATAGCTAGTATAGAAAGAAAAAAATCATACAAGGATTAGAGAAGAATATGGAAAAAATAGCAAAGGTAAAGATGAAGCAAGGGGAAGAAATATTAATGGAAATCACGAAGGAGTCCAAGAAGTTGGGAGAATAAGAGCTAACACAGAATCCTACAATGATGGTGAATGTATATAAATGAGGTAAAGGAAAAAGTTGTCAAATTCTTCAGAAAGTCCAGGACAAGAATTATTAATTTATTGATAAGAGAACCATTGATATTCATTGAATAATGTCAACGTGGAGGTCAAGGCAAAGGATGATATATTCTAGGGAGAGAAAGTATTTTCTGAAGTTCAGTTAGAGCCTACTTGGATTAGTAATGGAGATTCCTGGCTTCTCCCTAGAGAGGCTAAATTGGAATTGATGGTGAATAAGTTGGTGGAGCAGTAGGTGAGTCCTATAAATCAAAATGGGAGAGCCACTGGAAATACCCATTTTCTAAAGAAGTTTGGTAGTATGTAACAAGCTACAGATAGGACAGGCATATAAACAAAATGTTCAATAAGGTTAATGAATAAGAAAACATGAGGAGAAAGAAGGATAATGCCACCCATGAAGAAAAACATGAGATAGAAAATCTGATGAATAACTAACCAATTAAGAACTCCAATGGCAGCAGAGTAGGGAATGAAGAACATATATTTATAGTTATTCTTGCAATAGTGATGTCAACTCTTCTTTTGAAGGGCAATATAGAATGGAAAGAACAAAACTTGGTGAAAATAAGCTTTTAAAGGCCTAGATAGTTGAGATAACACTTGCTATTTCTTCCCAACCAAGTCTTCCCAATATATTACTGCCTAAAATGACAGAGGTACTTAATCTTTCTAACTTTTGTTAGTTTTTCATTAGGCTGGGTAGGTAAGTATGTTAAAACATTAGAAACTGAAAATTCCCAATGAAAATCAGTATTTACATGTGGTCAGTATGGAATAGTATACCAGACTTGTGATTATATCTCATATAAGAGAAATATATGACAAGGACAAAACTATCTGCAGGGAGACTCATAACTTGAGTATATATTTCACTTTCAAGTTTCTTTCTTAGGGGAAAGGGAGAGAGTGAAGTGTTTTGGGAGCCAATTTACAGCATTTGTCACTTCAGTATTCATGTCTCTAGTCACAGAGTGATGTTTAAATGTTATAAGAATCATCAATGAAGGCTACAATTTATCATTTTTAATATAGTGCATCAGTATTATTGAATATTATTCTGTTTATTTTATAGGCTAAAGAGCAATAGTGATTTGGATAAATGCTGTGTGTGTGTGTATGTGTGTACATAGCAATGCTATAAATATTGATATATATTTAGCCACATTTTCAAATGCTGGAAAACTAGCTGTATATTTAGGCTGATAGTTTGAAGTAGTGGAAACAAGTTTTATCATCATGTGGTACTCTTGAAAAAAATTGAAACAAATTTTTATAACTAAAAATATTTTCATTGACTCTGGTCTATAGAATCTGTGTTATCTAATAAAATCACTGTTTACTGGAATAAATATGATTTTAAAATAAATGCTGATAGGAAAGATGACAATTGGAACAGTTACTTTAGAAATAGTGTATGAAGATGTAATAAGAACAGGGATAACAACTTAAATAATAGTAGAACTGTTCCTGAAGGTATATACATTGGGGTTTTACAAAAATGGAATTAAATACAATGCATACACATAAATCTGCTTTGGTTCTGTATTTTAATGTAAATAATTTTGGTTTTATGGAAGATATTAATTTGATTTAATTGACATACAGTTTTAAAATGAGGAATTAATATTTATTTCATATTATCTTCTATCCATTTAAAAATTTTTAGGTGATTATTTTATTAGAAAATATAATAAAAATCTAATAAAAAGTCCTTTGCTTGTGTTTGAAATGTTTCAGAGAAGTGTCCACTGAAGTATAAATCTAAAAATATTCTACAAAGATTTTATTCAACTTTTTTGGAAATGAAATGTTCAAAGAAATAATAAAGGCTGAATTTAGATATTACTTAGCTCAAACCTTCATTCTTTCCTGTTTTATAGCAATGGAATCATATACAACATTTATTACAGTCAGAACCATGAGTCTTGACCTTGCAAAATGTCATTTTTATTCTAAAAAGTCCAAAACAGTAGAAAAATCAGGGTACATTTTCCAGGAAAAAAATACCTAATTTATGAAACTTTGGACAGGTATTAATCAAAATTTTTAATATAATGATATTAATACTAAAAAGAACAAAATATGCTTTATTTCAAAAGGAAAAACTCATTTTTATGACAGAAGTAAATGTGAAACCCAGCTTACAAACTTAAAAGAGAACTTTGAAAATGGCAAATGTTCAGAGTTCAAGATTTTTCTATTATTGAAATATTTTTCATATTTTATCTTCCATTCTAGGATAAATATAAACATTGATTGCTTCATGATAAGATATATAAAATGTATTGTGACCTAAAAATTACTGTACATTGCTTTGTGAGAAAGAATTACATCTACCAAAATAATAATTGCCCTCACTGTATATTTAAAACAGTTGTTTTAAAAAAATACATTTTCTGTGAACCTCATCCTTTCATGTGATAAAACTACAGTTTCTAAATAGAGATAGCTTTAAATATTGAAATTATTCAGAATCATCCTTCTTAGTTAGAAAATTATGATTATGGAATTACCATTTATATATTGTTATACCAGCATTTCTCATTTTCTCATATAAAGACTATTTATTACATACTAATTGATAAATTACAAATCTGACCATATTTCCTAGGATTCCATTCCAATAATTGAAAACATAAGTTTAAAAAAACCATAGCAAAGAAGTGGAAGTAGATAAAAGACTTATGATTATGGAGACATACAAAGAATTTTCATGGCATATTCAGTTTTAAAATATGTCTAAAATGTAAAATAAAACTTCAGAGCTCCATAGTTACTTGTGTAGTGAAGATTTTAAAAGAGGTTTTGAATTCCTAAATGTTGTCTGAAATCACATTTTGTAATGTGATTATTGAAGTCATTTAAGTGGTATCTTTTTTCCCATGGCAGTGAATCTTCCTTTTTCTGTGTGTTATTCCTTTTTTTTTTTTTTTTTTTTTTTTTTATTTGACAGAGAGAGACACAGCGAGAGAGGGAACACAAGCAGGGGGAGTGGGAGAGGGAGAAGCAGGCTTCCCGCTGAGCAGGGAGCCCTGTGCAGGGCTCGATCCCAGGACCCTGGGATCATGACCTGAGCCGAAGGCAGACGCTTAACGACTGAGCCACCCAGGCGCCCCTCTGTGTGTTATTCCTGAAAATATTTCTTCTGTTGCTTTGAATAACTCCTCCCATTTATTTTCCACAGTTTGGCAGCATTTCCAACAATATCTTCACAGATATTTCAGTTCTGTGGTCTGGAAACTTTCCAGGATACAATGTTTTTTTCTTTTTAATTTTTAATTGAATATCAAAGGTGTTTCTGCTTATATATTCACCTAAGTGGTATAACTGTCACATAGCAGAGAATTTAAAATGAAGCTTTTAAAAGTACTAAATACCTGTCTAGTTTCATGACAGATTTATACACAAAGATTTCTGTACTAAGAGAAAAATAAAGGGATGGAGGAAAGCCCTGTATAGATGATGAAAAACTTTTATTGCTAAAAACTCAAACATGAAAGATTGCTTATATAGAGAAAACAGTCTTTAAATGATATGACTTGCAATTCAGGTTCTAAAAGGTTTTGTTGATGATAACCCATTTAATAATCATAGGTTGGAGGGAAATGTGAAAGATGAATAACTTTAAAGTTGTAGATTATAGACAATAGATTGTCTAACAAGATTTCCCTTTTGGTTTCTCTATAGCTTCATGTACATTAAGTACAATTTTTGTTGAAAAATATTGAATAGCTTATTTGCTTAAATCAATTATTATACAATAGTGATTATATTATTCTCTCACATTTATATAAAACATAGTAAGCTATTACCATGTACTTTGAATATTAAATACTTGTCATTCATGGATTTTTCATAAAAACTTTTAGGAAGTTACTTGCTGTAAATGTCCTATAAGTGAAAAGAAAGAACATATACAAAATAAACCATGTTGTATTTTTAACACTTTTACTAGCTAAAAAAAACTAAGTATAAAATAAGTAATTTGTCCAGAGCATCAAGACTCCAGAGTACCGACTTGACAACATGAAACATACATAGTTACTATTTCTAGCTGTGAGAAGTAGCTGACTACATAATGAGATAAAATTATATGAAGAATCTCTCCCGCTGGTCTGAATAGGGGTTGAAATTGGCTTTTTCAGAATACATTTATGAACTCTTAACTATTGTCAGGAAATGTAAGGAAAATGGATGTAAAGTTAATCAGAAAAAAAAGAGTCTCTATCCACATTATACTTACAGACTAACTGCCTAAGGTAGAGACCTCTTTGGTCCTTTTATTTATTTATTTATCTTTAATTTTTTTATGTTATTTTAATCACCATACATTACATCACTAGTTTTTGATGTAGTGCTCCATGAATCATTGTTTGCGTATAACACCCAGTGCTCCATTCAATACATGCCCTCGTTAATACCCACCACCAGGCTAACCCATCCCCCCACCCCCCTCCCCTCTAGAACCCTCAGTTTGTTTCTCAGAGTCCATAGTCTCTCATGGTTTGTCTCTCCCTCCAATTTCCCCCCCTTCATTTTTCCCTTCCTACTATCTTTTTTTTTTTTTTTTTTAATATATAATGTATTATTTGTTTCAGAGGCACAGGTCTGTGATTCAACAGTCTTACACAATTCACAGCACTCTCCATAATACACACCCTCCCCAACGTCTATAAGACAGCCACCCCATCCCTCCCACCCCCCCCTACTCCAGCAGCCCTCAGTTTGTTTCCTGAGATTAAGAATTCCTCATATCAGTGAGATCATATGATACATGTCTTTCTCTGATTGACTTATTTCACTTAGCATAATACCCTCTAGTTCCATCCATGTCATTGCAAATGGCAAGATTTTGTTGTGGTTTTTTTTTTTTTTGATGGCTACATAATATTCCATTGTATATATATACCACCTCTTCTTTATCCATTCATCTGTTGATGGACATCTTGGCTCTTTCCATAGTTTGGCTATTGTGGACATTGCTGATATAAACACTGGGGTGCACATACCCCTTCGGATCACTACATTTGTATCTTTGGGGTAAATACCCAGTAGTGCAATTGCTGGGTCGTAGGGTAGCTCTGTTTTCACCTTTTTGAGGAATCTCCATACTGTTTTCCAGAGTGGCTGTACCAGCTTGCATTCCCACCAACAGTGTAGGAGGGTTCCCCTTTCTCCGCATCCTCGCCAACATCTGTTGTTTCCTGACTTGTTCATTTTAGCCATTCTGACTGGTGTGAGACGGTATCTCATTGAAGTTTTGATTTGGATTTCCCTGATGCCGAGTAATGTTGAGCACTTTTTCATGTGTCTGTTGGCCATTTGGTTGTCTTCTTTGGAAAAATGTCTGTTCATGTCTTCTGCCCATTTCTTGATTGGATCATTTGTTCTTTGGATGTTGAGTTTGATAAGTTCTTTATAGATTTTGGATACTGGCCCTTTATTGGATATGTCATTTGCAAATATCTTCTCCCATTCTGTCGGTTGTCTTTTGGTTTTGTTGACTGTTTCCTTTGCTGTGCAAAAGCTTTTTATCTTTCTGAAGTCCCAATAGTTCGTTTTTGCCCTTGCTGCCCTTGCCGTTGGTGATGTTTCTAGGAAGAAGTTGCTGTGGCTGAGGTCGAAGAGGTCGCTGCCTGTGTTCTCCTCTAGGACTTTGATGGACTCCTGTCTCACATTGAGGTCTTTCAACCATTTTGAGTCTATTTTAGTGTGTGGTGTAAGGAAATGGTCCAGTTTCATTCTTCTGCATGTGGCTGTCCAATTTTCCCAACACCATTTGTTGAAGAGACTGTCCTTTTTCCATTGGACATTCTTTCCTGCTTTGTCGAAAATTAGTTGACCATAGAGTTGAGGGTCCATTTCTGGGCTCTCTATTCTGTTCCATTGATCTATGTGTCTGTTTTTGTGCCAGTACCATACTCTCTTGATGATGACAGCTTTGTAATAGAGCTTGAAGTCCGGCATTGTGATGCCACCGGCTTTGCTTTTCTTTTTCCACATTCCTCTGGCTATTCGGGGTCTTTTATGGTTCCATAAAAATTTTAGGGTTATTTGTTCCATTTCTTTGAAATAAGTGGATGGTATTTTGATGGGGATTGCATTGAACGTGTAGATTGCTCTAGGTAGCACTGACATCTTCACAATATTTGTTCTTCCAATCCATGAGCATGGAACGTTTTTCCATTTCTTTGTGTCTTCCTCAATTTCTTTCATGAGTATTTTATACTTTTCTGAGTACAGATTCTTTGCCTCTTTGGTTAGATTTATCCCTAGGTATCTTGTGGTTTGGGTGCAACTGTAAATGGGATCGGCTCTTTAATTTCTTTTTCTTCTGTCTTGTTGTTGGTGTATAGGAATGCCACTGACTTCTGTGCATTGATTTTATATCCTGCTTCTTTAGTGAATTCCTGTATGAGTTCTAGCAGTTTTGGCGTGGAGTCTTTTGGGTTTTCCACATAAAGTATCATATCATCTGCAAAGAGTGAGAGTTTGACTTTGCTGATTCGGATGCCTTTTATTTCATTTTGTTGTCTGATTGCTGTGGCTAGGACTTCTAATATTATGTTGAATAGCAGTGGTGATAGTGGACATCACTGCTGTGTTCCTGATGTTAGGGGGAAAGCTCTCAGTTTTTCCCCATTGAGAATGATATTCGCTGTGGGATTTTCATACATGGCTTTTATGATATTGAGGTATGTACCCTCTATCCCTATGCTCTGGACAGTTTTGATCAAGAAAGGGTGCTGTACTTTGTCACATGCTCTTTCTGCATCTATTGAGAGGATCATATGGTTCTTGTTCTTTCTTTTATTAATGTATTGTATCACATTGATTGATTGCTGGATGTTGAACCCACCTTGCAGCCCAGGGATAAATCCCACTTGGTCGTGGTGAATAATCCTTTTAAAGTACTGTTTGGTCCTATTGGCTAGTATTTTGGTGAGAATTTTTGCATCCATGTTCATCAGGGATATTGGTCTGTAATTCTCCTTTTTGATGGGGTCTTTGTCTGGTTTGGGGGTCAAGGTAATGCTGGCCTCATAAAATGAGTTTGGAAGTTTCCCTTCCATTTCTATTTTTTGGAACAGTTTCAGAAGAATAGGTATTAATTCTTCTTTAAATGTTTGGTAGAATTCCCTTGGGAAGCCATCTGGCCCTGGGCTTCTGTTTGTTGGGAGGTTTTTGATTACTGCTTCAATTTCCTTCGTGGTTATAGGTCTGTTCAGGTTTTCTATTTCTTCCTGGTTCAGTTTTGGTAGTTGATACATCTCTAGGAATGCATCCATTTCTTCCAGGTTATCTAACTTGCTGGCATATAGTTGTTCATAATATGTTCTTATAATTGTTTGTATTTCTTTGGTGTTGGTTGTGATCTCTCCTCTTTCATTCATGATTTTATTTATTTGGGTCATTTCTCTTTTCTTTTTGATAAGTCTGGCCAGGGGTTTATCAATCTTGTTAATTCTTTCAAAGAACTGTTCTTTCTCCAGTTCCTTCAGGTGTAGTATTAGGTTGTGTATTTGAGACCTTTCTTGTTTCTTGAGAAAGGCTTATATTGCTATATACTTTCCTCTTAGGACTGCCTTTGCTGCATCCTAAAGATTTTGAACAGTTGTGTTTTCATTTTCATTTGTTTCCATGAATTTTTTAAATTCTTCTTTAATTTCCTGGTTGACCCGTTCATTCTTTAGTAGGATGCTCTTTAGCCTCCATATATTGGAGTTCTTTCTGACATTCCTCTTGTGACTGAGTTCTAGTTTCAAAGCATTGTGGTCTGAAAATATGCAGGGAGTGATCCCAATTGGTACCAGTTGAGACCTGATTTGTGACCTAGGATGTGATCTGTTCTGGAGAATGTTCCATGGGCACTAGAGAAGAATGTGTATTCTGTTGCTTTGGGATGGAATGTTCTGAATATATCTCTGAAGTCCATTTGGTCCAGTGTGTCATTTAAAGTCTTTATTTCCTTGCTGATCTTTTGCTTAGATGATCTGTCCATTTCAGTGAGGGGGGGTTGTTAAAGTCCTGCACTATTATTGTACTGTTGTTGATGTGTTTCTTTGCTTTTGTTATTAACTGCCTTATATAATTGGCTGCTCCCATGTTAGAGTTTTTTTATCCAATCTGATAGCCTGTGTTTTTTGATTGGGGCATTTAGCCCATTTACATTCAGGGTAACTATTAAAAGATATGAATTTAGTGCCATTGTATTGCCTTTAAGGTGACTGTTACTGTATATTGTCTGTGTTCCTTTCTGGTCTATGTTACTTTTAGGCTCTCTCTTTGCTTAGAGGACCCCTTTCAATATTTCTTGTAGGGCTGGTTTTGTGTTTGCAAATTCCTTTAGTTTTTGTTTGTCCTGGAAGCTTTTTATCTCTCCTTCTATTTTCAGTGACAGCCTAGCTGGTTATAATATTCTTGGCTGCATATTTTTCTCATTTAGTGCTCTGAATATATCATGCCCGTCTTTTCTGACCTGTCCACCTTCTGTGGATAGGTCTGTTGTCAATCTAATGTTTCTACCATTGTAGTTTACATATCTCTTCTCCCGAGCTGCTTTCAGGATTTTCTCTTTGTCTCTGAGACTCGTAAGTTTTACTATTAGATGTTGGGGTGTTGACCCATTTTTATTGATTTTGAGAGGTGTTCTCTGTGCCTCTTGGATTTTGATGCTTGTTTCCTTCCCCAAATTAGGGAAGTTCTCTGCTATGATTTGCTCCAATATACCTTCTGCCCCTCTCTCTCTCTCTTCTTCTTCTGGGATCCCAATTATTCTAATGTTGTTTTGTCTTATGGTATCACTTATCTCTTGAATTCTGCCCTTGTGATCCAGTAGTTGTTAAAAAGAGATAAAGTTGTTAAAAAGAGATAAAGACACATAACATAAAACTTGCCATCTTGACCATATCTGAGTGTATAGTTTAGCAGTTACATATATTTGCAATGTTGCACAATTTCTAAAAAACTTTCATATTGCAAAACTGAAACTCTATCCATTAAACAATGGTTTTCCCTTTCCATCTACCACCAGCTCTGATAAACCTCATTTTCCTTTCTGTTTCTGTGAATTTGACTACCCTAGATATCTAATAACAGTGGAATCATACAATACTGTTCTTTTTGTGATATGGTTACTTCACCTAGATATTGTCTTTAAAGTTCATCCATGTTTTACATGTGTTAGAATACTCTTCCTTTTTAAGCCAGAATACTATTCCCCTGTATGTATACCACAGTTTGTTTATCCATTCATCAGCCAATTGACAGATTGCTTTCACTTCTCAGCCACTGTGAATAATGCTGTTATGAATTTGGGTGTGCAAATATCTCTCCAAGGCCTTACTGTTGATTCTTTAGAGCATATATTCAGAATTGGAATTGCTGGATTGTATATAACATCAAATTTTAAACAAATGTCATAAGAGGTACACAGCAAACTCATCTCTTGTCACCGTATTCCTACACTTACCTTATTTCAATATCTTGTAATCCCAAGCTTTTCCCCTTCTCCAAACCCTATGGAGAAATGCTGAAACATTTTTCTCTGGCTCTTCCTTTTTTCATATTTGGGTTGTCTATTTTAAAGCCATCTTTTCAGAGTCTCTCCTCTCCTGTTGCAAAGATCTCTCTATCATCTTCCTATGATGATTCCTTATCTCATACTACTCTTTGTTTCAGCCCTTCATTTCTTTGCTTCATTTCTTACTCAAAATATTTCCTTTTTTCTTTCTCTTAGAGACAAAGAACCATATCTGTCTCATTCACTGCTGTGCATTATTTCTGTTCACAACTGTGTACTGTCTGACTACCTAATGAATGAATATGATTGAATTTTAGACTTACACTAACTAATGATTTTGAATTCCAAGGAGAATGATTTCAAGTCAGTTTTAAGGAAGGATTGCTTTGAGAAAGGAGTTCAATCAAAAGATAGAAAATCACTCCGCAGACATTATAAAGCTTTTACAAGTCAACATGAAATGGGGGGTTAGCCTATTATATTAAAATATCCTTTTTAGGACCGATTTTTTTTTTTACCATGTTCTTATGATGCTTGTTTTGTACTTATAGAAGTAAATATAAACAGGTCTTTAAGACCCTTTGCCATTCAAACTGGCTATAATTCTATTAGTTGGTAGTGTGCACTCAAAGCTATATAAACCTTAGTTGTTTAATTCTATCAAAAATGAGGCATTTTCTGTCAAATAATTTGTGTTTGTCTGGTGTAGCATAAAACTTTATGGAATCTTGAGTAATACAGAGCTTAGTTTATCAACCAGGTTAGGCAGTTCCTAGCTCTGAGCTTTCTGAGTCTCATTATCCTCCTGTGTAAAAATAAAGCAAAAATATTGATATCTCAAGGTTAAGATCGTCATTAGGTAGAATAGCATATGCAAAAGTGCTTAGCACACACAATAAGTATAACTTTGCTTCCTCTTCTTCTTTTTTAATCAAACTGTTATTTATTCCTATCTTTAGGTATGTAGAAAAATATTCTAACACATGTACCTATTAGTTCATTTAAAATCTTATTTTTTTTTTTTAAAGATTTTATTTATTTACTTGACAGAGAGAGAGACAGCGAGAGCAGGAACACAAGCAGGGGGAGTGGGAGAGGGAGAAGCGGGCTTCCTGCTGAGCAGGGAGCCCGATGTGGGACTCGATCCCAGGACCCTGGGATCATGATCTGAGCCGAAGGCAGACGCTTAATGACTGAGCCACCCAGGCGCCCCTAAAATCTTATTTTTATAACTGAATTTCTTTCAAAAGGGATATACTGTAACTTGCAAAAAGAACATTTACCAGTCATTAATGGGAAAATACAAATAAATGTCTAGATGAAAAAAAAATCTTTAATATAGAAACATTTGCATGATTGATATAGAGGAATAATACCAAGATTTTTGTCATTAAAAGGGGACATATAGAATAAATAAAATGTGGTATGTACCTATAATGGAATGCTATTCAACCTGAAAAAGGAAGGAAATTCTGACACCTGCTATAACACAAATGGATGTTGAAGGCATTATACTAAGTGAAATAAGCTGATCATAAAGGACAAATACTGTATGATTTCACTTACATATATGAGGTGCCTAGAATAGTCAAATTCATTTAGACATGAAAAAGAATGGTAGGTATGAGGGGAGAAAGGGAATGGGGAATTGCTGTTTAACAAGTACAGAGTTTCAATTTTGCAAAACAAAAATGCTCTGGAGACTGATGGTGGTACAATAATGTGAATGCACTTAATGCTACTGAAGTATATGCTTAAAAATTGTTAAAATGGTAAATTTTAGATTCCATATGTTTTACAATTTCTAAAATGTTAGGGAAAAATATATAGAAATCTAGTGAACAAAATTATATTTAGAAAAAATAACAAAGCAATAAACAAAACTTTTCTTATCTCTAAATACATAGAGCATCATATAATACTGTTGTGTTCAGAGAATGACTAGGTTAAGAATCTGTATTTTTAAGTGTACTATGGTGATTCCGATGAATAGCCTAAATTAGGACAAATGCGATAATAGAAAATATCCTCAATAGCATTTCTATAATATTAATATTAATATTACAAGAGAGTAGAAATTTGCCTGGCATGTCTATAACTTCAACATCAGGGCATGTTGTAAAAACTATTCTTAGTTTAGTCTTAACAATACTGGTATGATGTATCTTTCAAAACTGGATGTTTCCTGTGGAGAACAAGTGTACATAATGCAATGCCAGTTCATTAGGGATTATAACCAAGGAATTCTCCAGGAAATTGGGTGGTGAGGAAAGAATTGGACGTTTATACTTAAAGTAAATTAAAATACATATTTGTTTTTATATTTCATATTTTTTATATTTCATGTATTTATATTTCATATATTTCAATATATGTAATATATTTACTGGAAAAAGAAAGAGGAACCCATATACTCCTTATGCCAAGACAGAACTCCTTGGAGATTATACTTTTGGGGGTTGGCAATCAGAAAAGCACTACACCACTTGGGGAGCACCTGCTACTAGAAATTATAGACAATTTGTGCCAAGGCATAGAAACAATGATAGCTATTAGAACATTTGGTCAAAATTGGAACATTTTACTACGATGTCAGGAACTGAAGGTGAATACTAACAAAGGTCTTGGGTGTGCAACAGGAGCTACATGATCTCTAAACCATCACTGTCTCAGGGTTGGGAGCAATAATTTTTGGTTAAGCAATACTTTTATTGAACAGGACTGTTAAGTTCAGTGAAAAATATTCAGCATGTTTGGATCTTGCCCTGATCCTCAATGACACACAGCTAGTCTACTAGTGTTTTTGAGATTTGTAAGTCAGTGCTTGAGTGTTAAATGTTAGTATAAAACATGTCTTCCATGAATTCTGTTTTCCTTTACTGCCCAAATCTCGCCAATTAAAGTGTCCTATACTCTCCCAATCTTTTATCTCTTTACCTTTAGCATTAGCTCTTCAGCCTGTAATTCTCCAATCTTTTATTTCTTTATGTTTAGTTCTTCATCCTCCTGTCAGCCAATCCTGTTGCATCCTTGTGCACATTTGCGGGGCTTCAGCAAGCATGCATGTGAGAATGACACACACACATACACATGGAGTCCTGTTCAAATTGACAAGCAAAAAGAAATTAAGGAAGTTGGATTTCTTTAAAACTGACTGGAAACGTGAACAGGAAATAATGAAATTCAGTTTTTATTTCTAAGTCTTTGTTTCTTGTTTGCTGTATAATTTTCTGAATTATTCAAACTACTATATTTTATTTCCTCAGTTATTATAATGTTACCTTGTAATCATACCAGAATTGCAAATTTTGAATGAATATTACTATAAATTATGCAAAGTTACAAAACATATAAAAATAGAAGGGTTAATAATTTGTTTATAGCTAAAAATTTTCCTATGTTAGCTATTTATTACAAGTCCCTATTCTTTTGATTTCATATATCAGTACTGCTAAATGATAGATTTCTTGTGTCTGTTTTATTGGCCTTGTCAGCCCAAACCGAATTTCCACCAATGAATGATAAAAAGGAATAGTTCTTGCCCACTGCATTTGTTCTTCCAGTACACTTCATATAGTATTCAAGAATCAGCAAGCCACTAGGATCCCTTTGCTCTTTTCAGGTTTAATTTCTTTGCTAAATGAAATGGTTTTCCCCATCCTCTGGACGTTTTTACTCCTTTGCAGTAACAGTCTCCATTCCATTGGACAGTGGTCTGTTGTTTACATGCCAGACTTTCTAAGCCACTAATTTATAGCCAGATGCTTCAGGGAAATTGCAGCTTACAATCTCTTGATCAGTAAAATAGATATTCATTCCTCACTTGTGTTTTGCTCTCTTGCTTGGTAACAGGCTGGATTGAAAAGCAAAAGAACTGGGAAAATAGAAATGATTGCCTGTGATAGGTTACACAGTATATGAGGATACAGAGACTCTAGTGGTGTGTAATTTGAAATTCACACTAATGGACATTTCACTTTGTGAAACTTTGCTATTGTGGGTAGAATATGCTGTTATAGAGAATAGAGGAGGAGAGCTAAAAATAATCTAAGGTATTGTCTTGAATCTATGTGGCAATTCTGCTGTTTAAAAGTTCTGCCACTTTGTATTGCAAACCAATTAGATATAGGAAGCATTTTGGATGGTATACACAATCTAGTTAGTCCCATTTCTTTTTAGGAGGCATGAGAAGAAAAAAAAAAAGGCATGAGAAAAAGAAAGACGTGAAAAGCCATTTGGGATTTTCATGTATGGGTGCCAGGTAGCCCAGAAACTAGCTAAAAGATATCGATTTCCAACAACTGTTCTTGTTAAAATGTAATACACAAATTGTGATGCTATTACATTTATTTTAGTAGTTTTTTATGATAACTTCTTTTAAGAAAATGAACCAAGGCTACTGTATCATATGAAAACAATCACTAAAGTTCCCTACTCCTGAAAAAAATCCACAAGAATAATTTGTGCAAATATATATCTTCTTTACTATTCATACACCTGAGAGGTTTTTTTTTAAATAATTAAATGTTGGCATTTTAAATGCAAACTCTATTTTCAAAAGGTTTACGACTTGGCTGTAAAAATCATCACCTAGCTAGAATTTTCATAGTCAGTATGTAGTGCAGAGCAGTGACGTTTCAAATGCATATTCCTTTAATGTATCATGCACTGTATTTCAAAGAGATTGGCTAATTTAATTTCGGAACATTTCATTGCCTCCCAAGATCTCCATCCCAGCTACCCTACCTAAACATACTCTTCTCCAAGGAGAGTGTTCTGATACACAGATTTAGGGAACACTGAGAAGTCTCAGCAGAGTGTGGAGAACAGAGGAGTAATTTAATCTGAAAAGTTGCTACTTCATGTTCTCAATCATGTTCTTGTATTGGGGTGTGTAAAGTTTTGGGGAAAAATTGGAAAACTTTAGCAATTTCCATCTTATAATGTGAACAAAACATTACAATTCATAATTTTCAAGTGAACTGATGTCAGATACACCAATGTAAAATAAGCAGGGAAAATAGTGATCAATGTATTGTTCAATGTCCTGTCCTTCAGTTGAAGAACAGATAATCAAAGGCAAAAAGGAAAAAAGGATTGCCAATATGGGTGAAAAACATACCACAGTTGTGTGATAACAGGAACATTGGATTGAAAATCAACAGATGTGGACTTGAGAGTCTTACTGAATGTGACAGCAAAGCAAATTATCTTCCCTCTTTAGGTTGTGGAGGCTTCAACTGTGAATTAAGGATTTTGGAACCCTTATCTCCACTAAATTCTACCCAGAAAATCAATTATTTAATGCTGAGAAATATCTATTTTTCTTTCATTTTTCTTTATAAATGCTAAGTTAAAATCCTTTAGCTTAATGACCTATTAAGAATTTTATATTTATGAAATAAACTCTTAGAAACTAAAAAAAAATCCTAATCTTTGTAGATCAATTATCCTTTTCCTCTTTTCAATCATATGAATTATAATAGATGGAAATGAATGATGAGAATTCCATAATGCTGAAGGATAATATAGAACATAAAAGTAAAAAAGTGCTATTTCTTAAAAAAAAGAAGTATGTAATTAAAATAAAACTTTTCCTTTGTCCTTCTGAAAGATATATAAAAGATTCAGAAGAACTTATTTTCACATAAAATGAATGTGCTGAAGTCATGGGGCACTTGAGAATTTTAAACCCAGGCAGCTGGGCTATTCATACCTACAATCATTTTTGGCTGTACCTTTTGGCTTAATCCATAATATTTTCCAGTTAATAATTATGGATGTTACTATTAGTACAATTAAATATATATTTAGAATCTTATTTGACTGTCTCAATTTTCTCTTTATTAAGTATAATGTATTTTTTTCTAGTAAGAATTTAATATAATTTTTCATATCAGAATACAGCATTTGGTCAATTTATAGAGAAGACCTAGCCTCATTAATCTGTTTTCCTCACCATCATCTCAGAATCCCCAATTATCTGCCTCTTGCAGATGGAATCACTGGAGCAAAGAGAAAGGTGGAGTTTGGCCTTTTGCTGGTTTTGATGTGGTTCTTTCTTTTAGGGCAAGCCATTTCCTCTAAAAGGACTTTTTTATTGCTTTGCTAATGTTTATTTTGAGTCTCTCTCCTTCTTGTTCTGTTTATATTCAAATAAAGCTTGATGGGGAAAAAATCTTTCTAAAGGCCCCAAAAAGGTCAATAAACATAATATCACAAGGCGTATTTTTATTTTTCCATGGGCACTACTGGTTACTCAGTAGCAAATCTTTGTCAATCTGCTGTTCCATGTAGTTTCTGCCTTTGCCAAACTGGATCTAGATCAAAAGTTATATTCTCTTCTTTCTGTAGTGGAAGTGGGCCCGGAGGTGAAAATGTAATAAAATAAGAATATATACCTCATCATCCAAAACTAGAGAAAGTGTTAGACTGCAGATGGCAGAAGTTTAAAGACTTATTAAATTGATGTGCAAACTAATTTGAAAAGTAGATGAATAGCTTTGGTGAACACCCTCTGCCAATTTGGCATTATCTATCAAATTATATTAATTTTGTGGCAACTTATGAATATGATAATGAAAGGAAGTTACAGGTAAGGGAATAGTACATAGGTCCTCAGGGCAAGAGAATGTGACAGATACAGGTTTGTTGATGAATTTAAAAGCCTGGAAAGTATAACAGCTATGACAATTAATAAAAAATAAAATAATATAAACCAACATTTATTGAAAACACATATGGAATGATATCAATTATGATGTTTCTGAGCTTTCATATCAAACATGTATAATACATGGAATTATGCAAGTCAATAATTGCATAATAACTTTTATGCTTTTTTTACAATCTCATTAATTAAAAATATATAGGTTAGAGTTCAGTTCCATGAAGTAAAGACCTTAGAAGTTTTTATACCTGTTCTTATAGGAAAAAAAGCTAGATAACCTGAAAATCAGTGGCTTTTCTTCAACCCATCAGAGAACTAAGATTTCAGGGCAAACTGCCAACCCAATATGTCAAGAGACAGATCTACCCAGAGAATTATATCTGAGATCTGATTACCTAGAGTAATGTGTGCTGAAATCATAATTAGTGGGACTACTTAAATGGTAATTTTGAAGAACTGCTGAACTAGTATGAGATTGAGAAATTCCCGAGGCCACAGTCTTTGGGAGGTCCCACACTTTTCTAGGCTTACCTCCAGGAACACTCCTGGATTCTCAGGGTGAAGTCTGAGAAAGATGCTCTCATATCTCAGCAGGAAGAGGGGAATACTACTCCTTGAGAAATAAACCCCGAACATTCTCCATAACAAAGACCCAACACCCAAGAGAAAAGGCTTTGCCAAAGCCTTACTTCAGTTTGGTGAAAGGAATTTCCCCCAATCTAGCCTCTTCTGGCTTTCCTGTCTAAACACAAAGTTTGGAGAAAGAATGTAGTAAAAAAAAAAAGATTGTGAACACTGTATTCAGGAAAGGGAGTGGGAGTAGAGGGCCAGTGTGGCAGGGAGTAGCTATGCTGTTGGAGAAATACTTCTGAGGGTCACAGCCCAAAGACTCAAAGACTGAGATTTGAACATTAGATTATAGAACACTCTCTTCTTCTACTCCACACTATTACATCAACAGGGCTCTACTATGAAAATAGTGGATTACAACAGAAAGAGCTACAAGAGGCAGATTCTTTCTCATGAGAAATTCTTATAGAAACCCAAAGTCAAGAGTGGTAACAAAAACAATGACGGTAGAGGAATCTGATCTGATGGCACTTAAAACTGCAGCAAGCATTAAGCATAGTCCAACTCCTATCCAAATTAACATAAATCCTAACCGTGACGCCTACTTACCTTAGTCACTATTACCTGATACGTACCTGGCTTTCAACAATTATTTGGCATGTCAAAAAGCAAGAGAAAACATAGTCTGAAAAGGCAAATCAAATGTCAGCACCAGTCTCTGATGTTACAGCTATTGGAATTATCAGACAGGGAATTTAAAATAACTATGCTTATTGACATGTTAAGACCTAACAAAGTAAATATTGCCTTTAATGGGCTCAACAGTAGGTTAACAGAAACTTCCAAAACTGAAGCAGAGAAAAAAAAAAAAAAAATAGAAGATAACATCTAGGAACACTGGTACAATTTTAAAAGGTGCAATATATGTGTAATTGGAATATCAGAAGGCAAAGAAAGAATTTAGCAGAAGAAATATTTGAAGTAGTAATTCATGTGAATTTCAAAACTAAGACAGCAAACCACAGATCCAAGAAGCTCAGAGAATGCATCACGTACAGACACGCACCCTGATGTGTATTGTGTTCAAATTACATAAAAGCAAAGACAAAGAAAAATCTCAAAATAAGCCAGGGATGGAGGAGCACCTATAAAGCAACAATGATAAGAATTAAAGCAGATTCTCATTGGAAACCATACAAGGAAGAAGAGAATAGAGAGAAAAATTTAAATGTTGGAAGAAAATAAATTCACCAACATCAAATTCTATATCCAGTGAAATAATCTTTCAAAAATGAAAGACAAAAAGACTTTACCAGTTAAACAAAAACTGAGGAAATTCATTGATGGTAGACCTTTCCTCCATGATATAGCATGTATATAAATATATAGATAGAGGATCCTGGAATAAAAATAACTTTAGTGGAAAAACTGGTAGCACTGGTATAAAGTCTTTAAGTTAGTTCATAGTGTTGTACCAGTGTTAATTTTCTGGTTCTGACAATTATGCTATGGTTAGGTAAAGTAGAAATATTAGAGAAAGCTGGAGGCGAGATACATAAAATCTCTGTAGAACTGTAGAATTCATCAACTATTCTCTAGGTCTAAAGTTAGTTCAAAAAATCTTTTAAAAAATCTCTAATTGTCTTGGGATTGAAATATCTTATTAACAATTATCAAAACTGTGAATAGCTTTAAATATCTCCCATGCCAAAATTTGGAGTGGGATCTAGCTCTCTTGATTCCAAGTTCAATGATCTTTTCAATACTCTGTTCTTCCAAATCTTTTGGGGATATTTTTACTCAAAGTACAATTGATCTGGTAATGCATTGAACTTGAAGTCTATTGTTAGGCGTCATAAAATATGAAACTCATTTTTTAAAAAGTCTCTTATACCCGTATTTTTGATTCCTCTAAAAATAATCCAGAAATTCATCCACTTAATTTTGTGGTTATTCAATTAGTTATTCTCTGCAAAAGAGATGAGAAAGCCAAGATTTATTTTTAAGAAGGCAGTAGGTTGTCTTTTTTTTTCTAGAGATGTTAGAATTAGTAAAACCATTTAGAATATTTTTTACATTTTTTTCCTATCCTAAGTATGTTCTTTAAATTGATTGCTTCAAATTATCCATGTAGATTTATAATGCTCTTTCTGCTTCTTTGGGGACATTAGAAAAAACCCATAATAAGATAATATATATTTTTTTAAAAACACTGTTAATAGAGAACAAATAATAATTATGAATATATACAATAATGATATTTCCCCCTGACATCCAAAATTGGCCTTGTCATTCTTTAAGCCATAGTTAAAATCATATTTCCTGATGCTAAATTATGAAATAAAACTATCAGGATTTACTGGATATTCTCATTGACTTTGCTCTTTGACTTGGCTGCAATTTCCAGTGCCACATTCTTTTTTTTTTTTTTTTTTTAAGATTTTATTTATTTGACAGAGAGAGACACAGCGAGAGAGGGAACACAAGCAGGGGGAGTGGGAGAGGGAGAAGCAGGCTTCCCACAGAGCAGGGAGCCCGATGTGGGGCTCGATCCCAGGACCCTGGGATCATGACCCGAGCTGAAGGCAGACGCTTAACGACTGAGCCATCCAGGCGCCCCTCCAGTGCCACATTCTTATTTGACTGTTAGGTTGTTATTGAAATGCCACCAGTGCCTACAAAAATATGCACAAAATTTAGCTCACTGAGTCACATGCTGAATTTTATAGATGACTCTATAGTGATGCTGCTATTAGTATTGAGCTATTGAAGTTTCATGGCATTTAATGAGAATATTCTATAACTGTGGTATATAGAAATTAATCATTGATTTAAAAAAATTATTTGGGGATTTATCAGCAAAATACTCATTAGGTTAAAATTCTATGTTTGGAAATATTAGACTAAAATTTTAAACTTCTATCGTTTTCCTGAATCTTCCACAATAGCTTCTGCAGTATCATCAAGTAATTGATTTTGCATGAGCTTCATTCCCATTTTGATTAGCTAATTGTGAAGATTACAATTGTCATTTTAACTTAAAACTTAAAGTGAAGTTACTTATAAGAAAGATCCTGGACAGAAACACATAGAGACAAATCCATTTAAACAACACGTTACTTTGAGGATCCCACAGAGATGAACTCAGTAGGAGCTGTTGGTAATGCAAACCCTGGGGACATCCTTATTAGTCTACCCACCAAGTGGACTGTGTGTGTGTTGTGAACTCTGTGGGTTAGCAATAGCCAATAATTTAATGCTAGTAGAAGAATCACTCCAGACATTTAAAATGTGATCACCTACCCTTTGCTGGCATTTAAAATAAAATGGACCAGTGGAAAGTTGGTTAAAATGGACTTGAGATTCTCCAAGGGGATCCATGAAGTTGTCTTGTGGTTTTGTATTGACAAGTTTAAGCTGAATATGAATTTTTAGGCTGTCAAGAACTTCCTCTTTTTGGGGTGGCAGGTATAAGGGACATAATATCAAATGTTTATTCAGTGCCTGTAGTTTTTGGTCTTCAGATGTACAAAAGTGAATAAGGATTTCCTGCCTAAAAATTATGCTCCAACAGAATAATTACCAAATGGCTGATGTAGGTGGTGGTGATGTTGAAAGGATGAAGAAGATGATGATGATACCATATTTTGAGGATGATGATGATAACATATTTTAAAGTTAAATACTGAAAGAAATATAAACAACAGAAGGATAAATTTAGATAGGGTGTGGTTGTCAGAGGTCAGAATAGGTAGCCTCTAAGACTCATCCTAAAATTTGTCTTTATTCTCTCTTGCTGTAAGTTAGGGAGTATTATTATTAGTGATTTAATGAAACCATTTCCACTAATTTCTTATGTAGTCTGAAGAGAGATGTGAGCCAAGTTAAGCTTCCTTTCAATATGCTCGTATGTGTACTATAGGTAGCAGAATTTCTAAAATAAAGAAGTCACACAGAATTTAATTCACAGTATTTTAGAGATGGGTCCCAAATTCACCCATTATTTTAATTCTCTCAATCACTTCACTGGGAATCTGTAAGTAAACCCAGGTTTTTCAGAGTATCATATTACTTGGAAGCCTATACATTAAAGTTCTGTATCCTGCACGATGGAAATTTAGTATATAATGTATTAAATCTCATGTGATGTAAATCACATAGGATCTTCTAGTATAATTTATACAGTATCTACATAACAATAAAAACAATTAAGGAAAGTCTGACAACAATGCCATTAGAAGAGATAAGACAGAAGCACATTCAAGGCCAGCTTCATTTACGAGATGGAGACATAGGGCCTGCTGGAATCACATAAACTTTTTGTTCTAGAATTTTTATACACACAATATATTGTGTGGTTGTAGAAACAAGGTTAGTTACCGGTGGATTATATGACATTTCCCTTTACCATCCCTCAAAACATGATATGCATATTTATAAGCCTTATTTTCAAGTGAATTTTAATACTTTGGTGTTGATTTTACCTCTAATACTTGCTAGTCTTTTCATTCTCAAGCCTTAGTGGCTTCAAAAGTAGAAAAAGAGCATCATCTAAAACTGGTTTTGCTTTAGTTTGGCATTACTAGAAATTCGTATAGATTCTTGTGTTCTTGCTATGATGGTCATGAATATCTTATTGTTAATGGCTATGTTTTTAAAGACTACATTTTGGGAGCTGTGATAGATACTTTACTTATATTGTTTCATTGAGTTCTCTCAGTAGCTCTTTGACGACTGTTATGTATAATGAAACAAGATGATTTTCAATCTAGTAAAGTGTTGAAGATTTAATTCCAGGTCTGACTGATTGGTACCTCTGTGCCTACCAATACTTGATCAAAGTGTATAAAATTTTGAGAAATTTGATAATCAATTAAGATTAGTATTCACAATCTTGATTTTGGTTCTTAAAGAGTCAAAGAAAACGTTGTTGGTGAAGTATATTTTTTTCTTTCTCAATTCTTAAGAAAACACTCAGCATTTTACTTGCAGTACTGCATGCTAGACTCTTTATTGACCTCTTTGAGTTGACCAGCAGGTAGATGATTAAAGTGCTTTTTCTTTCTAAGACAATTGTAGTTTCTGGAGTAGGATTTTCATAGTTCTACAGAACACCCAAGGTAGTGATCATAACTCATATTGTCTAATACATTTAAGAAATTCCTCTCTAGCTAAAAAAACAAAACAAAACAGAAAAAGCATTGCCTACCTTCTAATCAAGCTTAAGATACAACTATCAGGACAATTAGACTTAGAAGACCATGGAATTTAAATTACTGGCCCATATAAAGCCCCTGCTCATTTTATCTCATTTTGGAAAATAAAAGCTTCTTTGGGAAAAATTGACTCCATGTCTATCTTTTTATTATGATTCATCACTATTATCTTGTTTATTCATAAATAAACATGGTGGGATTTGAAAGGTTACATCATGTCCTACTTTGTCAAAGAATCTACCTTCTTCAGTGGTTTCTAAAATACTAATTAAGAACTAAATTGTTTGAACTGTTTCTCACATACAATTCTCCTAAGGTTAAAATGTAACAAGATACCCAGTAAGGTAACCTATTTATATTAGAAACAATTAAAGCCATAACATGATTATTTTACCATTTTATGTAATGCACAGTCGCAGGGAATGGGTCCTTAGAAAACAGATTATCTAACAGTTACATTTTAAGTTCTCAAGAAATGTCTTAAACTTGACTCTAGGACCCAGTCAGGAAAGAGTACTGCCAATCTGGTTGGAATACGTATTGAAGGAGGGAATCCTTGGAAACTAGGATTGTGATTTATGTAATATATATATTCTGATTTGCAGATTAATACATTGATATTCAGATATTTTGGGATTGGCCTAGTTAGCAATTGGGCTTGATATTTCTATAAAAGAATTTAATCATTATTATAGAGAAGATGCCTTGGAGAGATTCCATATATCAGTTGAATTCAGAATTAAGTTTGGACAGGTGGTGAACACAGAAAATCTTCCAAATGATTAGAGAGATTCATAGAGAATGATTCAGTCTGTGAATGCTAGACGTTGTACCATTTAGTTTATTTCATGTGGAAGAGGCATGGTGCAAATCCTTTCTGAATTGACATAAATGCCCTACTTGTTTCTCATCAAACCAGTTATCTCTCCTGAATTTCTATAATTTTTTCCCAGTTTTCACTCAGCACCCCCTTTTAGTAATAGCAAGTTAATTTTTGTTGGGAAATTATTCATTTCCTCTTAAAAATAGTTTCGTTTTGTTTGTTAAACCTGATGTCCATCTGCAAGAGACCATATATGTAGTCCCAGTTTCAAAGACTAGAAAGAATGACAAATAGAATTGGTTTAAAATTGCCGTCAATTTGGTTTACTACTGGACCAGCAAAAATGCAGTACAACCGTTATCTAAAAGATCAAAGAGATAGGTGAGTTAACCACATTCTATTTCTTAACACTCCTTCAGGTTTACCAGTTTTGATCAGAACTACCATATCAATCTTTTGAGTGTGAGGTGGATGTTTGGCCCAAGTTAGACAAATGTGATTTTCTCCTCCTAGAATTTAAATATGAATTTACAGAAAGTGACTCATCATGGAGCTAATACTCTGTTGTCCCTTAGAAATTATTATTTTGTTCCTATTACTTATATCCTTCTACAGTGGGACTACCTTGTATTCTTCATATTCTTATAATAAATATCATATTTTCTTAATTGTATTTTTTAAAAAAATATTTATTTCATACCTAATTTTGAATTTTTATTTATTATTTTTTAAGTAATCTTTATCCTCAGTTGTGGGGCTCAAACTCATGACCCCAAGATCAAGAGCTGCATGCTCTACTCACTGAGCCAGCCAGGATTGTATTTTGTTGATTAAAACCCCAAAACTATAATCCCTTCAATATCATATACCTAACCACTACTGATTTTATGTTTTCATTCCAAAACTGAGATAGTATGGGGCATCTGGGTGGCTCAGTTGGTTAAGCATCACACTCTTGGTTTCCGCCCAAGTCATGAATCCCATGGATGGTGAGGTTGAGCCCTGCATCAGGTTCCACGATCAGCCGGGAGTCTGAAGATTCTCTCCCTCTGCCCCCACTTCTACTTGTGTACTCTTTCTCTCAAACAAATAAATCAAAAAAAAAAAAAAAAATCTGAGACAGTATGATACATTTAAATCTAAAATATTCCTGAGAGGGGTGCCTAGGTGGCTCAGTTGGTTAAGCGTCCAACTCTTGGTTTCCTCTGGGCATATGATCTCAGGGTAGTGAGATTGAACCCCATGTTGGGCTCTGCACTCAGCATGGAGTCTGCTTGAGATTCTCTCTCCCTCTTCCTCTGCCCCTCCCCTCCTCTCTCCAATAAATAAAGTAAATAAATAAAATATTCCTGAAAGACAAATACCATATTATTTCACTCATTTGTGGAATGTAAAACAAAACAAAATAAAACAAAAAAAACAAACAAGTGATTAAACAAAATCAGATTATAAATACAGAGAATTTATAAATATAGAGAACAAACTGATGGTTGCCAAAGGGGGTGGGTGATGGGAAAAATGGGTGAAGGGGTTTGGGAAACACAGGTTTCCAGTTATGGAATGAATGAGTCATGGGACTAAAGGCAGAGCATAGAGAATATAGTCAATAATATTGTGATAGTGTTAAAAAAAAAAATATTGTGATAGTGTTTATTGTATGATTATAGATGGTAGCCACACTTGCAGTGGGCATAGCATAAGGTATAGGGAAGTTGAATCACTATTTTGTACAGCTGAAACTCATGTAACATTGTGTGTCAACTATACTGAAATAAAATATATTTAAAAATATTGCTTAGAAAACGTGCTGCCTTGGGATTTATAATTTGCCTATTGTTTACATTACCTTATGGTTTCTCTGATTCAGTGATTGTCCTTTCAAAAATAATTTTTTACTATTCACAAAATAAATTTTGGCATTAACTTGCATTTTAGTGTTCCTTTTCAACTTAAAATTATATCACATTTCTGAAACTCAGTTGATTTTATATATTTACAAAGTTTGGTCTGGACCCCTTGCCATAAGGCACAGATCAGAATTTTTGTTTATAACAGTGGTTTCTGGTCATTAATAATATTCCATTTCCACACCCACATTTAAAAACTTCACCTATAAATTTTAAAGTGACACATTTTATAAAGGCAGTTGTAATATTACCTTTTATTTTCTTTTTCAAGTTTTTATTTAAATTTCAGTTAGTTAACATACAGTGTAATATTAGTTTCATGTGTAGGATTTAGTGATTCATCACTTACATACAACACCCAGTGCTCATCACAGCAAGTGCCCTCTTTAATACCCATCACCCATTTAACCCATCCCGCTGCCCACCTCCCCTCCAGCAACCCTTAGTTTGTTCTCTATAGTTAAGAGTCGGCTTGATGGTTTGCCTCTTTCTCTCTGGCTCTATCCATGTTGTTGCAAATGGTGAGATTTTATTCTTTTTTTATGGCTGAGTACTATTCCATTGTATATATATACCACTTCTTTATCCATTCATCAGTTGATGGACATTTGGGCTCTTTCCATAATTTGGCTATTGTTGATAATGCTGCTTTAAACATTAAGGGGATGTATCCCTTCAACTCAGTATTTTTGTATCCTTTGGCTAAATACCTAGTAGTGTAATTGCTGATTATAGCCTAGTTATATTTTTAACTTTTTGAAGAACCTCCATACTGATTTCCATAGTGGCTGCACCAGTTTGCATTCCCATCAACAGTGTAAGAGGGTTCCCCTTTCTCCATATCCTGGTCAAAGTCTGTTGTTTCATGTGTTGTTGATTTTAGGTATTCTGACAGGTGTGAAGTGATATCTCATTGTAGTTTTGATTTATATCTCCCTGATGATCAGTGGTGTTGAGTAACTTTCATGTGTCAGTCATCTGTATGTCTTCTTTGGAAAATGTCTACTCATGTCTTCTGCCCATTTCTTAACTGGACTATTTATTTTTTGGGTGTTGAGTTTGATTAAGTTCCTTATAGCTTTTGGATACTAACCCTTTATCAGTTTTATTATTTGCAAATATCTTCTCCCATTCCAAAGGTTGCCTTTTAGTTTCATTGACTGTTTCCTTCAATGTGCAGAAACTTTTTATCTTGATGAAGTCCCAAAAGTTCATTTTTGCTTTTGTTTCCTTTGCCTCAGGAGACATATCTATAAGAAGTTCCTATTACTATCTGTGTTCTCCTATAGGATTTTGATGGTTTCCTCTCTCACATGTAGGTCTTTCATCATTTGGAATTTATTTTTGTGTGTGTAGTAAGAAAGTGGTCCAGTTTCATTCTTTTGCATGTTGCTGTCCAGTTCTCTCAGAATCATTTGTTGAAGAAACTGTGGCAATACTTACAGCTTTTACCATTGGATATTCTTTCCTGCTTTGTTGTGTATTATTTCTTTTTCCATCAGTAGTCCTTCCATTCTTTTTATACTGTAGTTTTGATGTCTTTGTTAGAAAACTGATTTTTACCTGATTAGAATGATGATATGTATGGCTTAGTAATATTTCAGATCACTTTCCAATAACAATGCTTATTTAAATAATTTTTAATTGTAAAGGCCTAGCACCACAAAGTAGACAGTATATAAATTTTGTTTGGATGAAAGAATGAATTGGGTGAAATTAATGAAAGAACGAATGGGTAAAATTAATATAATAGTGAATTTGCCTTTGTATTAAGATGAACAAATAATAAGTAAAAAAATAGTTGATATGAAACTAAAAGATTCCAATTCAAATATAGAAATGCTTAAAATACCAACATAATATTTAAATACATAACTTAGACATATGTATTTGTTTTCATTGAAAATAATGACATAAGCTTGAGATCAAATTTATTATAAGTATGCCTAATAGCTTCATAAAATATATCTGTCTTTGGGGCACCTGGGTGGTTCAGTCAGTTAAGCATCCGACTCTTGGTTTTGGCTTAGGTCATGATCTCATGGATGGTGAGATCAAGCCTTGCGTTGGGCTTTGTGCTCAGTGGGGAGTCTGCTTGAAGATCCTCTCCCTCTGCCCCTCCCCCTTATTGCATGAACTTTCTCTCTCTCTCAAATAAATAGATATTTAAAAAATATATATATCTGTCTTTGGATACAATTTCAATTAAATCAAAATCTCCCATTTCTGGACTTTATAGCCTCTTTATCATGCATTTTTTATGTTTATATTATTTGCTTGTCACTATCATTAGAATCTGGGACCTTAAAGATAGATTTTAATTTTTAAATTTTGAATCCCTAGTTTTGGAATGGTGTAATGTGGGAAATGGGCACTCAATATATATTTAGAGATTAAATCAATTAACAATTACAAGTATTGCTTCATAACTCTTATATTTCAAACCTGCACTGGTAAAATCTTATTTAAAATATTACTCTTGTCCATTGTTAATGTAAACTCTAATAACAGTTATGCTTAAAATATACCATATTATTTCTTAAACACATTATATTTCTGACCTCTTCTTTCAATTTTCTGCTCATTCACCTCAATGTCTTCTTAGTATTCATACAATTGGGTTGGCATTTCTTCCTGAAAGCATGTACTAAATATTCTTCCTCCCTGTGATTTGTTTTCAAATCTTTAAAGAGAAATATCATACTTATCCCTGAAGAGACCTCTTTATATTCACACTTTCACACCTTCCTAAGTTTTTTTACTTGACTCCAACTCAGTTTCTTATCTATATAATTTTTATGCCAATCCCAGAGATTTGCTTTCTACTCTAGGTAGTTTTTGCTGAAGTACTTTGTTTTAAAATGTAGGATTTTGACTCTTAAATACAGAGAACAAAATGGTGGTTGCCAGAGGGGAGGTAAAGAGGGGGATGGGTGAAATAAGGAGGATTAAGAGTACTCTTCTTATGAGCATGGAGTAATGTGTGGAATTGTTGAATCTTTATGTTGTACACCTGAAACTAATATATTGTATGTTCATCATATTTCAATAAAAAATAAAATAAATAAATAAAGTGTAGATTTTAACAGCATTGTGTGGTGACAGATGGTAGTTACACTTGTGGTGAGCATAGCATAATGTATAGAGAAGCTGAATCACTAAGTTGTATACCTGAAACTAATTAACATTGTGTGTTAACTATACTCAATTAAAAATAAATAGTTGTGATAAGCACTGGGTGTTGTATGTAAGTGATGAATCACTAAATCTTATATCTGAAACTAATATTATACTGTATGTTAACTAACTGGAATTTAAATAAAAAGTTGAAAAAATATATACTGTAGGTTTTATAGCTATTCAGGTATGGCATGGCCATCACATAAGAAGACAACTGCCAATGAGAAGAGAATAGCTATGCTCACAGATTCCAAGAGAATGGGGTACCCCACATAATGGGGAGCCACACGGGGGAAACACTAAGGTCAGTTAGGAAGTAGTGGGGGTCAAGGGGAAAATTTGGACAACAACCTTTGTTACAGTTTCCATAGGAAGGAATGGGTAGGGTAAAGTAAGCAGATTGAGGATTGGCTAGTTTGAATAAGTGGGGTGATTAAGGCAGAAGGATTGTGACCCTGAGTGTGAGAGTCCTGTAGAATAGGTGGTTGGGGTGAAGGTTCTGGATTGGTTGGTTGGCATCTGAAAGTCACATTCACAGGCAGTCTTCTACTCTTAAGAATTAGCTAACCCTGGGAGAAGTAGTTCCTCCAGTGTCAGCAAGACCTCAAATGTCAAAGCATCTAAATTGCCAAAAGTAAAATAATATCCTTAATACACCCTTTTATATTTTTTTAAAAATCTGTAAATTTTTTGGGGTGCCTGGGCGGCTCAGTCAGTTAAGCAGCTGCCTTCGGCTCAGGTCATGATCCCAGGGTCCTGGGATCGAGCCCCGCATCCGGCTCCCTGCTCAGCCGGGAGCCTGCTTCTCCCTCTTCCTCTGCCTCTCCCCCTGCTTGTGAACTCTCTCTCTCTCTTTCTCTGTCAAATAAATAAATAAAATCTTAAAAAAAAAATCTGTAAATTTTTACACATCATTCCGTATCAGTTCAAGTACTTGAGGCATGCTTTTCCTTTCAGAAACCTTGTTGACTTCTTCCTATGAGATTATACAAGTTTAAGGATTCCATGAACCTGCCTTTTATTGATTCCATCTGGCTTCCAAGCATAGGCTTTCACATCTATTTGTAGCTCCCTGGGTACTTTCTGGACCCTACACAGAGATAAGTATGCAACAGTGGAAAAATCATCCAATTATAAGTTAGGAATAGCAAATTGTATATTTTGAATAATGTAAGGTTTTTACTTTTGCTTTGCTTTGCATATAGTGGATGTAAGCTTATTTTAATGGCTTATTCAAATACAGCTGTTTTTTTGGGGGTTGGTTAGTTTGCATGTCTTGAATTAGGTTTGAGTTTTAGAATCTTTCAAAGAGACGTTTTAAATTTTTGTTCTCTCTTGTTATGTTCGTTCCATGTTTTTCTTAATGAAACTATTGATACTTAAAGAAATGAGTACTTCATTTATCATCTGCCTTACCAACATTTGCCCCTAGTTTGTTAAATATTTTGCTTTGTTAATGGAATTTTTAAAAAAATATTTATTTTTATAAAATTAATAGAATCTATTTTTTCAGTCTTTTACTTTAGGTCTTCTTGTTTTAGGTCAACTTAAAAGTGTTTCTATACTTCAAATTTATAAACTTATTTAACCAGACTTTCTTCTAACAGTTCATTTCTCTGTCATATTTCCAACATAAATCTTTTGGTTACTGGAATTTAACTAAATGTTATCTTAATTAGGTAGTAAAATCTACAATATATTTGGGATTGATTATAAACTCTCTATTTTCTCTCCGGTGACAAACTTTTTATCAGTAATAATGATTTAGTAACTAGCAGGTCCTTTATTACTCTATTTTTCTTTATCTTGATTATATCCTGATTCTTCTTACATGCTTAATTTCCAGACAAAATTTAGTATATTTTTGTCAATTTCCAGGAAAAAAAGAAAAGGTTATTTTAATTGGGATTAAGTCTAAAATATTTGTAATTTGTGGAGAATTGATACACATATATTCGTATTTTAACCCAGTATTTAATTGGAGGCATTAAGATGTCCCTCCCATGATCTCCATCTTCTCATATTTATATTCTTCTCCAATTCCCTCTTCTTTAGCATGGGTAGGACCTACCACTTGCTTCTGACCAGTAGAAAGTTTCATAAGTGATGGAATGTCACTTTCATGATTATGCTTCTTAAGATTGTAATTTCCATCTTGTTGGAAGACCCTCGTTCTTGTTGGTTTTGATAAAACACATTGTTATGTGCAATACTCTATGTAGAGTCCCATATGGAAGGAACTGAATGTAACCTCTGACTGACAGACAGCAAGAAACCGAACACTTAGTCCATCAGCCTCAAAAGAACTGAATTCTGCCAACACCGAGTGATTTTCAGTAAGATCCTTCTCCAGTCAAGTTTTGAGATAAGACTGCAATCTAGAGAGAAACCTCATATATAATCAAATATACAGATATATTAGTACACTAAATTTAAGGAGCTAATACTTTCAGTTTTTTATATTGGCACTTTTCAGCTAAATTAATTAATTGGCAATTTTCACACTTTGTTCTATCTCAGATTTGTTATCAATGCTAGATTGGCTAATAACAAGATGAATGGAGAAGTTTTCTTTTTTTCTCATCTTAAAAATTATATTGTATATTATTTCCTTCATTACAACTTGAAAAATTCATGCAAATTCCTCATAGAAACTCTATCAGAAGCTAATTCCATAAGCTTTATAAATCTCTTTAGTCAGAGTTTAGCATTGTTTGGCATTCTATAAATGTTAGTTTTATTGATAGGACTTTGACTTTTTACCAATTTTTTTGAGGTATTTAACCGTTTAGGTTTGTCATCACACAGTGATATTTTTAAAATGTATACTTTATATTTTTTTCTGATGCTTCAAATTATTTTCATGAGTTTTCCAAAGTAGTCTCTGACTCTTTCGACTTACTCTGCATTTATTATGACTTTTATCATTCTTATTTCAGTACATGTGTGGCTTCTGCCTCTCTTCTTTTTAAATGGGATTATTTCTTATATATATTTATTATTTTACTCATTTTCCATTTCCTAACCCACTTTTTTCTTTTACATCTAAATAGATGATTAATTAAATTTTATTCTCTCATGTAGCACTGAAATAGAGTAAAACTGATTATTTTTCCCTAAAGACAAATTTAAATAACCATAAGCTTAGATATGTATTCATTATATTAAAACATTTTTTTAGATATTTAGCAATTTTAGTTATATCTTCTATAGTTGACACCAACATTATTTTAATAGATTTTCTAGTTTTTTGTATTTTTGTTTCTTCTTTTTCTTTCATTATTGTTGCTACATTTATTTGTATTGCTCAAAGTACATGACCTATATTATTTGGTACTTTTTGAAATTTTATTGAGATTTTCTCTGCAGAATAATAAAACAACCAACATTTTAAAATGTTTATAAGGATTTGATAGGGAGTTTGTTTTTTCAGGGCAAGTTAATTTTTTATTTCTGTTGTTTTTCTGCAGGCTTTGTTTTTGTATTTCCTATATTTTATATTAGTAGGTGAGTTTTTAAGGATTATAGCATTTCTAATCCTCACTGTGGATTTCATCTTGTGTCATTTTATAGTACCCTCTCTTAGTGTCATTTACTAAATTTATCTTATATACACACTTACTTGATGTTAATATCTTGAACTAGTTTTTTTTCCCCTAATGCTTGCCCAGCAATTTTTACCCATCTTCTACTGGCCTCTCCATATTTTCAATCCTGAGTGAAAATATAGAGTGGTGAAGAGTATCTAAATAACTAACTATCCAGACCCTTTACCCATTGAGGCCAACAGGTTCTGAAGCTATTCTCTCATTGTTCCAGGCACGGCAGTTCTTATGGCAATTACATGAAAGAGACAAACAATTATGTCTCCCTGTGGTATAATTCTATCAGGACAAGTACTTATAGGAATGGGAAGCACTTTGTAGTAGTGAGATCAGCATTATTTTAAGCACTAAAATGCAACTTACTGAGGCTAAATAACCCAAGTAATAGAATTCACAGAACATCCTTGGGTTTGAGGTTAGCAAATGTTATCAGTGTTTTGGCTATATAACATTCTATAGAATCACAAACAGAAAATGTGTTACCAAAATGAATGTCTCAGAAGACAGAAGTTAAAGAAATAAGTTTTAAACACTATATAACTTTCATAATATTTAATTAGACTTCTGACTTTTTGATGTACTATGGACAAAGAGAAGAGACCCTAATCAAAATAGTTGTTTTCTAAAAATATAAAAAATGTAAATAGACTTTCCCTCTCTCCCCTCTCCTCAAACTTTGCAGTAATGCAGTATTGCTTGGATCTTAGAGAACTTGATGTAGAAACCACTTTTATGATCAAGACTCATGGTGATCTCATCCATGCTACACTCAAAGGCCAATGAATGTAGTAACCAAGTCTCCAGTAATTCTCTTCCTGTATTTTCACTGCCTAATACTATGCATGGTACATAATAAGTACACTATTATTGCTCAGTAAGTATTTTTCAATTTGAGTAAATGAATGAATGAGGTTGACTACTATCACCCAGTCTGAATTAGAAGTTTGTCATTCCCTGAATAGTGAGACAATGTCCTATGAAATTAGTTTCTAAGTTAAAAGGAAAAAGGAAAAAAATTACAGCTAGTGGCAATTGCTTACTTATATGTGCCAGGACTTGTCCTAGGTGCTGAAGATTCATACTAAGCAAAGCACCTTCATGAATTGCTTTCCCCTCCTCCATCTCCTCCATCTTCTCCTCCCTCTCCTCCTCCTCCTTCTTCTTTTTTTTCTTCTTCTTCTTCAGAAAGCTTTGTGTGAAGTTTTGCCACTCTATTAAAAAATAATATTTATATTTGTTCCATTAGAAGATAGAAAGTTACAAGATTTGAGAGTGTACATTTAGAAATAGGTAAAAAATTAGGGGCTGCCATTTGTTGAGAAGAGCTATTTACTAGTAAGTTACTATACCTGAGAGCCAATTCAGAATTGTCCCTTAAAAAGAGGAGTGGTATCTACCAACTTCTTAAAGGTAATTCTTCTTAAATGTATGTCACAAAATATATTAGTAGGCAAAGTCTCCAGGCCTCCTTGATGCTATTAAGAATTGAGTAATTCACGATGTCCACTACTTTAGAAATTTCCATCAAACTATGGTCATAAAAATAATGAGCTAAAAGGACCTCTTTTTATTAGCAGGAGGTTAAAAAAAAGTCAAAGTGCCAATGAAACTCCAAATCTTGAGGTTCTAATAAGAAATGTTTTACTTAAGTTAATAGAATTACTTGGATGTGGAAAACAATAGAAAAACACACTCATGGATTTAAGTCAGTTATATTGTTAGCAGTGTAGCATCTACTGAGCAACTGTCACTGCATTTATTGATAAATTCTACATAGAAATATTTATAGCTCTGAAATTCTTCTAATTCATCCTAATAGATTTATCTGTTTGTCTATTGCCTCCACTATCCAAAGAACAAATTAAAACCTAGGTCTTTTATGCCAATAATAATAACAAAAACAATAATAATAACAATACTTATAAACACTATGTTGCATGCATTTGTTGAAGCATTTTACAAGCATGAACAACACTCATAACTATCACATGAGGTGGTATCTCTTATAAAACCTGACTTCAATTCCAGTATCTGGATTTAAAGTCCATGCTCTTAACCACAATATTATGAAATATCTACTAGCACATTGTAGTCAAGTAACAACTGTCTCTTTTAAGTCATTTGTGGAAAAAATGCTTACATTTATTAAAATCAATGACTGTATAAATACATTTATATGAAAAATACAAATACAATACCTCTTCTCCAGGGTTTCACAATGCGGAGCTAGAAATCTATATATATACATACTTGAATATGTTCAAATCTTTTGTGCTGTTTTTTCACCTTTTCTGTTTTTATCTGAAGTGTTGATTTGTGTGTGTGTGTGTGTGTGTGTGTGTGTGTGTGTGTATAATAGCATATTTCTAAGACTAATTATGAGTATCTTCTGAGGATTTTCCTCTATAGAGACAAATATATTTTATTCAGAGAGGACCCTGCTGGGCTGTAAAATGCAGTAATACTATTTAAGCATAATATTCTTCTTGAATTAAAAAAGAATACTTTAAAAAATTAAAAATAAAAAAGAATACCTTTTGCCTGGATGCTACTAAAGTGTAGTCTAGAAGTACTATAGTAGTACTTCCTTTTAGGTAATAACAATGAGAGAATTTAAAACTTGCTCTATAAAATATAAGTACAATATTTTATTAAAATGTTTGTGATTCAGTTTTTAAACATAGTAAATTACCATTAAATATAGCATGATATTCTTTACCTGGAGGTTTTTATTTTCTTCCAAAGATTGTATAACACAGTAACATGCGTTTAAATCTAGATATAATGCATATCATATCTTTAAGATCACAATCTTTCATATATACATTTAGGTTTATACATTTAGGTTTCTGTCTATACATTAAAATTTTGCTTGTAGAATTCTTGTCTTCTTTCCCTTTCTCCTTCTCAGAGGAGATTTTATTGCACTATTCCCTATTCACAATGAATTTAGTTATTCCTATGCTTACTCAAAGAAAGATGCCCTGAACATCTAGTTCAAAGTCATACCTGATAGGGTGACTACATAATTTTTGTCTAAGCTGAGCCACTGTTGAGACTTAAGAGTGCTTTTGATAATTAGATGAAGACAGTAAGTGTGAACCAATGCTGTTCTAAGTAAACTGGGACATAAGTTCATCCATGTACAAGTTTTCCAACTCTATGTAAGCTAACTTGCCATAGTGGAAAGGTACATTCATAGCTCTCTCCCTTTCCTAAAGGTAGAATTTTATCATATCTAACGTTCCATCTTTTCTAGATATTCAATGAGGACATTTTACAAATTTGGCCTCTAGTGGCATACTGACCTAACTAGCTGCCTAGTGAACAGATACTGTGTGTACTATTAAGAAAAAAAAATTTGCCAACAATGATTTAATCCCTATTTATTGTATTCCTTTTTAATATTTATTACATTAATGAAAATATTTAACATATATTATACTTGTCATACAAAAAATAAAAATATAAAGAAAACAAATTAGTTGATTTATTTATTATTTTTTTTTTTAAAGATTTTATTTATTTATTTGACAGAGAGAGAGCACAAGTAGGCAGAGTGGTAGACAGAGGAAGAAGGAGAAGCAGGCTCCCTGCTGAGCAGGGAACCCAATGCGGGGCTCGATCCCAGCACCCTGGGATCATGACCTGAGCCGAAGGCAGACGCTTGACGACTGAGCCACCCAGGCGCCCCTAGTTGATTTATTTCTAAAATTATTTTTGTGTTTAGAGTATAACTCTTCTGAGCACTTTTTAAATCAGTAATTGATACCTGTGTTTTCCCACACAGTATCATTGAGTTCATCATGAATATAGGTGATAAAACACTGTAAAAATAAAACATCAACAAAAAACTTTTATAACATAACAAAGTCAATGGAGTTGAGTTCTTAGGACAGCTTTGCAACTAAGAAGAATTAGGTGTGTTTTCAAACTGTATTTCATTGGTACATACCATCAATATGAAGTTCAAAACACATAAAGGTAGAAAAATGACTGCACTTTCATAACTACATTTGAGATCAAGATACACATTATTATGAACATGCAGAATCTACCTTTATGTTCCTTCTCAGTCATTACCCCCAAAGAGTGACAGTCTGTCTGACTTCTATTACCTGTTTGTGTATATATACAAGCACAGGTATATATATGTATGTTTACTTAAAGGAAATTATAGATATCATAGTAATTGCTCATAATTATACCTTTCAAAGTTTATGAGATGAATTTAAAAGTTGTAAACTATACCAGGGGTATTTTACTTAACCAATCATCTAGGTTGGATATTATGCAGTGATACAATATCATATCTTCTTTTATCTAGTTTTGTTAAATATTTTGTCCACAGGATTCTGCCATTCACGTGCATATAGCAAAAGTTCATTCCTTTTCATTGCTGTATGGTGTTCTTTACATGAATATATCATAATTTATTTGGGTGTTCTATTAATGGATATATGGGTGTTTCTGATGTGTGGCTAATCAGTTATTCTTTGAACTTCTTAAAGTCTTCTGAGCACATGTTCATATTTCCACATTAGTATATGAATTCTAGTTCCTAAACATTCTAATAGTAGTTATTGTGAATCACTTAATTATAGGCATTCTGTTGGTTGTAAAATGGTACTGAAAAGTATTTATTAGCACTCTTAAAGAAAGACAAAATCCATGGTTAAAGGCGGAAAATAAGTTCCAAATCATTGTCCTTGTATGTACTCTGGTAATACCTTTTATTATAAAGTTTATAATAGATAATTATTCATTGTGGGGGGCTGAACTGGGCATTGTAGGGTGTTTAGCAGCATCCTTGACCTCTACTACTAGATGCCAGTAATACTTGCCTTCTCCTTGCCTCCAAGCTTGACAACCACAAATCTCCTGTTATTGCCAAATATCTCCTGGAAGGCAAAATTACCCAAGGTTAAGAACCACTGATCTAAAGCATTCAATCAACTTTATGTTCCACATCGGGAAAAACAAATCTTTTGAAATTTTATCTAGACATAATATCATGCCTCAGGCACATTCTAAAAAGGGAATAGTGGAAGACTCACCAGTTTTACACCCTGTTTATCAAGAAAAAGGAGTATATCTTAAAGATTTTAACCATGGCACATATCTTGAATATAAGTGATTTCACCAATGAGAATGTGTTTCTAATATACATTTTGTGTCTAACTTTCACCAAAGTGACACAGTTTCTGTTGTAACTGTAATTGTATATTTTTGGAAGGTGAAGGATCCTGAATCAATTTGTAATGAGCACTTCTGGAGTATTACTTTTCCAAATTAATGCTAAATGACCATTCTTGGAATATGCATTAATTATTAATATGGATTAGTAAAATCCATATTAATAATTAGTGTAAGTGCCCCATAAAGTAACCTAAAATAAGACATATCTAATATGACACTGTTTATTTAAAAGTAAATTACAGAAATCATAGTGATTGGTTATAATTATACCTCTCAAAGTCTATGAGAAGAATTTAAAAGTTGTAAACTATGCCAGAGATATTTTACTTAACCAATCAGCTAGGTTGGATATTAAGTTGTTTAGATGCTTTAGAATTATTTAGTAGCATAGTATTAAACATCTTGGCATCTCAACCTTACCTTTAATATAAGCATACAAGAATAACAATATTAATTTTGTGATCTGTAATGATTTTGTATTTTTATATAATAATGTTACATTTCCTTTCCTATTTTTCACTCCATTTGTGATTTCAGTCTTCTATGCCTGACTAAATTAACCAGAGAATTGTTTAAAATTTTAAGGGAACAAACTACTACTAAAAGGAGATACTTGCGGTATCAATCTGTAATAGCCCAAAAATTAGATTTTAAGTAACAGTGTCTTCATCAAAATATCTCCAGGGAATATTTGCCTTCTCCCACTTCAAAGCAAATTGTTTTCCACAAATTATCTACTTTAATGACGTCTTTTCCTATTAGCAGAATCTTGTATGGTGTGTCTTTTTTAGTTTTTCCTCCTTGATGTTTTCCTGATGGTTCTACAACAATATGCAAATTATTTTTTCCTTCACTAATTTTGGATAAAATGGTGACCTCTAGAATGTCTTTTGCTAAAAATTGCTCTTGTATCTGACAGAACCATGGAATCCATGAAACTTTTCAAGTAGCAAGTTAAATGAGCTCCTCTACCTTAGCAGCTGGAGTTTCAACATTCTACAATCCCATCTTAACACTTCTATAGATATAACTTCTCAGAGGTGTCTCTTCACACAGTAGGGACTTGTTCTGATACCAGGAGAGTTCATAAGCTTTTCATAGATCTCATAATTCATAAAATCTCGATAATCTCATAAGTTCATAGTGAATATATTTTGAACAGTAGTAGTGCTGAAATGATGGCACTCATTTTGAGATGAACTCTTTTTGTCAAAATATTGGATGTGCCATATTATGCTTATGTATTATTTTAGAACCATATTTTGTGGTTCTATAAAATTTTTCAAGTTGTTTTATTTTTTACTACTACATTTCTTCTACTATATTTGGCATATATGTATTTGTGTTCTCCTTCATTATTGTTCTTGAAATTTCAAATAAATGATGTCTTCTATCATCTGTTATGTTTCATTTAGAAGGCTATAATTACATAAACACAGTAGTCAGAGGATTTTCTATTTAGAAGACAATAATTGCTTTCTCTTTAAGGTACCAGGGAGGCAGAATGCATGTATAGAAGGATAGCATTTATACAAAAGAGGAAATGTCAAACTTTCCTCCAAATTAGGAAATTGTTGTAATAGCTTCATTTTAAATATGGAGAGTTTATAACTGAAAGTTAAGAAAAACATGTTTTGAAGAGGACACACTTAAAATCATGTCTCAGATGTTGCACTAGCAAGGGATGATATTGTCATGGACTAAATAACATGGACTAGCTTTCAAAAGACTAGTAGAATTCTCTCTTAAGCAGAGTTTGTGCTACAGTTAAACCAAGTAGTTAAAATAATTTTGATAACTTTTTTCCTTTGGATTATAGTTAGCTCAACTATAACCTGAAGGAAAAAAGTTATCAAATCCAATCCTGTAATTAGCTCAACTGAATCTCATAAGTTGTGCCATAAGAAAAAAAAGAGGAACTTTGATTCTGTGCACACCAATATCAGAAAAGGCATAAATAATAAAAATTATAGAGTTTCAATCCTATTTTAAAGTTTTTACTTTTTAAAAATGGGTCAATGATAGTTCTATACTCCCATGATATCCGTAAGTATCAGTTAACAATAGCCAAACAGTGTTATGTAGCAAACTACCTCATTTAGTCTTCCTAACTACTTGACCAAGTACTTAAAATTGCCCATTACTTACCCACTTACTTACCTTACCAGATATTAGTCAGGCTTATCTCCTCCCCACAGAGCCTTGAACTTTGGTTTGTTCCTAAGCTTAAATAAGCAGTAAGATATATAGCATCCTGTCCTTAACAACTTTTTCCAAGAATTCGCTGACCACAGAAACATTTTCTTAAACATCTAATCATCCTTTCTGTTCATCCCCACTAGTTGCTCCCTCCAGAACAAAGTTTCTCCTAAACCTGCTTACCTCTCCCTATTTTAAAAAAAAGGCTTTTTCTGATTAATTTTGAGGTGCTTGCAGATCTTGTATCAGAGCATTCTCCCTCTTATGATATTCTTTTCAAAAAAGTTTCTTCTTACTAAAGTCCAGGTTTATTTTTTTATTTTTATTGTTTGGCATGCAAAAATATTTAGTCCAGGTTTATTTTTATTTGACAAACCAATGTTGTTATTATTCTCATTTTTACCAATTAAGAAACTGTGTATGGAAGAAGTAAAGGTAATTTAGCAAAGATTACATATATAATACGATTCATACTAGAGTGTTAACATATAGGTCTGTATTACACAAAATTCTCCCTTATAACATAGCCTTATATTATACTGCCTCAAATGTGATAACATTAGAAAGATGTGTACATGTTTAAAACCACAGTTTTTTTTTAAGCTTCTAATCTGTTTACCATCCATCCTCAGTTGTGGGAATGCATCTTGCTGAGCCACCTCTAAGTAGAATTATTAGGCACATATACTTTTTTGGCACTCAGCCACATGTTTGTCCTCAAAATATCAAGCTTAAGTTTATATTTAAGCTGAAATCTACAGGTGAATCATGTGTTCAGGTATATGCCAAGCAATAGAAACCATATGCCCCTGTCTCCTGGTGGCCTGCCTGATTCCTCTGGGATACCCTATCCTCAGCTGGTGGGGTAGTTTGGATCTAGCCCATCATCTGGGGTCTCCTGCATGTCATCCCTCAGAACTCTGCAGTATGATCTAATAATAACTCTCCAGGAGTTGATTAAAACTTAACAGGGGGCTCTAAAAGGCAATTCTTAAACCCAAACGAATGCACCTGTGAGTTCTATCATCACTGGATAGACTTCCAGGAATTTGAGTAAATGAGACCCTTTAAAAATGTGGAACTTCAATTTGATCTGTTCAAAACTACCACAGAGGAATTTAAAAATATATATATATATATTGAATTATCTGTAGTCTTTGCTTAAGTATCTATCTGTAAATCCCATCACTTTGTAGTTTCATTATAGGATAAATGAATTAGTGCCACCTAGATTTTTAGCTTACATAGAAACCAACAAAGGTGGCTTTTCTGATTTCCTACTTCCTTGTACAATTTTAGGAAAACTTATGATCCCCATTCCGGTTTTTGATCTTTAATGTATTTGACTACAAATGGATTTAGAATAAGTAACAAAAATTTCTTTAGAACAGTTCAAAAACTATGCTAGCTGATGAAATTATCAACCACATACTGTATAGTTCTCTATAAGTGTTATTTCCATGATATAACCCATATAATTGGTGGGACAAGCTTATTTTAGAATAAATTGGAGATTTGGGCACAAAAGAAGGGAGACCTATTCTGACAACAATATGAAAAATGATTCTGGAATTCTAAGTTTAAGGTGTTAGCTATGAGTATTGTGCCATAAAAAATAAGAGGAGTGAGAAGGCTACCTTTACTCTAGGATAAAGAGGCAATCACTGATGCATGGCTATGCACGACCATTAGCAATGGAAAATTACTTTTTCAGGTTATGTAGGAAAAAATAAATTGAGCATAATTTTATATTCAAGCTGAAATCTAAGAGCTGAATCATGTGCTCAGATGCATGTCATAGTAGTGTGCCCTTTTCTTCTGAAATATTTTATTGGTATCCTCCAGCATTTGTGCATTGTTGATGAACTATGGAATTATAAAATATCTGAAGTAAGAATGATGCTAAAATTAATATAAACAACTGAAGTGGAAAACAAAACAAGTTAAATAAAAAGAAAAGGGGAAAAGTGGGAAATGAAGCATTCAGTGGTGGGATTCCAGCTAATAAATAACTTTTAGACTGATTTTGTATCTATTTAAACAGATAATTTTTATTTTGCTAAATTTGACATAAATTTAGGATTTAAATCCTATCGTGAAAATAGAAAAGTATTAAATATATAAAATTTATTTTGTCTCAAGGAAAGAACAGAGACCTATTATAAATCTATATATCTATACATATATATTCTTTTTTAAAAAAATATATTTAGAGAAAGAGTGAGAGAGCATGAACAGGGGGAGGGGCAGAGGAAGAGGGAGAGAAAGAATCTCAAGCAGACTCCATGGAGCATGGAGCCTGACTGGGGCTCATTCTCACAATCCTGGGATCATGACCTGAGCCAAAACCAAGAGTCAGACCCTCAACCAATTGAGCCACCCATGTACCCCAAACCTGTATAATTCTATATATAATGTAGTATATGTTATTTTATAAGTTAAAAGTAAAATAGACTTGTAAGTTGAGAATCTAGCTTTTATCATGTTATTGTAGGAAATAACTTTTATTGGCAAAAGTTGTTATATGTTAAATATTGAGAAAAATAATGTATATGTTTTGTGATTATATTTTTGATTTTCCTTCCCTATTTTCAATATCTCCACTTTCCACAGTTTCCTCTTGTCTTTATGTACCCAGTTTGGAAGCTATTTTACTCGAAAGACTAAAATATATAATGCATAGAAAATACTTAACCCATGGCCTAAAACATAGTGTTTGCTCAATAAATCAGAGTTATTAATAAGAGTGTATACTAGCTAACTTCCAAACTTCTTTAAGCCTCAACTCTGTATCTTCAGCTGAAGTGACTAAACACTTGATAGGTAAAACTAAAATCTTAAAGTAATTCTTGTAGAATAGGGGTGGATTGGGAGTGGGGGACTGATACCACATTAGCATCTTACTTCTTGTGTAGGTGGCCCAACAGTGCTTAAAGGAGCACAGATAGAAAACCACTACCTTGAGAAAGCAGACAGCAAGTTATCTTTTCAAAGCAAGACAGAAGAAATATTAAGCATGAACTGATATCAGTGTTTCGAATCTGTTACTAAAATGGACATAATTATTGCCAATCTTTTTATCATTTTAATCTGTCTCTTTCCTCTGTGGTCTGAAAACAGGCACTGCACTCCTTCCAAAATCATATATAAAATTTAAACTGGTTAAGATGATTTCTGGCATCATCTCTTTGGACTCAGATCCATGGCATTATTCTGGGTTAGCTGTGTTTGCTAAAAAGCCTCTGAATTTGCCTCAGTTGTTTCCTTTGGGCATCAAGACTTGACATAGATGTATACCCTAATGATACAGCCTAGAGCTTTTACAGACAGCATTTTCTATTAAATGCAGCATGGAGGATGATAAAGTATCTTAGATGAATTCCTATTAAGCTTTTACTTTGGTTGTCTTTCATCTAAGGAGAAAGTAAAAAGATTGCAGAAAGTTATTTCTACCTGAGGTTTGTCCCACCGCATGGTATTTCTGGTCCAATGAGGGATTAGTTGCCTACTCAAGTGATTAAGTCTCTAATTTGGCAATTCTTGTTCTTTCTTTCTATGCTTTTTTTCTCTTACATTCCCTAGGCCTTTCTTAGGAATGGCTCCATTTACATTGAATCGGCTTTCTTTATGGAGGTTGGAGCTCCCAGTATCTTTTAAAAATATTTTACAGGCTGTGTAGCTTTCTGCTAATTGATGCCTTACCCTTTTTCTAAACAGCCTTAAATATGTGGATCAAGCAAAAGCTAAAATATTCTGAATCTAATATTGAATAATTATACAGGAGTAACACCTTAACACTGTTTTTATGTGTATTAAAATAAGCTTACTATATGCAATATTCATAATTTAACAAGGAAATTACAGTTTATAAGACGCAAAATGTGCCTAATTGTTTTAAAGCATATTTGGAGTAAGCTATTGTTTCCTCAAATGCTTTAATTGATCAGTTAATGTCAATGGAACTGTCCCATATCAACATTGAGATTTGCTGGATGCACATTAGATAGGACTATAGTAGTCTGTGTTTGAGAATTAAGCCATGACCCTTCACTATAAGAAATTAAGATTTCTGCTGTAGAGATCAATCCAATGCTTATTAAACTATAGTGAACCAATTTAGAATTACCTGATTAAGTGATTGAATATGTTTCAAAAGCCACCTGCAAATGTCCTCTGTTTGTCAATCATTTTGATAAACTCTGAATATTTAAGAACCATTTGAAAGTTATTGAATTTCTGTATTCTGTAGTTAGCATTGGTGTATAACTACATAAATGATTTCATTTTGTTTACCTGTTATCTTATTTGTTAAATAGATATAATGAGGCATATGTGAGGGAATTCAGAATACTGATAAGAGAGAACAGATCAATAAGACAATGGGAGCAGACATGGTTTATTTTCCTTCTACCTCAAATTCCTAAAAATTGCATGCACATATATGTCATATGTACATGAATATGCATATACACACAAAACTCTTCTTTATATGTTACAATTACATATATACACTACATATAAATATATATATGACATACATAGTATAAAATCCAAAACTGGCTTGAGAAACAAAAAATAGTCACCAAGAGAAAAAATATTGAAATTCATTCTAGAAAGACTAAATGTGGACTGTGGCCTTATTTGGAAATAGGGTCATTACAATTAGTTAAGGTGAAGTCATACTGGAGTAGGTTGGGCCCCTAATGTAATATGACTAGTGCCCTTTTATTTGTATTTATTTATTTTTTTTAAAGATTTTATTTATTTATTTGACAGAGAGAGACACAGCGAGAGAGGGAACACAAGCAGGGGGAGTGGGAGAGGGAAGAGCAGGCTTCCTGCTGAGCAGAGAGCCTGATGCAGGGCTCGATCCCAGGACCCTGGGATCATGACCTAAGCTGAAGGCAGACGCTTAACCACTGAGCCACCCAGGCACCCCTGACTAGTGTGCTTTTAAAGAGAGAAATTTTGGCACACATACACACACATAGACATGCACACACAAATGCCATGAGAATATTGGAGTTATGATGTAATAATAAACCAAAAGACTACCAGAGGCTAGCAGATCTGAACATATCTTTCCCTAGTACCTTCAGAGGGAGCATGGCCCTGCTAACACCTTAATCTCAGACTTATCCTCCAGAACTGCAACATGATAAATATCTATTCTTTAAGCTACTCAGTTTGTGGTACTTTGGTATGGCAGCCCTATCAAACTAATGCAACTCTACAGACAAATATGATCAGTGGTCACATGTATAAATATTAGAAATACCACCAGAGACAAATATCTGAGGATTGTCCCTCAAAATTTTAACAGTGTTCAAAGTTAGATTGGCTAATATGGATGATTTTTCTCATTTCTATATTTTTGTATTTGAATGCTTCTAAAATGAGTATTTATTATCTCTTTGATTAGGAAATAATGCTTTTTTATTGTTATCCTATGTAAGGAGATGTTACCAGACCATCTCAGAATTACCAGGATAAGTAAACAACATGACATTTACTTGGAGCCAGTAAGGAAAATAGTAAAGCTTAAAATTCAGATAGTCTGAATAAAACATTGGCTTATTATTTATTAACTAGGTTATCTTGCTCAAATTAGTTAACTAGGCCTTATTTTCTTCATTTATAAAATGTCTATAAGAATGACTACAATGTATGATTGTTATTAATACTGAATTTAAAAATCTGTGTAAAACACAAATCCCAGTATGACTAAGTATGAAACCACTCAATAGAAGTCAAACAATGTGTAGTAGTATCATTATCGTTATTAAACAACACTTGTATAATACTGCCCTAATTTGCTTTATTTTGGTCTTAATATGTTAGTTCATATTATGCTGAACCTATGAAAACATTTTATTAGTGACTCTACATTCACATACTAGGAAAATCAACTTTACAAATCCCTTGCTCATTTGAAACATATTCATAACATCAACACCCAAAAAATTAATAATCCAATTAAAATGGGCAGAAGCCATGAATAGACATTTTTCCGAAGAAGACATACAGATGGCCAACAGACATATAAAAAGATGCTCAACACCAGTGATCATCAAGGAAATACAAACCAAACCACAATGATATATCACTTCACACCTGTCAGAATGGCTAAAATCAACAACACAAGAAAAAATAGGTGTTGGTAAGGATGTGGAGAAAGAGGAACCCTCTTGCACACTTGGTGCAAATGCAAGCTGATGCAGCCACTTTGGAAAACAGTTGGAGGTTGCTCAAAAAGTTAAAAATAGAACTACCCTATGATCCAGCAATTGCACTACTAGGTATTTACCCAAAGAATACAAAAATGCTAATTCAAAGGGATACATGCACCCTGATGTTTATAGCACCATTATTTTTTTTTATTTTATTGTGTTATGTTAATCACCATACATTACATCATTAGTTTTTGATGCAGTGTTCCATGATTCATTGTTTGCATATAACACCCAGTGCCCCATTCAATACATGCCCTCATTAATACCCATCACCAGGCTAACCCATCCCCCCACTCCCCTCCCCTCTAGAACCCTCAGTTTGTTTCTCAGAGTCCATAGTCTCTCATGGTATGTCTCCCCCTCCAATTTCCCCCCCTTCATTTTTCCCTTCCTACTCTCTTCTTTTTTTTTTTTTTTTTTTTAACATATAATGTATTATTTGTTTCAGAGGTACAGGTCTGTGATTCATCAGTCTTACACAATTCACAGCACTCACCATAGCACATACCCTCCCCAATGTCTATCACCCAGCCACCCCATCCCTCCCACCCTCCACCACTCCAGCAACCCTCAGTTTGTTTCCTGAGATTAAGAATTCCTCATATGAGTGAGAGCATATGATACATGTCTTTCTCTGATTGACTTATTTCGCTCAGCATAATACCCTCCAGTTCCATCCACGTCGTTGCAAATGGCAAGATTTCATTCCTTTTGATGGCTGCATAATATTCCATTGTATATATATACCACATTTTCTTTATCCATTCATCTGTTGGTGGACATCTTGGTTCTTTCCATAGTTTGGCTATTGTGGATATTGCTGCTATAAACATTGGGGTGCATGTACCCTTTCAGATCACTACATTTGTATCTTTGGGGTAAATACCCAATAGTGCAATTGCTGGGTCATAGGGTAGCTCTATTTTCAACTTTTTGAGGAACTTCCATACTGTTTTCCAGAATGGCTGCACTAGTTTACATTCCACCAACAGTGTAGGAGGGTTCCCCTTTCTCTGCATCCTTGCCAACATCTGTTGTTTCCTGACTTATTAATTTTAGCCCATTATTAACAATAAACAAATTATAGAAAGAGCTCAAATGTCCATCAACTGATGAATGGATAAAGAAGAATACACACACACACACACATGCACACACAAAGGAATATTACTCAGCCAGAAAAAGGAATGAAATCTTGCCATTTGCAATGACATTGCTGAAGCTAGAGAGTATTATGCTAAGTGAAATAAGTCAGTCAGAGAAAGACAAATACCATATGATTTCACTCATATGTGGAATTTAAGAAACGAAACAGAGGAACATAAGGGAAAGAAAAGAGAGGCCTACCATAAAACAGAGTCTTAACTATAGAGAACAAACTAATGGTTACCAGAGGAGAGGGGATGTGAGCTGGGGGATGTGTTAAATAGGTGATAGGGATTAAGGAGTGCACTTGTGATGAGCACTGGGTATTTTATGAAAGTGTTGAATCACTATATTTTACACCTGAAACTAATATTACATTGTATGTTAACTGGAATTTAAATAAAAACTTAAAAAAACATATAGCAAAATTTACAGAAATCTAAACTTTAAAAAATTTTAAAATTTTAATGTACTTAATGTAAATTTTAAATGTATTCACAGTATTTCTAAGAGGTGTATTCATTATTTTAATAGTTACTGATTTTTTTGGCTATTACCTTAGCCCAAAGTGACGATATATGCCTTCATTAAATTTGGATCAATTTATGACCTCAAAAGACCCCTTGCAATTTCCCAACAATTCTTCCATATTTTCAGAGTCAATCTAATTTACCAGTCTGTGATGGCTGTTTCATAACTTTTTACTCCTTCAGTTATAAGCAGTCCCTACTCTCTTCATCTTCACTAATGACCATCCTTATTATTTCACTGGAGAAAAAGAAAACTACCTTAACTTCCGACTTCCAAATGGACAGACTGGCTCTGTCTATAGCCTTCTATTCCCTTTTCTCTCCTTATTACTATGCATGAACCACCTCTGCTCTTAACTAAGGCTAAACCTCCCACCTGTATCATGAATTCCATTTCTTCTCACCTATTCAAGGTATTTGCTCCCCAGATTATTCCTTGTATCTTCAAATTTTGACACTGGCTAAACCTTTCTTACTGGATATGTAATGTCTCCCATATTTAAATAATTTCTATATACTCCATGAAAATACTTGTTAAGTGAGTGAATGACTTAATTAATGGTTCCCAGGAGCATACCTCTATTTTGTTCATAATTATGAACATAATTTTATCCTTATCCCCCATTCCTTCTACTCTCTTTTCACAGAGCAACTAATCTTTGGAAAAGGAAACACAATTTTCCAGACTTTCATGCCCTTACTTCTAGAAAGGCTCCCATTATGGTATTTAGCCTGAAGTAGAAGGGGGATAGTGTACATTAGTCTTCTTGAACAATTCCCTCTTAGTTGAATGTAAGGATTTTTCATTTCTGACAACATTTTTTACTGTGGACACAAATTCTAACAACAGATAAATCACCTGAGGATGATACAGATCATCCTTACTTTGCACAGTAGTGCAGAACAATAAAAATGCAAACTAAAGCTATGCAAAGTGATCATAATAATCAATGGGAAAACACACAATTGTCCATGAAGTAAAAAAAATATATATATTACCGGGGCGCCTGGGTGGCTCAGTCGGTTAAGTGTCTGCCTTCGGCTCAGGTCATGATCCTGGAGTCCCAGGACCAAGCCCCACATCTGGCTCCCTGCTCAGCGGGTGTCTGCTTCTCCCTCTCCCTCTGCCCCTCCTCCTGCTTGTGCTCTGTCTCTCTCTCTCAAGTAAATAAAATCTTTTACAAAATTATTAGAACATTAAAACATTCTTATTTGTACACATTTATAGAGAAGTGAAAAAGTAAAATTAATATATAGTTTACTGTAACTTAAAACATTAGAAGCATTTAAAATTAAAATGTTTTTTTCTTTGTAAAAATTTACCAAGAAGAGTTTGAACAATGCTTGTCTTTTCATTTTATACCTTACAGTACAGTCTATCCTTTATATGCATTGGAGAATTGTCATGATAATTTCTAAGTTCAGATCAGCTTTCAAAATTTTATCCTTAGAGCTTTAAATGTCATGAAATATCTCCAAGAGTTCCATTAGTGTTATTTTTTTTTAAATTTTTTTGCTGGTTTCACAACCTTTGAGACAGCTTCATCATTTTTGTCACAGCAACTTTTCTCTTTTAGGTTGATAAGTTCACCTTCACTAAATTCCTTTGGTGAAGACTAGAGTCTCTCAAACTGTAGCAATGCCAACATTCCCATCATCTGCTCTTTCTTCTATAACTGCATTTAAATTCCATACAAATTTCATATCCAGCTTTATTACTTTTTGTTTTTTGGTCAAATTCCTCTTTTAGTTCTTAATTTTGGTAAACTGGCATGTGGGTTTATAACAGGAGATAAGGGGGTAGTACAACTACAACTTTTGCTGTCTGTGCATGAACTGAGCAACAGGACAGCAACCAATCATGGACAGACTTCAAAAGAAGTAATATAACTGGTCATTGATCATGATGGACATCTGTGATATGCATAGTGATTTGTGGACAGAAGAGCTAGTAGCAAAGTTTATCTTTCTGAAATTATTCACAATTAACATAGCCCAGTAGCCAAAATTTAAATAGTATTGTTGAGGTTCTAGCATTATTTAAACTGTGATAAGACCCAAAGCCAATATTGCCTCCATTCAGTTGTGTTCTTTTATACTTTTGAAAGTGTTTTTGCCGTAGGGATAATACTGAAAAGGTTGTAGCTACTTCATAATAAACCTAAGGCACATTGTACTCTCCCAACATTTCAACTAGTCACAAAAGGCAATGTTGTTTTTTGGGTTACAAAAGCATGTTCTCCTATGATGATATGTGTCTCCCTTTTCTACCATCCTACATAAAATCAATAGAGTTGTAAAGTGCAATATGGTATGCAATTTCCATATTTCTGTGCAACCTTATTACTCATTGCTGTGCATAAAGAAAACAAATGGTCACTAAAAGTGGCTGAAATTCAGGACTAGGGGATGATCCTAAATTGAGAGTTTAAGTCTTAGATCTATATTGATACAGTAAAAACTCTACAGTTCACCCTTATGAATGTTGGATTATTCACATACCATTAATTTTGTCATAGCATACCTACCTTTGCCATTATTGTTTTCAATTGAAATGTCAAGTAATCATAAGTCCAAAAATGGGCAGAAGGTAATCAAAATATATAGCTTAGGGGCGCCTGGGTGGCTCAGTTGGTTAAGCGACTGCCTTCGGCTCAGGTCATGATCCTGGAGTCCCTGGATCGAGTCCCGCATCGGGCTCCCTGCTCGGCAGGGGGTCTGCTTCTCCCTCTGGCCCTAACCCCTCTCATGCTCTCTGTCTCTCATTCTCTCTCTCTCAAATAAATAAATAAAATCTTTAAAAAAAAACAAAAAAAAAAAAACAAAATATATAGCTTAGTCATAAAATATCAACATTTAGAGTATTTATTACCATTACCCCATACATTTGTCACCTTATTTGTTTTTGTTGGTATCAGATTATTAGATGGCTTTGAGCAATTTACTGTTTTTCCTCTTAGAATATAGGTTCCATAGTTTTGAAGGTAAGTAATCAATTTGTCTGAATCCCCAGAATGCTGTTTTTAGTCTCTTATTTTTTTTAACATTATAATCTTCCTCAGGCAGTAGGAAGAATAAGAGTTTTATTTTTTACCATCATGCCACTGACTCCCCCCACACACAGACGTATTAAAAATATAAATTAAAAGGTAAATGCTTACCATTTGCTGCTGATTTAGAAAGGTTGTTCTTGGGATCCTTTGGAGGAAAAGGAGATATAAAAAGGGACATGATAGAACAAAGAAGAAAAGAAAAAGAGAAGTATGTAGTACAGTCAATTTCAAGTTGTTGGAATATTTTCAGAACAGAAAAAATGGAATCGAACCTGCTAATTTGGAAATACCAAAGCTCCTTCCCTCTTTGTCCACTACATTCTGGAAGTTTTGGCTATGGTAATGTAAACTGTGGGGTGTTTGTAAAGGGATAAACAGACAATGAAAACAGAGCCATTCTTGATTTTGACTAAAGGTCCACTGTGGAATAAGAGAAAAAGTTAGTCTTTCCCAAATATGGTCCTGAGTCAACTGGCTATGCCATAGGAAAGGTGAAATGAAACTTGACCTTTTCTCAAAGCATCCACAGCTAGTTCGTAATAAATTGTAGATGTGAAGTATTTAACATTATAGCTTATAGAAAAAATATAGAAAAGCAACCCTTGACATATGGCAATTCTTCTTAAACAGGATATACGAAGTTCTAAGGTAAAAAAATTAAAAGGTTTATCTAAAGACACCTTTGATTTAGGAACTGTCAAGCCACAGACTGGGGTAAGATATTTTCAACACATAAGCTTTCATCCAGGATATGAAAATAACTCATTCATATCAATAAGAAAAAAAAGATAATTAAATTTAAAAAATGAGGAAGAAGCTTGAACAGACAGTGCTTTACAGAGAGCCAATAAATGCATGAAATATTGGTCAATCTCATTGGTCATCAAGGAAATTAAATTCACAATGAGATACCACTACATACCCACTAGAATAGTTAAATTAAACACTGATAATTCCAATTGCTGGGGCTGATGTGGAACAACTGTTATTATCATTAAAAACACATGGTGGGTAAATTGGAAAATAAGCACAGGAAAAGATCCTCAATACCATTAGTCATCAAGGAAATTCCAATAAAAACCACAATGATAATTAAACAGTGTGGTAAAGGCATAAAACAGGCATATGAACCACTGGAACAGAATAGAGAGCCCAGAAATAAACCCACGTGTGTGTGTGTGTGTGTGTGTGTGTGTGTCTATATATATATATATATATATATATATATATATATATATATATATATATATAGTGTCAACTAATCTTTGTCAAGGGTTCCAAGAACACACAAGGGGAAAGGATAGTTTCTTCAATAAATGGTATTAGGAAAGGTAGGTATCCATATGCAAAAGAATGAAATTGAACCCCAATCTTGCACCACTCATGAAAATTAATTCAAAATGGAACAAGACTGAAAAATTATGGAGTTGCCATCCAGGGGATTGAGAATAAATGACAGTTAACAAATTATCATAAAATCATAAAAAAGAAATGGCTCCCCGAAAATGTATCCTAGATTGAATGACATTGAACAAGATCTTATGTAAGGTTAATTCTAAATGCAATAATTTATAATTATTTCTATTATTAATTTTAAATGCCCAGAGTTTATTTTTTAAACAATATTATTCAAAATCCCAAAACAATTTGGCTGCATTTAGGGTCTCTAAATACTTTTAAATATTTAATGATGTCCCTTCATTTTCTAAGCTATATCTTTAAAATCCTGACTGACAGGGGCTCTGAAACTACTCTCAAAATAGAATAATAAATTGTACCTACTCCTGGGTCTTTGGTGTCACTATTGTCTGTATTCAGAAAATCCAACCATTGAAGCAGCCTTGTTCTGTCAGGAACACATTACTAAGCAACTAATTATTCATCCTCAGTAGTTTATATGTAAAATTATTGTACTTAAAATGCTGAAGGATTCACACAACTTTATTATGCCTTTGTAGACAAGTCTATATAGCAGTGGATATGTAAAAGTGTATTAAGATATGTGTTCAACTTTTCTATGTGGAGGAACAGTGGTAAAAGCACACTACTGGGACCTGAAATTTTACCTTTCACATAATGTTAAGATAACTCCAGAGAGATTAAATTAAATAAATTAAACAGTTCATTCTCTTAGTACATATTTGCAGGGATGTTGTTAAATACTTATAAGTAAATAAACCTCCTTGACTTAACACAGATTTAGAGAAAACAATATTTTCAGGTTTTTCCCCTTATATGCATAGAGAAATGTTAAAAAATAGATCATGATTTAATATTATTACACCATTGCTCAATATACATTGTTATTGCTTCTTCAAAATAGATTTCAAAATGTTAAGAAATAATTCAACTTGAAATCAGAAATCAGTGTTGATTAGTGGCATACTCAATCTTATAGCTTAAATAGATACTCCATGAAGAGGAACAAAAAGAAAATAAATAATATGCTAGGAATAAAAGAACATCTTGTGAAAAATACCACCAATTTGAAACCTTGGCAACTGTTCAAATTTATTTTTCTTCTCACTACAATCTGAGAATATATAGAAGAGTAGGTAATAATTTGATAAATTGACCCATTTCTGCTGCTTTTTCCAGTTTTTCAAGGATGTGATGATGTTAGAACTTCAGTTCTTAAGTTCAAAAGATTTTTAAAATGTCCAGGAAGCTTGTGAATGGCAGGCTTATAAGGATTAAGACTCAAGGTTGAATAGCTGAAGTGAAAATAATGACTTTGATAGTTCTACCTCTTCTATAAAGCAAGGGGAGGCCTCCTCAGTGAGGAAGAATGAAGGTCATAGACAGGAGGTGTTTGGCACCCTTAATTTAACCAATATGCAAATGCTTAACAAACCTTCTTTTTATAGTACTTGGATCAATTACTAAATCAGACATGAAAGGTCTAACTTTCAAGGAAACTAAACTTAGGATTCAGTATGCAGCATTATGGAATCAAAAGAGTAGCCAGCACTCAGCATGGAGTGTGGTGTTGCATAAGTAAGAAAATGGAATTACTTTCCAGTACTGTGGATTTATGATCTGTGAGGAAATGACTTTCAATGTGGAAATTTTCAACATTACGTGTTGCCCACTTCAAAGCAAAATTGAGAGGGGAAAAGCTCCCAAAAAACTCTGGAGTATTAATTTTGAAGATAGAAAAGTATTAAGATATTTTATGATTTTAGATGATTTTTGTTTTCACACAGAGAACAATTTTGAAAGCAGCTCATATGAATTTAGAAATTATTTGCAGGGAAGCAAATTATTGGATCTTTTTATTTTATGATACATACTCTTCAATTAGTTCCTAAATCCTTACTAACCGAGAAGCCAGGTGCTTGGGGAGTCAGTAAAATATAAACCAAACAGGGCTGTTGTGGTCATACAAATATCCTAGGGATCAAATATAGCTTTGCCTCTAGGGGAGAATTTTTGGACAAGTGACAGTCTCTCTAAACCTCAGGCTCCTTATTTTTATAATGATGTAAGGATACCTACTTCACTGGATTTATTGAGATGTCAGTGTCCTGGCACTTTGCAGATATTCAGTAAACATTTATTTCCTTTCCTTTAAAAGAAGTAGCTCAGCGTATTGAATTGTATGCTAAATGTGATATCTGAAAACTTTGCTGGATGCTGCCATTTTCTAAACTGTGTTTTCTCTGTCTAAAAACTTGGTAGTAAAAATCCCTGACTAACCAAAAGCATAAAAATTTTGATGGCTGAATAAGGTAACAAATTTTAAAGTTTTTCAAAACCTATAAAGGATAAAAGCAATGTAAGTTATTCTCTTAAAATAATGGAATGTTATGGTATAAAAATATTAAAGGGTACCATTTTATAAAATCTAAAGTATCTATGTTTCAATAATTCATCTTGAGAAATAAAAAATTACTTAATATAATGAAAACCATATGTATCTTTCCTGTCACCATCCTTATCACTTACCACCCTCCACACACATATACAAATAACTACTGGTCTAATTTGATATTCAGAGTTATTCTGATTTTCTCTGTACTTGTAGTATATATGCATTTCCCATAAATATTATCATGCATGTTTTAATTTTGTTAAATGGAATGTGTTATACTACCTGTATTCTTCTATAACTTGACTTTTATTAGATGTTATATAGTGAGATACCTCTTATTAATATATAGAATTCAAATTCATTCACTTTAATTTTCCTTTCATTAAGGAAACTGAGCTGTATAACATTATATCATATTCTAAACACAGAAATAGTGAGACAACTGTAGTTACAAATTCCAGGGAATAGGACATCAAGGGGAGGAGGCTTGAGGGCCATATTAGAATTCTGCCTATCACATTGTTCTAATTCAAGAGTCCCTTGATTGTTTATAATCCATGTTTTTCATAGAAATTTTAAAATTGTCTTATAAAATTTAACAAAAACCTTTTGATGGTATTCATTACATTTATATTTAATATGTACATATAGAATAAATTGACCCTTTTATGATATCATATTCTCCTACCCTCTAAATGTGACATATGAATCTTTCATTTAAGTATTCATTCTTATATATAATTAATTATATTATTTTCTCTTACTTGATCTTAAACAATTTTGTGTAGTAATTGTCCTTGGGTAACATATTTGTCTTTTTGAATTGAAGTTGTGAATGATATAAAATCATATTTAAAACTTTTAGTTGTGTTACATTTTTATTAATTTTATTGAAATCCAAAATGCTTATATAAAAGTATAAGCTAAAAGAGATACAGCTCAACAGTTTTCACATAGTGAAACCACATTTAAAACCAGCGCCCAGATCAAGAAATGAAACACTAGCAGAATCCACAAAACACTACTAGTTACTCTTTCTACTATCTGGCTTCCCACTCCCTATGTAGAGACTAGCCTGATTTTTTTGTTCTTATAATTGAGGTGAAACTCACATAACATACAATTAACCAATTAACCATTTTAAAGGGCATAAGTCTAGTTTTAAAACTTTTTCATCATCTCAGAAAAACACCTTGTGTCTTTTAAGTAGTTTCTTTCAGTAATGCTTTGTAGTTTTCGGTGCACAAGTCTTTCATCTCCATGGTAAAATTTATTCCAAGATATTTTTGGATGCTATCACAGTTGGAGTTATTCTATTAATTTCCCTTTTGAATTTTTATATGTTGACCTTATACTGAATCATGTCATCTGTAAATAGAGATAATCTCCTTTTTCCTTTCCAATTTAAATGTCTTTTTTTTAAATTTTATTATGTTAATCACCATGCAATACATCATTAGTTTTTGTTGTAGTGTTCCATGATTCATTGTTTGCGTATAACACCCAGTGCTCCATTCAGTACGTGCCCTCTTTAATACCCATCACCAGGCTAACCCATCCACCCACCCCCCTCCCCTCTAGAACCCTTAAATGTCTTTTATATTTTTTTCTTGCCTAATTGCTCTGGCTAGGACTTCCAGTATAATGTTGAATGGCAATGGTGAAAAACAGGCAGCCTTCTGTCATTCCTAATCTTGGGCAAGAAGCTTTCAGTCTCTCACCACTGAGTATAATGTTAGCTTTAATTAATGCTCTTAAGGAAGTTCTATGCCTAGTTTATTTATTCTCATAATTCTGTAGTATGTTTTTTTAATGAAAAGAAGTTCTTAATTTTAGTGTGGTCCAGTTTTCCTTTTTTTTTTCTTTCCCTTCATTGTCATTAATTTCTGTATCTTAAACTACAAACCTTTGCATCAGTGGGATCATAAAGATACAAACCTGTTATCTCCTAAGGGGAAAAAAAGAAAGGCATGACTCTTGCTTTACTTTTTACATTTCAATCAACAATAACATAGAATATATATATATATATATATATATATATATATATATACACACACACACACATATATTCTATGTATATACATCTCTATATACATAGAATATATGTGTGTGTGTGTGTATATATATGTGTGTGTGTGTGAAATAACATTAGATAGAGGTTCATCTTCTCCATGTTATCTAAGTGATCTAATATTATTAAAGAGTCTGTCGTTTCCTTACTACACTGCAGTTTCATCCTGTCATAAATCAAGTGACTTTATATGTCTGTATTTGTCTATTGAAGTTTTTATTCTGTTCAACTGAACTTTTCTTGTTTCTTTGTACTAATATGACATGATCTTAATTATTAGAACATTAAAATAAGACATACTATTTGAAATGTAAGTCTTCCTATTTTTTTTCTTTTTCAATATTTCCTTGGCTCTTATTTACCTTTTGCATTTTCACATGAATTTTTGCATCATCTTGTCAGTTTCATACATACAGAATTGAATCTGGGATTTTGATTTGAATTACATTGAATCATTAATTCATAATAAACTTAAATCACTCCTCATCGTTTGCCTTATTATTGCTGTATTGTATTTTTCAGTAATTTTAACACAATTCAATTCTTAATACAGTTCTTAATACAAATTCAATTCACTATAGAAAATCTCCAGCTTTTCAGCTGCTTTTGAACTTTTTTTTTTTTTAAAGATTTTATTTATTTATGTATTAGAGAGTGAGAGAGAGAGAAACAGCATGAGAGGGGAGAAGGTCAGAGGGAGAAGCAGGCTTGCCGCTGAGCTGGGAGCCCGATGTGGGACTCGATCCCAGGACTCCAGGATTATGACCTGAGCCGAAGGCAGTCGCTTAACCAACTGAGCCACCCAGGCGCCCTGAACTTTTTTTCTTTCTGTAGTTTATTTTATTTTTTTCTTTCTGTATTTTAGAATATATTTATCATAGTCACTTAAAGTCCTTGCCAACTAATTCCAATATCTGAACCACATGTGTATTTGTTTCCATTGTCATTTTCCCTTGATGTTCAGTAATATGATGCTATGATTTAGCCTACCTAATAATTTTTACTTAATGACAGACATTGTATATGAAATATATGGAAGACTCAGGTGAAATTATCTTCCTCCAAAGAGTTTATACTTTCTCCTATTAGGCATAATTGGACTGACTGATCACAAATTTTTCCAATCAAAAAGATTGATCAATTTATTCTAAGAACTGTTTTATTTGAGACTAGATTGCACCTCTAGTATGGTTCAGTTAACCTCTACTTCATTGGTAGAGGTTCATTCAGTGTTTTTATACATTGAGCCTCTTATATTCTGCAGGTGTGGCTCCCTTCAGGACCATACTGACACCTGGCTGTTTAATAAGCTTTGCACCAGATACTCAGCCCCTGCTGGCATTTCTGACCCTCCTGGATTTTCAACAAGTGTCTATCTTAATATTTCCTCTAATGCAGAGCTTGGCAATCTCCTGCCTACAGGCCAAATCCACCATCCTTCTTCACTTCCCCATCAGTTTTTGGTAATTTAAAGACTATGAACTGCTCATCTATATTATAATGTAGGACAATAAAGTAAGAATAATACTTTAGGATACATGAAAATTACATTAAATTAAAAGGTCAGTATCCATAAATATAGTTTTATTGGAATCCAGACACACTTATTCATTTTAGTTTTGTATAAGGCTGCTTCTCCATTGTAACAGCAGAATTGAGTAGTTGAGACAGAGGCTGTATATGGTGTTTTCTCTACACTGCTGCCCATGGCACTACACACTGTAGAGTGAGAATGTTATGACATGACAGCATTGTGAGTACCACGTGTATCACCGGTCTGTGTGGAAAAAAAAATTTTTTTTCCCAAAGATATATCAAGTCTGTCTGTAGATCAGCAGCAGTAGATGAGCCTGTGAAATCAATTTTTAAGATAGGGAACACAGACTTTGAACCCCAATTAGAGAAAACGTTTCCCTTTAAAAAAGAATTCCATTCTGATATTTAATACATTTGTATTTTTGAAAACAATTACTATTATTATTATTATTTTTAAAGATTTTATTTATTTGTTTGACAGAGAGAAACACAGTGAGAGAGGGAACACAAGCAGGGGAGTGGGAGAGGGAGAAGCAGGCTTCCCGCGGAGCAGGGAGCCTGATGTGGGGCTCGATTCCAGGGCCCTGGGATCCTGACCTGAGCTGAAGGCAGACGCTTAACGACTGAGCCACGCAGGCGCCCCGTATTATTATATTTTAAATTGAATCAATAAAATTTCTGGATAGTTGCTCTTTCTCATGTCACATAAGTCTCTATATAATATCCTTGCTTTTGATTCTTGGCCCACAAAGACTAAAATATTTATTATCTGACCCTTTACAGAAAAAAAAAAAAAATTGTTAAACCCTGCTCTAAAGGGTCCTGTATACAAGTTGTTGTTTTTCAAGGTTGTTAACAGTTTCTGCACTGTGACTTGATTGCAGTGACCTTATAATATATATATTCAAGTATCTGGTAATGCACGTCTGTACTTGTTGTTTGTATCTTTAATATTTTAAAAGCTATTGTAAAATCATTATAAAATCCAAATAGCATTGCAATGGCCTTGAAATCTGAACTCATTGGAACGGTAGCCCACAAAAGGCCACTGTAACTTAGTGCCTGAATATAGCTAGGCTGAGTATCTGCTAAATATAAAAACATCAACATTCTTCACAGGCTTTAAAGGTCAACATTCTTAATCCTCATAATACGATATTGAAAACTTCCAAAACACAATTCAAAATATTCATCATATGGGGGCCCTGGGTGTCACAGTCATTTAAGCATTGGACTCTTGGTTTTCCCTCAGGTCATGATCTCAGGGTCTGATTGAGCCCCAGGGCAGGCTCTGAGCTCAGCAGGGAGTCTGCTGGAGTTTCTCTCTCAAATAAATAAATAAATCTTAAAAAATTCAACATAGGAAGATCCAGGAAAATCTCAATTCACATAGGAAAACACAATCAACTGATGCCCAACATTGAGATGGCACAGATGTTGAAATTATTTGACAAAGACTTTAAATACTCCAACAAGCAATTATGAATACACTTGAAATAATCAGGAAGATGGTGTCTATGAAGAAACAGAAGATGTAAAGAGGAATGAGATGGAAATTTATAATTAAAAATTACAATAACCATAATAAAATCTGTTGAAATAGGTGCCTGTAGTGATGGCTCTAAATTCATCCTCTGTTTGAATGAGACTAAGAAATTGAAGTTAGGCTGAGAACTTTTTTTTCTCGCTTACCATAAAATATTAACACTCCAGAATTAGTATATAAGAACTTCTCCAATTTCTCCTTTTAAGTATAAATTCCTATAAATATACAAGATATTTTGATTTGGGGGTAAGAGTTGGCCATAAAAATCTATTTAACAACCACCTACGATGTTTCTCATACAGGTTTTATGAAGACCACACTACCCTAAATAATTCCTGATATAAAGATCATTCTTGTGAAATTCTATTGATTTATATTTCCTTAGTAATTATACATGCACTTCTCTTCTTTAGAGACATATTTCATACCACCACCTATGTGCTTCCACACCTATATTTGTTACGGTTAAAAATTAGGATATGTGATTTGACATTTCTTTAAAAAGTAAAAAAAAAAAAAAATTAAATTAAAAATTGGTGTCACATTTGGAAAACTGCACTGAGAATTTAAGAAGGGTAAAACTGAAGCAAATCATATTTGGGACTTATAACTCACCTTAGTAAAAGGAATGTCCACTGTATTTTAAGTGCAGTGCCTTAACTAATTTATTTTATGTATGATTTTCAAGTATAGATAATGGTCTCTAAGCAGATATCTGTAGAATGTAGACTATGTGAAATAATTTGTGAAAGACTGAAGTAGGGTTTGAGATTTGTCTTATAAAAATAGATATATTTATTCAGGGGTGCCTGGGTGGCTCAGTCAGTTAAGCATCTGCCTTTGGCTCGGGTCATGATCCCAGGGTCCTGGGATTGAGCCCCAAGTCCGACTGTCTGCTCAATGGGGAGCCTGCTTCTCCCTCTCCCTCTGCTGGCTGCTTGCCCTGCTTGTGCTCTCTCTCTCTCTCTGTCAAATAAATAAATAAACTCTTTTTAAAAAATAGATCTATTCAGGCCAGACTACTCCAGTTTGGTCAGATATGCTTGCCATGAGATTATTACAGATATGAACCCTATAACTTTTTATGTGTTGAAAAAATAATGAGACTGTGGACTCATTTTTATGTTTATATATGGCAGAATATCAGTTACTCTGTCTCCTCAGTGCCCTAGCTACTGAATCAGCAGTATAGGAACTAACAGCATGCATATAAAATGCATATGGCCAAGTAATAACAACATCTGCATTTACTGTGTTTTTATTCTGTCTCATGATTTTGATTCACCATTTTTTTTTAATTCTCTCCAAATCCTGTAAGGGTGTTATTCCTATTTATATGGTAGGCAACATGGGTTCAGAAAATTCTGTAATGTTTTAAAAATCACCTAGCTTATGTTTGAGTTATTTAATCACTGATGAGTTTGACTACAAAATTTGTCTTCTTAATGTCTTATACTGCTTCATGTATTAGAACAGAATGACTACCCAGTCTTTCAAAAGAAAGATAGAATTTTTTCCAAGTTATCATGTCATGTTCTTATTAACTCTATGTTCATGGGGACAGTATGTTAGCCTAATCTACTGAGATACTTAAACTTGGAAGGAATAATAAACTCCTGGACTACAAATACCAAACCCAAGAGCTCAAGACAAGTTATTACACAACTTAGAATTCTATAAATGTGTTTGATGAAAAGGCATTTACTAACTCCTAATGTAGCATATTGAAGTTTAAAAATTTTCCTTGTAATTTTAAAATGTATTACTATGCAATATTCATCTTTTAAAACTCCCATCTTCCAGCATAATAGACAATATTATCTCTTCTTTTTTTGTGACAAATCTTCAACAATTGAAAACAATTCCCATTCTATTTTTTTTTCTCCTCCACATCTGTTTTCCCTTCTACATTAGATCTGACTTCTTGTCACCTCACTATCCTTGTCTGGTATGCCTTGGCACACAACTCTAATCCACATCCTTCTAATATCAAGCTATGCAGACACAAATTCAATACTCCAAAAGTGTTCTGACTAGGGTTGCAATTATTTTGGGGTCAAGATTTTTTGTTGAAAAGAATGAAACACAAAACAATAACTGCCTATAACCGTACATGCATAAGTGCGTGCCTTCTAGTTTGGGAGCATCATTTGTGTTTGTATACTATTTTTTCTTTGCTTTTGACAATCAGGGAGACAGACTGGAGCCAAGGAAGAATAGAATTGATTTTATTCTGTCCTCTAGACTTTTTCTAAAGTTTAGGCTTTTATTTCAGGAAAAAAGTGATTTTTAGGGTACTGACAAATTGACCTGCTAGTTAACCAGAAGGCCAATGAGACCAAATCCCTATGTCTTTTTGGTAAAAATGGTATTGTTATTGGAAATTTTATATTTGCTTTATTTATCAAAAAATAACCATGGTGGTCCAGGTACGTGTAGTCCCTAAACTCTAACTGCATCTTTAAAATAGAATCTTAGGATATAATTAGAATCTGGTTTACATCTTATATTTAACCTCTGTTAAGGTCGTTGAGTGTGAACTCTTGACCCCTATTTCTAGGATGCATGAGTGAAAATAGGAAATCTCTTATAGCCCTTTCCTTCATTTCCTGTGTCCTACAAACACACACACACAGCCTAGAGATGGAATGATTTTCAATATTGTTGCATCATTTTGTTAGAAGACATGTGATGGAAAGGATTAATCTTAAATCAGTCCCATCTCCTTGACTGTCACTGGTCTAGAACTACTTATTTGGCATAGGCCTTAATGAGTAGATTTATGTTTCAGCTGGTGATTCCTCAAACAGTAAGATTCCACCCACTGTCTCTCACTGATCCAATATTACTAATAGAGTAGAAGGGCTTGTGATAAGATTGCTAATTATGTTACAAATGCATGAACTGGTTACCTTGTTTTACATTCCCATCCTTCCCATTTTCTCAATAAAATCAGCCTCTTTCTTTCACAATTGTCTGTGGGCACCTCTGGATTCTTTTTTAAATATTTCAATATGTCTTTGCCTAAATGAGATTCTCTTATCCTCGTTTTACTTGGGAGACAGTAGAACTGAGGGTTAAGTGCCCAGATTTTAGAGTTGAGTTGTATGGCTTTCTATGTGAAATCTACTGGTTACATGGGTTGTATACTGGTTGTATGGGTTTCAGTGTGAGATCTACTGGTTACAAGATCTATTGGTAACTTTGGCTACATTCTATAATCTCCTCAAATCTCAGCTTATTCATCTGTGAAAGGGAAAATCTACATCAACTAGATCAGATGCTTAATTAATAAACATATTTTTACATGTTCAGTATTATGATAGTCCCTGGCACATGGAAAGTCCTCAATAATTTTTAGACACATGGATATTTTTTAACTTGTCTATTTGTTATTTATTCGTCTTAGTGGAGAGAAAATTGAATCTTTTTTAAACATGAGGAATTTTAAATTATGAGTATACAATGATTGCTATCTATTTGACTAACAAGGCCTAATAAATCTTTACATTAAAAATATATATGTAATTTTAGGTAATTGCATAAGTCATTAGAGAACAAAACCATATTAACGGTAAGTCACTAGGTGATGCATGCTTCCTAAGATAATATTGATCTTTTAAATTGTGAGATTTATTAAATATTTTGCAAAAGGGGGCGCCTGGGTGGCACCATTGTTAAGCATCTGCCTTCGGCTCAGGTCATGATCCCGGGGCCCTGGGATCAAGCCCCGCGTCAGGCTCCCTGTTCAGTGGGAAGCCTGCTTCTCCCTCTCCCACTCCCCCTGCTTGTGTTCCCTCTCATGCTGTCTCTCTCTGTCAAATAAATAAATAAAATCTTAAAAAAAAAAAATATTTTGCAAAAGTACTAAAAGTAGTTCATAGTACTCTGGGGCCACAAAAACAATGCATCCAGCAACACGTAGAAGAATTGCCACCACATTTAATCATATTTTCTGTGTCAGTCTTTCTGTAAGGAGAATAAATTATTTGTATTTCTGAATAGATGAGCTGAGCTCTTAAATTTGAATTTAAGAGTTAAGTTGAATTTAAGCCTGAACTCTTAAATTCAGTTTTCTAAGAATGACAGGTTTTCTTCAAATCCCTTCTTCCTGTCTGGGAGGTTCAGGTACAAACTTCCTGGTAATTATAAAGGCCAGAATTACTTTTTGCTTTTTCATTGTTTTTCTAACTTGAAAATATTTGAGTACAAAACATTTTAAAACTTGACTATACTGTAATGAGTTACTAATTAACCTGAGTTAACAAAGTCTTTCTTCTATTTCTCCAGGTACATATCAGCAAACTTTTTTCTGTAAAGGGCCAGGTAGTAAAACATTTTAATTTTGTGGGCCATAAGGTCTCTAAAAGCTATTTAATTCTACCTTTGTAGTGTGAAAGCAGCCAAAAACAATATGTAAATGAATGAGTGTGGCTGTGTTCTAATAAAACTATTTACAGAAAGAGGCAACCTACTGGATTTGACCCACAGACCTTAGTTTACCAAACTAGTCTAAATCAAGCCCAAATTGAAGATCACAGAAGTGTCAGATCTCTTGTGAAAAACAACTTCTACTTATGTAGGGAGAATTATTAGGGTTGAGCCTATCTAACTCATACTCAAATTTATATGATATTCTCTAAAACTGAAAGCTAAAGGACAAAAAGTTGAACAAAGGACTCACCACACTTTGTACTAGTCCTTGTAACACTCTTACTTTCCCAGTCAGGACATAGATTTGTTCAGTTTCAGAACCATAGTTAGAATAATCATTTCCAGTTTCCCAGTTTCTCTATGGTATTGATACTGGGTATGGGATTGTAAAATTCCTCTGTTCTTGTCTTCTCCGAGGAAACAATTCAGTAGAGAGACTGGATAGAGAGTTAAAGCAGCAAAGATTTTATTTAGCAAAGTGAAAATACACTCCAAAGATACAGGAGAGGGAGGGCTGACCAGACGGTGGGTAGCAGCCCACTGGGTTCTGCATTGTGTACTTATTTTTAAAGATCTATTTATTTGAGAGAGAGAGAGAGAGAGCGTGAGTGGGAGGGGCAGAGGGCGAGGGGGAGAGAATCTTAAGCAGACTCCGTGCTCAGGGCCAAACCTGAGGTGGGGCTCGATCTCATAACCCATGAAATCACCATCCATTAGATCATGACCTGAGCCAAAACCAAGAGTCGTATGCTTAATGACTGCACACCCAGGCACCCCTGTGTTGTGTTTTTTATGGGGGTCTATTTGGTCTCCTTCCATCTTGTCAATATCACACCACCCTCTGGATCTGCCCTGGTTTTCTCTGCTTCCAACATTTTGTGCATGCTTGTGTCCACCATCTTCCCATAAACGCCTAAAGGAAACCCACAGAGGGCCAAAATAGAAGTGCAAATGATATTATAATGATATTACAACAGCCTTGGGGTTATTGGTAGACAAGGTTTTCCTTAAGTGCACATGCTCCAAAGTTAGGACCATCCCCTGCAGCACATGTCTTGTGCTTATCAGGCTGTGCTGAACAGCAAAAGGGGTTGGTGTAAGGGAGAAGGGGTGGTCCCTGGCAATTTCCTATCAGCCTTCCTTCTTTCTCCCTTCCTGCTCATGTCTATCTGTCAGCTCTAGCTGTATCAAACCCAAATACAATCTTATATTGGAATCCCCCAGAGGTTACATATTTTCTTCAGTGTCCCTTTAGATCAAAATAGCTAACACTTTCTTGTGTTATCCTGGGAAAATCAGCAATATGCCTTGGTCATTATTATCCTAGGGTTGACTAGGGCAGTGTACTATTCATGTCCTTAACAAGTCCTCAAGAACCTTAAATTTTCCCATGATTCTACTTTTACACATGTGGATATGGATGACTTTTTTTTTTTTTTTTAAGAGGAGGGTTAACTAAAATTGATTCCATTTATCTACTGGTACTTTTAGTCAAAAAGGACATAAGTCTGCCAAAGAAAAGGAACAATTTTGTCAAAGTAAATTATATTACCTAGGACATTATTTATACAGAGGAGTTAAATCCCTTACTCTAGACATGCTAAAATCAGTTCAAAATTTTGCAAGGACAGTAATTGAGGGTAATTCAGAGTACTTCTGAGTCTCTGTGGCTACAGCAGGCAATAGGTTCTCAACATTTCTGAAATCCCCAAGCCACTCACTATATAACTTAAGCTAAGTACTCTATAACCTAATCTCTTCCTTGGATGCCATGATATTAATACAGACCTTTGTGATTTAAAACTAGCTCTTCAGCAATTTCATAGTGTAGCCTAATTGATTATTATAAACTTTCTACCATTTTATTCATCATGGGTCTGAACACGCCCTTAAAGTCTGACTCAGTAGATGGGAATTACATATACCAATAATGGTATGCAGTGGCAAAAGAGTGTGCATCTTACCTAGAAGTAGGCAGCTAAACTAGTGGAGGCCTCTGCTGTCTTGGTTTAGTGTCCTTTTCAAACATGATAGTCTTCTTTTTGTAAAATCTGTTTTGTTCCCTGAAAATACATGTTTCTTTGTAAATAACTTTCTTTTGTAAGCCTTGCCTCCTATAAAATATTACCTCCTCCCTCTTGCGTGTCCATTTATTATTGTAATACCGGTACTTCTTTTCCATTACTTGAAGATGGGAGAACTCATGACACTCTAACTTCTATTCGCAAGCTTCATATACCTCAGAAAGATTTATTAGACTCTTCTCGAGAAAGATTGAATTATTCTTTAGTTAGTGGCTCAGATCTTAAAATTGTGAAACAGGAAAATATCAGAAAGGATCACTGATAGAATATGATCTATTGTTGTAGCAAACTCTGCTCAAATAATGGAAATCATTACACTGACCAAAACTTGTCAATTAGATGGTCACAAAAGAGTTAATATATATACACTGATAGTAGATATGTTTTGGGGTAGTCTATGCTTTTAGAATGCTTTGGAGACAATGAGGAGTTCTTTGCCTCAGCAAGAACTCCAGTTAAGGATGGCTAGCAAAGTAAAGAATGTTCAAATTCTCTAATTCTTAAGGTAATGAAAATTGTAAAGTTAGGAATGCATGTAAAGTGGGATAAAATGGAATCTAAAAACAATTTCTGGACCAAAAATTACACTAGACAGGCAGATTTCCCTTCAAGTAGGTCCTAGTTGGGACACCTGGGTGGCTTAGTCAATTGAGTGTCCGACTCTTGGTTGCAGTTCAGGTCATGATCTCATGGGTCAGGAGATCAAGCCTGGCATTGGCATTGGGCTCCCTGCTCAGCAGGGAGTCTGCTGGAGATTCTCTCCCTTTGCCCCTCCCCCTGCATGCTCCTGCTCTCTCTCTCTCACTTTCAAATAAATAGATAAATCTTAAGGAAAAAATAAAAAAGGATTCTTTAAGTAGGTCCTAGAACTTATGAAACTCAAAAAGACCAAATCTTTGGAGACTTTCAGTGAGGTTATTTGATAATGCCAGCAACTGAGTAGGAAAAAAGGGTTCTGGGAGAAATCCGGGTGCAGAATTTCATAAGAATAACCTCTTATGTTCTTAGCAGGGCTACTTAATATTACCAGAGAAACTAATATGTTGCAATAACTTACAGAAAATTACTCACTTGAGCAAGGACAGACCAGTAAACCTTGGTGAGGAAGATTTATTAAAATTGCTGATGTGTAGTGGTAACAAATTCTCCCAGTTTTGTCTGTCTAATTTTTCCCCTTAATTTGTGAATTATTTTTTTGGCACTTACTTCATTTCAGAACTTGAAAGATGTCATCACATAGTCAGTCTTGTTGTTGCTGTTTTAAAGTAATGTGTCTGCTTTCTTCTGACCGCCTTTAAGATCATATCCAACTTTGATTTTCAAAAATCATAAAGGGTATAGGTGTATAGGTGTTTTTTACTATTTTTCTTTTAGCTTTCATAGAAACTTCTTTAATATGTAATTTGGCTGTATATCAGTTTTGGCACATTCTCAAATATTGTTTCTTCCCTAATCCTCTGACCACCATTCTCTCTTTTCTCCATTTTTGGGACTTTAATTTCACATATATTAGAATTTTACATCTAGTTTCATATTTTTCTTATGGCCTCTTGAATTTTCTATTTTTTTTTCTTTCTACTATTTAGCACTACTATTTTCTAATAAACTAGTTCCCCATTTACAGAAACTATTCTTTACAGTGTCCATTCTGCTGTTAGTCTTTCAAAGAGTTCTGAATTTTTATTATTATATTTTGTGGTTTAAGAAATTTCACTGGAGTTTTTTTTTTTTCAGGGAGTTGAGTTATATGAGAAAATTCTGCATTTTTGGTCTATTTTTCTCAGCATATTACTCATATTCTTTCTCTGTCAATTTTAATAAGAAGGTCATCTGTGGTCCTATTTCTGTTGTCTGTTTCATTCTTCTATTTCTTGGTTAGCCTCATTTTTTTAACTGATTTTTTTGATATCTTAAGTGAAAAATTTTACAGTATCAGATGTTGTCATTAATCTTCATCTAGTAGGATTTCAGCCTATCCCCTCACAGGTAGAAGGAGTCGGAGAACATTACTTTAGTTCAATAAAGATTTAACCTCAGTCAAGGCTGGTTTGCATTTTGTTAGGGCTGTATCTACTTCTCTTTCACATACTCTGCGAGGATATAGCTCTCCAGGCATCACAAATGAGAGTGTTTTGTAATTAATAAGACAACCTTCTTAGTCCTATGAGTCTACCTTAGATTCCACTGTGCTTTTAAGAAGCTTTTGTTTAGCTTTTTAGCTTCTTGCTCTGTGCAATTTAAGAATTTTTAAAATGCCAAGAGGAGAAACCATAAAGCAGAAGAATCACTTCTTTGTGGCTCTCTTCTCTCTTGATAGCCTTAGGAGTTCAAATCCAATATTTTTTTCTTGCCAGTCCCATGAGTCTACCAAAAGCAATGGAAGATTTTCTGTGTTTAGCCATGGGCATTTTTATTGATTCTTGGCTTCTTGCCCTGTGTCAAAAATCAACTAACACCCTAAAGGGAAAGGATGAAGTCTTACTTTCTCTCTCTGACCTTAGCCCCTAAAATCTTGGCTTCCTTAGTCTCTATGACATTTTCAAGCCAGATTTCTAAAATTGGTCTCAGTTACTCCATCTTAGCTGGAAGAGTAAGCTGAGGCTTGTACTAGGCCTATCCCTACCTTACAAAAAGGAATATGCCTTTCTTAAATATTTTTAAGGCATCATTTTCTTTCAGCTCAGAGATCTGACAAACTGCAAGATGTAACAGCCACTGGTTCTTTCTACAGCAGTATGTCATTAACACCATGTACACAGGGAAAACTATAACTATAGAAAGAGACTCTAAAATTATTAAATTAACCGTTGTAATTCTAAATTATGAAATAGTTATCTGTACCAATTTTTTGCTAACCAGGTTAACTCTGTATAAACAAGCCACTCCTTATAAACTCAGTTTTATAAATCATTGCTCCTAACATAAATGTCCTTTTAGTTTCTGTTTATGATTTCCCCAATAAAATAATTTATTCAGGATAATTTATATGGCTACCCAATTTAGGTATGTAATTTTGAATTCTGCTGTTGCTTTATCAAATTAGTTATGTTTTTGAAACAAACTAAATTCTTCCTTCTAAAAATCTTTTGGTGAGGGCCAAATAATAATAAAAAATAAAATAAAATTAGAGTTAACTTTGGCAGAAAAAAAGGATGAAAAGTTGAACTTATGGCAATTTGACAATACTACCATGGGCAAAAATAATAATAGAAATAACTGTGATGTAAAAAACTGGCCATTTCATCTGACTCTCCACCATCCTTACATCGCTGTTGTGAAAAAGAGACTTAGAATCAAATTGATATTTTAGGAACTGACTCCTAAAGGTTAGCTGCATCCTTTTGAAATAGGAACATTAGTAACCTTTGGTAAAAAAAAAAAAAAAAAAATGCAGTTTCTTTAATTATGCAACCAAACCATAATAGAACAAGAAACAAATTTTTTCAGCATGGAACAGAAGTTCTCTTAGTTAATATGATCAGGACCTGTAATAGGTCACTCAAAGTAGACTTGGGTTAAAAAAGATAAATTAAAAAAAAAAAACAATAGACAAATTAAATGAAAATTTATTTCAGCTTTAAACATGCAATCATATTTATTCATGAATCTGTTGCTCAGTACTCAACTAACCTGCTTTTAATGTGTAGCTCTGCCATCTTTACAGAATTAACCACACCTATAATTCATTGACTTTTATTTGAAGTGGAGGAAGCATGTTAAGATATTTCCAGTCTATGCAGAATAATCTATACAGAATCCTTGTAAAGGTAAATATTTTTCTCAGTTTAATTGAGATCGACTTTTTACCCAATTCAGTGGACTCTTTTTAGTGATATGAATGTAACATGATTTTTAAAAAAGCATTCAATTTAGTTTTTCTTTAAAAATGACAAAAGTTTTGGGGCGCCTGGGTGGCTCAGATGGTTAAGCGTCTGCCTTCGGCTCAGGTCATGATCCCAGGGTCCTGGGATCGAGTTCCGCATCAGGCTCCCTGCTCAGCGGGGAGCCTGCTTCTCCCTCTGCCTCTGCCTCTCTCTCTCTCTCTCTCTGACTCTCATGAATAAATAAATAAATAAAACATTAAAAAAAAAATGACAAAAGTTTTTTCACACCAATTTCTATTTGGTTAGTAATACTTTATTAAAATGTGTCTCAGTCCATTCAGGCTACTGCAACAACATACCTTAGACTAGGTGGCTTATAAACAACAGAAATTTATTTCTCACAGTTCTGGAGGCTAAAAAGTCCATGATTAAGGTCTGGGCAGATTCAGTGTCTGGTGAGGACCTATTTTCCTAGTTCATACTCAGCCATCTTTTCTCTGTGTGCTCCTATGGTGGAAGAGGTGAGGGATCTCCTTGGGGTCCCTTTTATTAGGACACCTATCTCATTTATGAGGGTGCTAATCACCCTTTCAGAAGACCCACCTCCATCTACCCTCACATTGGGGACTAGGTTTCAACATACAAATTTGTGGGGATACTACATGCAGTCTAGAGGAAAATGCATAGTTCTAAAATAAAACATAATTTACAAAATTTACTTCAGAAATAAAAACAAATGACCTTAGGAAGTATTCACTTAACTTGTGTGAACACTTGTCTACTTTTACTTCATAAAGTAGAGCTCTGTTACTTCCATGGTTCCTGTGAAGTATAAATTAGTGTTTTTCTGTCATTCAGCTAAATCCTGAAGTGTTTCTTGATATAACAAGATAGAGAATCAGCAGTTTGCGAGAATGTGTTGAAAATGGCAGTTTTTTGAGGTAGAGGTAGGGTTACTGGACTGGGTGGTTTACAGAGGATGCTACACAGGGATAGCAAGAACAAGGATCAGAGATAGGTCAGGAAAGTAGGGAGCATTAACATACGTGTCATCTTTGCAAAAGCTTGTATATTCATAAGTTTCCCCCTGTTCAGTACTATGGAATACTTCATATAACTAGACTTTCTACTTTTATTTATCCATGTTATATAAATGGGTTACAGTTGGCTCCTGTATATTGGTATCATGTCTTTTACTTCTTCAGAGTAGACTTATACCCATTAGCTCAGCCAAACTCAAATTTTTACACATGTAGTTGTTTTAATTATAGTTCCAATAAGTTGATTTTAGCAATTTAGAGGCTAATGGCTTTGCATACCTCACAAAAATGCACCTAACATTTGCGAGCCATAAATGCAATAAATCTTTGGGCTATAAATTACTCCAAGCCTCTGCTGTCCTTTGGAGCTCTCTGACTCAGACTCCTCATAATACTGCTGGGTGACATCATCTAGATACTAAAGCCCTTTCTCTGAATTCCCTTCTCTCCTTTGCCCTCTTTCCTTTCTGGATAATGGCCACACTCTGGCTGGTCATTTCCTCTGAAGGGTCTCAAGCTGTGAGGGATTTCCCATCTGCAGTTCTGTCAAAGCACCATGCAACTAGAGCTTTTTGTGTGCTATTGCCATCTTGTGGTCAGACCTTTTTCTTGATCAGTCCCTAAATCTCTTTAAACTCATGACTTTCCATTACAGAAATACCATTTTAAGGTTTGAATACCATTCTGTACTCACTGATGAGGAGTATTTGTTTGATAAAGTATGAAGCCTGTATGTTGGTTCTAAGAGAGAAAACTTCCTCTATTTCATATGCTATGATACTCACCCTGGATCTTCTAAGCAAATTGTAGCATAGAATCACCACTGATTATTAGCACAATCAAGAGTGCCAGTACACTAGAAACATAAAACAAAGAAATAGAACCATTTTAACTATCACATGGAAAGGAGCAATCCTCTTTGAGATTTGTAGCCACTGGACCCATTGGCTTCATCAGTGTATCTAGAAACTGAGTTCAGTTTCTAGTAATGACAAGATAACTTGTATCAAACTAACTGTCACACAGGAAACAATTATAACCTTGGAATCAAATAAAAGAAAACCACCAATGAATAACAAAGCGACTATGTTATCAACAAGGAAATGCAGGTGACTTGACCTTTGAAATAGGGTATCACTGGGTGAAGCCTACATTTATAAGACTTATTTCCTGATGTCATGCCCCAACCCATAGTAAAAGAGATTAGAACACAAACAGAAAGATCCAGTCATATTATGAGGAAGTCAGACAAAAGGATTAGGAATGCCAGAACATCTGAAAATTAAAGGAAGAAAAAATTTTGGAGAAGAAAGCCAGAGAGAGGAGAACCAAAATATGAATGTAACCCTTTCAAAATTCAAATACAAAAAACCAAAAACTAATATAGTCTTAAAAGCAACTAGGGTAAAATCTTAAAAGCAACTAGGGAGGAAAAAAAAAAAAAACCTTTAATACATACATGGGAAAAACAACAGAAATGACAGCTGGCTAAGCAGAAACAACAGAGGCAAGAATATAGTGAATTATAATCATTAAAGAGGCAATTTTTTAAAAAAGAAAACATATTGTCAACTTAAAATTCTGTATCCAGTGAAAATGTCTTTCATAAATGAAAGTGTAATGAAATACTTCAGATGAAAGAATATGAATTTGTCTCCAGCAGACCTGAATCAAAAGAAATACTGAAGATAAATCTTCAGAATGGAAAGGAAAGAAACAATCAACAAAACTAAAAAGGCAACATATAGAATGTGAGAAGATATTTATAAATGATATATCTGATAAAGGGCTAGTATCCAAAAATACATAAAGAACTTACAAAACTCAACACTAGAAAAACAAATAATCCAATTAAAAAATGGGAGAAGACAGGGCGCCTGGGTGGCTCAATTGTTAAGCGTCTGCCTTCGGCTCAGGTCATGATCCCAGGGTCCTGGGATCTAGTCCCACATCGGGCTCTCTGCTCTGCGGGAAGCCTGCTTCTCTCTCTCCCACTCCCCCTGCTTGTGTTCCTGCTCTCGCTATGTCTCTCTCTGTCAAATAAATAAACAAAATCTTAAAAAAAAAAAATGGGAGAAGACATAACAGACATTTTTCCAAAGAAGACATATAGATATCCAACAGACACGTGAAAAGCTGTTTATCATCACTTGCCATCAGGGAAATGCAAATCAAAACTACAATGAGATATACCTCACACCTATCAGAATGGCTAAAATCAACAACACAAGAAACAACAGGTGTTGCTGAGGATATGGAGATAAAGGAACCCTCTAGCGCTGTTGGTGGGAATACAAACTGATGCAGCCACTGTGGAAGACAGTATGGAGGGTCCTCAAAAGGTTAAACATAGAATTACCCTATGATCCAGCAATTGCACTCCTGGGTATTTGCCCAAAGAATGTGAAAACTAATTCAAAGGGATACGTGCACTGCCATGTTTATAGCAGCATTATTTACAATAGCCAAGATATGGAAGCAGTGTCCATTGATAGATGAATGGATAAAGAAGATGTAATACAACCCACCCCCACACACACAATGGAATATTATTCAACCATAAAACAGAATGAAATTTTGCCATTTGTAATGACATGGATGGAGCTAGAGAGTATAATGCTAAGCTAAATAAGGCAGTCAGACAAAGATAAATAACACATAATTTCACTCGTATGTAGAATCTAAGAAACAAACAAAAAAAAAATAGCAAAGGGAAAAAAGAGAGAGAAAGAAACAGTCTCAAATTATAGAGAACAAACTGAGGATTACCAGAGGGGAGGAGGTTGAGGGGATGGATTAAATAGGTGATGGGGATTAAAAAGTGCACTTGTTGTGATGAGCACTAAGTGATATATGGAATTGTTGAATCACTATATTGTACATCTGAAACTAGTATAACACTATATAATAACTAACTGGAATTAAAATTAAAACTTTAAAAAAGGGAATGAAAAGGATTTGAGTAGAGATGAAATTTCAGATCTCCAGATGAAACACAAGAAATGAATGAATAAACATAAAACATTCTTCTTTCTTTTTTTTTTAATTTAAAAGAAAAATAGGGTGCCTGGGTGGCTCAATTAGTTAAGCATCTGCCTTTGGCTCAGGTCATGATCCTGGGGTCCTGGGATTGAGCCCCAAATCGGGGCTCACCTTGCTTACTAAAGGTGAAAATAATAATATAGTTTGCAGTATATAGGATATGTGGAAAATATATTTCACAAAAAATGGTAAGGATATTTTTGGAATTATGTTGTTTTATATGTATACACATTCACATTGTTATTGTAGGTAAAATAATATACTAATTCTGGGGTGCCTGGGTGGCTCAATCAGTAAAGTGTCAAAGTCTTAGTTTCAGCTCAGGTCATGATCTCAGGGTTGTGAGATCTAGCCCTGTGCAGGGCTTCGTGCTGGGTATGGAGCCTGCTTGGGATTCTCTCCCTCTCACCAACTCCCCCCGCCAACTTGTGTGCGCTCTCTCTCCCACTCTCTCTCTCAAAATAAAATACTAATTCAAAGTAAACAGTGATTAATTAAAGAGACATATTTTCATCTCTAGAGCAAACACTAAACATATACAGAGATAGAGCTGAAAATCTGTAAAAGAGATATCAAGATATAATTAAAATATATATATTTTAACCAAAAGAACAATAGGAAAAGGTAACAATTAGATAGAAAACAGAAAGGACAAATAAAAAATGAATAGCCGGGGAGGAGACAGAAAAACATCTTACTACCAATTAAATGAAGATGGATTAAATTTCAAAAGTATGTAACAATAAGAAAGTCAAGACTGAACCATATGCTATCTAAAAAGGATGCTAAAAGTATGTATTATGCAACTAGTCATCATAGGAAAGCTGCAGGCTGCAAAGCAAGAAATAATACCAGAGACAAAGAGGGACTTTTATTATGTCTGAGCTAATTAGCATATTAACAGTCTTAAAAATATATAAAACAAAAACTAACAGAAGTAAAAGGAGAATTAGATAAGCCTACAATTCTTGTAAAAATTTAATTCTCTTTTCCTAGTATTTTAAAAATCTAAATCAGAATATTTACTCAATGTCTCAAATCCCTCCAACTTTAACATCTCACTCAGAATAAAAGCTAAAATCTTTACTGTGTCTGCAAAACCCTATAGCATCCCCTCTCATTACACCCCCTCTAACTTTCCCTTTCCTTGAAAAGACTTCAGAGACCCTGTGCCTTTTGCTGTATCACAAAACCCCCATCGTGCTTCTGTTTAGGGTTTTAGTATTTTTCATTTTCTCTTTCTAGAACAACCTTCCTCCAGGTAGTACATGGTTTATAATCTCATCTTTCTCAGGTTTTTATTCAAACGTCATATTCTTATTGAGGCTTCCTCTGTCCATCACATTTTTTTAAATTTTATTATGTTATGTTAATCACAATACATTACATCATTAGTTTTTGATGTAGTGTTCCATGATTCATTGTTTGTGTATAACACCCAGTGCTCCATGCAGTACGTGCCCTCCTTAATACCCATCACCAGGCTAACCCATCCCCCCACCCCCCTCCCCTCTAGAACCCTCAGTTTGTTTCTCAGAGTCCATAGTCTCTCATGGTTCTTCTCCCCCTCCAATTTCCGCCCCCTTTGTCCTTCAAATTTAAAATACCCACCACTTCCCCAGCAGTGGGTATTCTCCATTCATCCTGAATTTTATTCAGTTTTATTTATCATCCTACACTCTCCCTATGTATTTTACTTGTCTAGTTGTTTGTTATTTGTTTACATGCACTAAGATATAAGTTACATGGGGGAGGGACTCATAAGTTTTGTTCCCAAGCGTATCCTCAGTACTTAGAACAGTGCTTGTCCATGTTATTGAATGAAAAATGAATACATAATTAAACAATATTTCTCTAATCCAGTGGTGGATCTAAAATCTACATACCCTATGACCAAACAAAATGCAGATTAAAGCCACTTATGAAATAAAATGCAAAGAATTAAAGGTTTGGAAAGGAACATTTTGGTCTAACCCAATCCTCATTTTACCATTGGGGAACCTGAGACCCAGAGAGGTTTGCCTAGTGCACAGCAAGAGTGAGTTGCAGAATACACCACCTTATACATTTTCTCTTTCATTATGTGGCCATTCCAGAATTGGGGCTCATTGAAGTTTTCTGTTTGTCTCACATAGAATTAAAAAAAAATTAGTTGCCAATGTTTAAACATTAACATATTTCTCATAAGGGTCTAAATACCAACTTCTCTTGAAAATTAGAACATTTGCAACACAAGATCCATATTTTCATTTGGCAATAATTTTCACTGCTTAGATGAGGCATGTGTTCACAAATCTGCTTCCTTTTTATTTACCTCATCTTTCTGGTCCTTGTAGATATCCGATTTTGCAACTTTGGATTCATCCCTTCTTTTCATATTCTGTTTTATGTATGTGCCCATAAAATCATTGATTCTAGTAATTATAGCATAACAATGGACTGAGGAGAAAATAAACTAATATTACTGCAAGGAAATTTAAATGACGCTATGATTCAAAATCTCTGCCCCATACATTTTACAAATATTCATACACATCTACTTAAATGTGCTTTTCAGGATCTCTATCTCCATCTGAAGTTCTCCCACCTCAGAAAGTTACCTAGGCAAGTAATCCATCTGTCATTCACATTTTATTATAAATTACATTATAAAATCAGGCTTTTTATTTTCCAGAATAGTCAGACTTAATTAATTAATTGTAAGTCTTAATTGAGAAATGGGAAAATTGTCATTTATTTATTTATTTATTTATTATTTTTTAGTTTGAGATGCTGTGAAGGAAGCTAAAGGCAGGTTAACTGTGTGGGAATAGTTTTTATAGTCAAAGAGAAGTACATGTTTATACGGAGAGTTTCAGTACCGTTAAAAGAGAGGTATTAAGAAGTAGGGGAGATATTTATGTTAAATTTCACCTAATTGTGTAGTTTTGCTGCTTGTCCTTGGTATATACTGCTGATGCCAAACTACTGAATTAATATTGCTGGACACGAGGTTGTGTTCCTATCTCAAGTGCTATAGGCAGTTTTTTAAGGAAAACAAGATTCATATTTTTGTGAATATCTAGATTTCTTATATCAGTCTTGTCTACTACTTAATTGTTGATGATATCAACAGTATGTATAGCTTGTTTGGCTCCAGCTCTCAAGTAGAATATTGCATATATTTTTAATGAAAATGTGAATTTAAGGGAATCCAAACCATTACTTTATTTCCCTCTGTTTTAATAACATTGTAAATAATTTTCTCTGGTTGTTTTAGTTTTCTTTATTGCCCACACAGCCTCCTAAATAGCCAAATTCATTTCTTGATTGCATATTGGTGACTGAACACGTAGGTGCTTGCTAAAATAAATGTGCTGATGAGACATATGGGCACAGCTTTTTTCCAGCTAATTTAATATTTTTCCTTTAATGTCTGCATAATATTTTGCTTTTCTAAATTGTATAACTGGCACTGATAACCAATTTTGCAAGATTATGTTCTCTATTCTAACTACTCCTATTATCATCTGTCTTGTAGGATTTTTTTTTCCCTTTGTGTTAGGAAGATTAAATATGATATTCAGGCCATTACTGCTTAAAGTCTGAAATATTCTCTTTTTCATATTCTTTTCTTTATGCCTTTCTTTTTCCAAGAGGACATCACCTACCTCAGGGCATAACAAACTTTTCTTCTAGAAAAAACACTTCTTTCAGCCGTAGGTGGTAAGCGTAAGACATCATGATGGCATAATACACTTCACTTGAAGAGAGATGATACTTTCGGCTTTTTCTAAAATTTTGTTTGCATCAACATGACATTGTCAATGCAATACTAGATTATATTGTTGCTTTTGCTACTTATGAAATTATGGTGACTAGATTTTGGAAAAAGATCAATAGGTGTCAATTATGAAGATTCTGTCATTTGTCCCATATCACATCTTTAGTGTAAAAATATGATTACTCACTCTGGGCTTTGCTCTAGTACTGGAGAAGATGTGCTCTGCTTTATTTGGGGAAAGAATTCATTTATGTATGGTAGCTGAAATGATAATTCCTCCAGACTCTTGTGCATTTATAGCTGCTCTATTTTGTCCACTTTTTTTTTTTAATTTGGTGTTAGAAATTTGTATTAAAACAGATAATAATTTGGGCTGGAAATATTAGGATCATATTCTTACACTGTTTAAACCCATTGAGGAGTTCCACTTAGATTGATTGTTTGAAATGCAGAATGTTGGGGCACCTGGGCTGCTCAGTTGGTTAAGCAATTACCTCCGGCTCAGGTCACTGATCCTGGAGTCCCTGGATTGAGTCCCTCATCGAGCTCCCTCAGCAGGGAGTTTGCTTCTCCATCTGACCCTCTCCCTTCTTGTGCTCTCTCTCACTCTCTCTCTTTCAAATAAATAAATAAAATCTTTTTAAAATTTTTTAAAAAATGAAATGAAGAATGTGCTGGCAGGAGATAGGCATGACTTACACTACATAAAACCCTTATTGCCTTTCTACTCTCACAGAATTCTATTTTATGTTCTTAGATGAAAATTGCACAAAGTACTCTGATTTCAGGTAGGGATTTAGGATTTAATTATATAACTACCTTTGTTAGAGATGTAGGGAATCACATAGTATATAGTAAATCACAACTCATTGAATAGCCCTGGATGAGATAGTTAAACAAAACAAAAACCTGATGCATTTGTGTAAAACTTACATTCTTATTCACTCATTTGTTCATTACACAAATACATATTGAGTGTTAAGAAAGTGGCTCTAGAGGAGTGCCTGGGTGGCTCAGTCGGTTAAGTGTCTGCCTTCAGCTCAGGTCATGATCTTGGGATCCTGGGATCAAGGCCCACTTTGGGCTCCCTGCCCTGCAGGGAGTCTGCTTCTTCCTCTCTCTTTCTCCCTCTGCCCCTCCCCCCCTGCTTGTGCTCTCTTGCTCACTCGCTCTCTCTCTCAAAATAAAAAAATAAAATCTTTAAAAATAGAATTGGAATGCTAGGGTTCAAATTCTATATTTGCCACTTACTAGCCATTTATAAACTAGTGCAAGTTAAATTCTTTGCAGAGGGTGAGACTTCTAAATCATAGGTCTTCTAACTCTCAAAATATGTTGTAAGAATATATTTTTAATGCATACAAAGAATTATTACTCAGTAAATACTAGTCACCTTTAGTAGTTTATCTACATGCCAAAAATGGAAATGACAAATATTTGGTGTTCGAGGAGAATGCAAAGAGATGCAAATCATGGAGTTAGAGGGGATAAGTGGAATCAATCTTAATTTATTGTGATTTATATGGATACATAGAGATGATATAGATATCAATGGTATACATAACAATGATATATAGATGTCTATGATTTATATATATGTATATATACATGGAAAGAATGTTGGGAAATAAAAAATAAACTTCCTTTATTGTAAGGCCTGGGAAGATTTCAGATGAAGCTTGAACACTTGAAAGTCACTGGGTGAACAGAAGGGAAGGGTATTCCAGGCAGGAGGAACAGAATATGTAAGGTTTTATGATGTAACTGAGTATAATCAAGAGCAGCTAAAGGATAGGTTTTACTGGAAAGGAAGTGGACTGAGATGGGGCAGGAGAAAAATGAAAATAAGTACAGGAAGACATAAAAATTCTGCAGTTCTGCAAGGGATGATTAGCTGAATCCTTAAAGAGTTTAAGCAGGACAACTTATTTAAATGTAATGATTTAATTTAGTGATTTAATTTGCCTTTTAGGAAATGGCAGGGTACCTAGAGTGGATGTGGATGTGAAAAGGCAAGAGGTAAGTAGACAACTTGTGTAAATTTTGCAATGACCCCAGTGCAATATGGTTGCTGACCTGTACTAAACAACACAGTGAGAGGAGAGAATACGTATATTTATGAAACAGAATCTAATCCAAATACCCTGTAGTGAGATGGGAGTGAACTGAGTTGGGAACGGCACCCAGCAGCTTGGCCTGACCCTCCCAAGAAAGCATTTTTATGAGTAAAATGGTAAATCTGGTTTTTGTTAGACTGAATCTCAGTTGCTTGGTTTGTTAGACATCCACACACACACAAGGTGAGATGTTCGATGACCCAGGGAGGCTGAATCAGAGAACCATTCTGGAAGCAATCATCTCAGAATGGTTACTGGAACCATGAATGTGAATGGGATCATCTAGGTGTGCAGGAGGGTACATAATAGTCAGGGAGGTGTACAGAATCCAGAAGAGAGAGCTGGTACAGTAGCAAAGAGGAACCCCAGGAAAATGAGTGATCAAAATTAGCCCCTGAGAGGAATTCTTTAAAGTGCCCCTTCAACTGGGAAATTCAACAAGCAGTGGTGACATTGTGGAATTAGTTCACTGGCATGTTGCTGATAGAACCCGTATTACAGTATATACAGTGGAAAATTTCTGCTGTTGTCAAGTAATACTTAATGTTCTATGATGTGTTAACTGTTTCAAACAGCATGTTGGTATGGTCTCATTTCTATGAAAATATTTATGCAAATAGTGATATATGATTTTTATATGTAAATGTGAAGAATGACCATTCTTAGTAGAGCTATGAGTATTCAGTTTCCTTCTTTAAGCCTTTCTGCGTTTTTTTAAATAATACAGATGCATTTTTATAGAAATTAGGAAATATTATTTAAAGATTAGCTGTCAAGTGAGGAGAGGGGGAAAAAATAGAATAAAGTGAAATCCAGAGCCTAAGGAGTTTTATAAGATGGTAGACATATAATTATGTTTATATTCTGAAAACAAAGAGTCAATGGAGAGAGAAAGCTAAATATGTGGGGAGAAAGTGCAATCATGAAGAGAGAAAGCCCTAGAGAAGAGGGAGAGCAGAGGATACAAGGATAGTTTGATAGCATAAAAAGAAAGTCAGCTGGGGAGCAGAAGACACTTTTTCCTTATAACTAATAGGAAGGGATTCAAGATTGCTGTGGGCTAAAAAGCCGATGTTTATGAGGATGTAGCCTATCTACTAAAGGGAAAACTGATTTAAAAAATTAATAATCACCTGAAGTACATGGTAAAAGAAAATACTAATGCACAAACTCTTACCTATATTCAGTACTGGAAAGATTTATTTTAAATTTATTCAGCTCGTTTATGTAAAGGCCAGGCATACAGTTAATATGTGACTCAGGCCAACTGTGAAGCAATAAGAAATAGTAGAGATGGTTATTATTATTTATTTTAAAAATCAACTGTATATGAACCCAAAATAATCAAACTCACACAAATATGGGGTTGGGTGCAGCTGATAGACCTCAATTTTCCAATCTAATAAAAACAACCACTAAAGTAAGTGAACATATTCAAATAAAATTTTTCAGATAGTGTTCACTTATGCCATATATATCAACATCACTTAATAGAAATATGACTACTCCGGGTTCCTTCCTTTACATCCGTGTAGATTAAGTTCCCTAATAGAAAAAATATGTTGTCTTCCATTTTCTTAAATAGTTTCACTTTGACAGCTTTCTGAATAAAAATTCATGAATATAAATATGATGATCCTTTTTAAATTATGCATGAATTCTTTGCATAGCTATTTGTTTTTTGGGTTTTTTTTTTGGTATGTGTGTGCTGGCTTTTAGCTAAGTAAGATTTCAAACAGTAAGAATGAGAAACCAACACAAATTACAACAGAATCTATTTTGAACAAAATGAAGTGGAATGTAAAATATCAAACATATCTATAAATGGGATTTTTGGAAATGCGTAAGATTTTTATGTTGTTCTCATTACTTTTTGTAATATTAGGATAACTTGTTTCCTATCTTTATGTTTGGAGGCAAAGATTATGGGTTATAATGTTTTACAGAGAATATGATGTAACCTTGAAGACATCAGAGCATTGAAAAGAAGTGATATTTGCCAACCTATTTATATTATTACCTTCTAGAGGGAAAGAATCAGCCAAGTATTTTCTTAATTTTCCATCATATTAAGAAACTGTACACTTCTATATTTGCAATCCTGTTCAAAGTTACAATATATAGTAACCTGCAAGCGTTCTTATTGGGACCAGGGGTGCAGGCAGACAAAATGAACATTCATTAATAGGGTTAGATTATTTTTAAACAAGTTGAGACTTCTGCATTGGAAATTAGGAAAACAGTGCTTGAAAATAGTGCTTTTAAATGTCTTATAAGAGAGCATGATAATGCTTATATAGTTCTATATCACCAATGAGTTTTTAATTGGCTACTCTTTTCAGTACTTTGCCTGGAAAGAGCATTTTTTTCCCATGGCATTTATTCTCTGAGGTGAGATAGTCACAAATTTGCATATAGTTTGTGTTTTAACTTGGCCATTTAATCTCCCCAATGTTAGAACCAAATTCTGGAAATAAAAAAAAAAAAAATGTATAAAATAATTGTATTTTACAGATTTCTTAGTGAAATTGCATGCTCTTAACAATGTGTAACTTTCTTTTATATACTCCAATAATCAAAAGGACCCCTGAAGTAGCAAATAATATATTTGAACCAATTTGTAGGCATTTCTGTATATTATTTGTAAACTAAACAGTGTATCGGTAATTAGCATAAGATGTTTATTTTATGTTTATGAATACTGTTATTGCTGTTCCATCTCAATTTGGAAAGTGCATAGAAGAACAGATATTTTTGTTAAATGATTTATCAAGAGATTTGTAAGCTATAAAATATTAAATGTAAATAATTTTATTAATTTTAATTATCATACTTTTGATGATTATTAGTTTTACCTCTGCTGCTCACTGTACTTGTGCATGTTTTAGTTGTTTCTAAATGTTTAAATTATATCAGGTGACAAATTTCCAATTCAGGGTTTAAACTATTAATTAAATTAAGTCAATTAGTTCTTTAGGACAGCTCGGTTTAAGAATGAACATTAGAAGACTACATGGTTATGTGTTACTGTTATAACTTATTTTCACTGCTAACAGACTGCTGGATGGAAAACTTATGCATTTAACAGAGTTTTTTTATATTACAAAATACAGTGGGATTAGAAAATTACTGATATATGTGTAGAATTAAAAAAAATTCAGTTTGTCCTAAAAAAATCTAAGGAGCATATAATCTCAAAGTACTACCCTAGTTTTGGGAACCTTCTAAAGAGCAAATACAATGTTTATTATAAATAGTAACCTAAATTATTGATGTTTACTATATTCTGAGCTAAGTAAACAATTATTACAGTGATTTTCTCACTGAATCTTCATCACACTAGTAAGAGACAGGTAATATTCCCAGTTTCCACATGAAGATAGTGATGCATTTCCAAAATCACAGAGTCCATAAGTGCTGATTCTGGTGTTCGAACTTTGCAGTCTGCTTTTAGAGTCTACAGATTTACCCACTATATTATACTGTCAAAGAATGACTTTTTTCTTCCATATATTAAACATTATGTCTAGTTATCAAATGAAGGTGAAAGTTCTGCTCCACCTGTTTCTTTGATATTATGTTTATAAAGTAGGATTTTTTTCTGCTACTCTTTCATCAATTTCTTCTTTTCACACATCAGCCTGTATCTTTTGCAGCTCCGATTCTGTTAATCATATTTTAATTGTCTTTCAGAAATAGCAGGTAAATCTGGGGCGCCTGGGTGGCTCAGTCAGTTAACTGTCTGACTCTTGGTTTCAGCTCATGTCATGATATCATGGGTCTTGAGATCCAGCTGCAGGTCAGGCTCCGCACTCAGTGGGGACTCGGCTTCAAGCTTCTCTCCCTCTGCTCCTCCCCCCACTCACGTGTGCTCTCTCTCTCTCTCTAAAATAAATAAATCCTTTAAAAAAGAAATAGGTAAATTTGAAGTGAGGATAATACCTAATTATATAAGAACATATATATTATGTGACATATAATATATATACATACACAGTGCATATTCATACACACCTTTTGTTTTTTGGGTTTGAACTGTCACTAGTTTTTGCCAGCATTTCAAATTTTTTAAACTTCCCTGGAGCTGGTTGTCAGCATCTAACATTTATCTATAGCAAGTGTAAAACTATGAAATCTAAGATTTATGTTCTTTGATTTTATAAAATGAAATTGTTAAAAAAAAAAAAGAAATTGTTCACCTCTTGCATAACAAATGCTTAGCAGTGTCTGTAATGCTATAGAAGAAAATGGCAAATGCATTGAGAAAATTTTCTATGTATAACAAAACTTATTTTTCCATTGATTTCCATGTTAAAAGTTTACCAAGTTAAAAGTTTAAAAATCAGTGGAACGTTGATCTCAAGAGCCTGTGTAATTAAAATCAGCTCGGGGCATGGGACGTTAAATGTGATATGAAAGAATCTACAACATGTCTATGTTTTAAGAGTTGAGACATTGTGGGAGCAGTTCAGGTAGAGGATCAGCAGTGGGTTAGCAGAAAAATAGTCCAAATTGTGCAAGGGAGAATAATAAAGCTGAGAGTGGCGAATGAAGTTCAATATTAGAGAAGTTCCTCTGCAGTATGCGGATAACAGTAACAAGAAAGTAACAGGGTAATACCGTACGTTTTGCTAAACAGCATGTCTTTGTTCTGGTGAATCATTTAACAGGCCAGGTGAGCACTGGTTCCAGGATATCTTCAAAGCATTGATGGGACAGACTGCCTAGTAAAAGAGAAGCACATTGAGAGTGTTTATGTGCACTTATTCAGAATCCCGTAACAATGATTATTGACTAGATTTTAGTCAGTAATCTTACAGTGAGATAGTAAAATAACCTATGTGACCTTATTTGTTTTTAAAATATATCATTTTAGTAAATATAATAATGGTTAATTTCAATTTTAACTAGGGAGAGATGTTACATTAAAGTGTGTTGGTTACATGGGACAGATCATCTAATTTATATATTGACCTAAGTTTATTACTTATGCATATAGATCAAAACATTTAAAATGTGTTCTTATTTTTTAAATACAAAAACAAAAAGAAATAAAACAGTGGGCACAGCAATAAAATTCCTTGAGTTTGTTAAGAACCTGACAAAGGTTTCATTGGCAGAGATCCCCTTGTAGAAAACAAACTAATAGACATTAGTTAATACTTAGTATATGTCCATTTTCATATCTACCCAAATATTCCTTATTTGTAGGCACCTTTCCAAAATTACAACAAACTTCTTAACTCCACAAATACCTAAATTAGAATAAATGATTGGCAAAGCAGAAAATGGCTTTACAGTTCCTGTGGTCAAATCTCAATTCTAAAATGAAAGAAACTGGCTCCCCCAATATGAAGTAACTCGTTTTGAATTCTAATTCAATGAGCTTATCATAGCATTCTGATCTCTGTTATGAAAGATTTCTGAATGGTGTTAATGATGACAATGTGAGTGCCCCATCTAAATATTTTAACTGTTTTAGTTAGGAAGTACATCAGGGGCGCCTGGGTGGCTCCCTCGGTTAAGTGTCTGACTTCAACTCAGGTCATGATCTCAGGGTCCTACTATCGAGCTTGCTTTGGGCTCCACATTCAGAAGGGAGTCTGCTTGTTCCTCTACCCCTCCCCCTGATCATTTTTTTTCTCTCTCAAATAAAAAAATATTTTTTTAAAAAAGAAGTACATCATATTCTGGTTTGATAATTCTACTCAATGTCCATTGTAATTTAGAGAACAAACCTAGGCATTATTTTCTACCAGAAAGAAGCGAATAATAAAGATCAACTAAGCTGTTTTTTAACTTTGTCAACTGGTCTGGGATCCTAGATGTAACAGAGTCTGTTCCTTTTTGCTTTTCTGGACTGCCTTTTTTTTTTTTTTTTTTTTTTTTTTTTTTTTTTTTTCCAGAACTGCCCCTTTCTCCTCTACCACTGAAGTGGGTCTCTGGGTCTTTTAGAGAATGGATAATGATACTGGAATGCATAGAACTTGTCTTTTCAGTGGGAATTCAATCTCTAAAGGATGATTTAGACTGGACTCTGCCTGAAGGAAGTTTGATGCATATGGGGAGATTTCCCATGAGAATTAACAGATAGGGATAGGGAGGGGATAGAGCTAGAGATAGGAGTAAAAGACAGTTTTTGACCATTTGAAGCTCCTGATCCAGAATGCCTGAATCCAATTCTTTGGGACTACCTGGTCTGTTAATAATACACCAAATATTTGTGAGCACCTATTGTGTGCCAGGCAAATTCAAAGCACTGAGGTTATAGCAATGAACAAAAACAACATCAAAATTCCTTATGGACTCGCATTTTAAGTGGGAGAGACCATGAACACTGTTATGCAAGATTACAACAGCACCATGTTGAAAAAAAAAAATAGGGAAAGTGAATTGGAAATGCTAATAGTGGAAGTGGGGTGGGATTTTAAATAGGGTCATCAGGGAAGGCCTAATTGGCAAGGGTATTATTTGAGAAATGACTTGAAGATTTGATGGAGCCAGACATCTGGAGGATGAACAAGAAAGTCAGTGTGTTTGCAGCAAAATGGAACAGGTGTAAACATTTTGTTTATTGTCTGTTATTCCTCATAAGGATGTAAAGTTGATGGAGGCATGTGTTTTCTTTGGTTCACTCCTATATTTCCAGTTACTAGAATAATGCCTAGCACATAGTTGATACACAATAAATTTTTGTTGAGTAAATGGCGATGCCCTATATTTTCTTAGAAATATAAATTGAATGTCTCAATCAACCAATAAAAATTGTATGGAAATAATTTGCATTTATATATTTTTCAGATTCCAATGACCTTTTTTAATTTGGGGGGGGGAAAGCATATTACTTTAGGCTTCTCAGTTTGCATCCTAATATTGATAAGGCAGCTTTTTATGTTAAAACAGGAAAGTTATTAGAAATACATATTTCACAATTAGTAGGAAAATAATGTAACTAAATATTGAACCACATGTAAAGATAGTGACCCAAACAGGATAGGTTAGGAAGAATTGCAGTAAAATGTTTAGGGAATCTTTGGGCATAGCATAGTAATAACCAAAGAAGGGCATTGATCTAAATAGAATAATAACACAGATAATAAAAATCAACTCTAGGAACCAGCAAACCGTAGGTGTTAAAAAATCAAGACAGCTAATCATCTCACTAAGTACAATTACTTATAATTTGTACTCCCAAGTAGAATACTGCCCCACTGCAATATAACATTTAAAATTGTAGTATGCAGATGTCCTCCTACCCACAGGCTAGTTTTTCTCCCAGAGATATTTGTAGTTATGGGTCTTTGAATATTAGGTTCCTACTTCAAAATCCAGAGGCTCTAATTATCTCAGATGTGGAGAAAAATCTTCCATTGTCCACTTCTCTTGATTTAAGTTCTAGGAAATTGTGACACTAAAAATATGTTGTTTCTGCTTTTATTTTTCTTATAATAGTGTGCCTTGCTGAACTATTTGCAACATGATATATACCATGCTTTTTTACTCTCTTTATTTGCCTGGACAGCCAAATGTTGATAACAGAGAGACTGTGACCTTTAAATTTTAGTGGTTTGCATTGATAATAAGACCAAATACAGCATGGGAGGAATGTTGTACTGGTTATAGAGCTGAATATAATAGATGGAGGAAATAATTTGGATCTTTATTTCAGAGAGCAATGCCCTTCTTATTCTTAAAATAATAATAATAATAATAATAATAATAATAATAATAATAATAAAGTAGGGGACAGCCGCAACCATAAGAAGTAACTAGGAGATTTTCTTTATCCTAAGTGTGTGCTGGGATGGAGCTACTGTTTCCTGGGTAACTGAAGTGAGGCATCAATTAGTAGAAACCTAGAAGCAATGCTCCAGGGAAGAGCAGAGAACAAGAGTCACAGGCTTGATAAATGTTAGAGATATAAGAAGCAGAGGATTATTTAAGCGTTTTTTAGGTCTCGGATTCTAGGAAATATTTTTCTTGACTGATAAGTAATTAGATGTGTAAGAGATAGACTTGAAATTAATGTACCTATAAGTGAGAGAGAGGTTATTTAAGGATTTGTAAATATCCAGGTTTTCATCTATGAACTTCAACAATAATGTTTGTGATATGACTTTTGTTAATGGTTGTCTTAAGCAGCTAGAGCTGCCATAACAAAATATTATAGACTGGATGACTTGAACAGCAGAAATTTATTTTCTCACAGTTCTGGAGGCTGGAAGTCCAAGATCAGAGTGCATGGTTGGGTGTTGGTGAAGGCTCTCTTACTGATTTGAAGACTGCCTCCATCTCCTTCTGTGTTCACATGACCTGTTCTTTATGTGTGCAAGAGGAGAGAGAGAGCTAGCTCTCTGGCTTCTCTTCTTAAAAGAGCACTAGTCCTATCCTGAGAACACCATGCTCATGACCTCATCTAATCCTAATTACCTCTCAGAGGCTCCATCTCTAAATACGACCACATTAGGAGTTAGAGTTTCAACATGAATTTGGGGGGACAAAATTCAACCCATAGCAATGGTCCATATGAGACATGTTGTACTCTAGACTCCCAAACCTTTGATAAGACCTCAACTATTTATTATATTGCAAGTATTTGTATATAATTATCTATCTTCTATTAATCTCTCAGCATTTTGAGCCTAGAGACTTTACCTTATTCATCTCTGTACCTAAGAATTTATTAGCTCATGTGTATGCTTACATCAGGCACTCAATAAAAGAAGATAAATTAATTAACAATAAGCAGTCTGTTAAGAGCAACTAGAGGGGCGCCTGGGTGGCTCAGTTGGTTAAGCGACTGCCTTCGGCTCAGGTCATGATCCTGGAGTCCCGGGATGGAGTCCTGCATCGGGTTCCCTGCTCAGCAGGGAGTCTGCTTCTCCCTCTGACCCTCCTCCCTCTCATGCTCTCTGTCTCTCATTCTCTCTCTCTCAAATAAATAAATAAAATCTTTAAAAAAAAAAAAGAGCAACTAGAGAGGAGGGTGGCTAGACTGATATGACGCATTTTTCCAGGGCTTTAGTGGGTCATACATATAGAGAAGTCTTAATGAATGATAGCTATTATTATTCATGTTGGGATAGAAGCAGAAGTAAAACCAAAGATGCAGATAATATTTTAAAAGATCCTTAACATCAGTTTCACAATTTATTAAAGTTCAAGATTACTATTTACATAATTGAACATGATTTCTTATGCTGATATTAATTTAAGTATATGTGAATTAGCCTCAAACTAAGCGATGGTTCAAAATAGCTTTAATGCATTTTGTGACCCCCAAATACAACACATTACTATGTGGTACATAAAACAGAGTTAACATTTAAATACTTACTTTTTTCAGTCATTGATTAGAAGCATACCCATGCACACACAAAACTATACACAGCTATACACATAAACATACATGCACATATGCATATATTTCTGTAAATATATATGTATATACCTATGTGTACACAGACACACACATTTATATACAAGAAAGGAAAGAAAATATGGATCAGGAGATAGGACAATCAGTAATTATTATACTTATTCATTATTCATCTATAGTAAATTATGGTTGAAAATGGAATAAAATCACATTATTCATATGACATTCAATACATTTATTAAATGTAATTCTTATGGCTTACAAAATTTCTAATATTGGTGATATGGTGATTTGAGACAATACCCTTCTTTTCCAGTACAAATTTCTGTAACCTCATTGTTTAGGAATTCCTGACCATTGTACCGATAGTGACATTTTGCAATACTTAACAACTCAAGTTTTTAAATTATTGGTATAGAATACTAGAACCTAATCAACTTGGGGAATAACACTGTAAATTATAATACAGTGGTTAATTCTAAATCTGGTTTTCCTGGGAAATTAACATAATGATTTTTCAACATACCATAGTTTAAGTAGATAGGCTATTTTAATTATAAGGCTTTTTATGAGATACTAATATTAAATTTCTCACTCTCTAAATATGTACAAATGTATCTGTGTCTATATCTGTATCTATCTGTGTACATGTGGATCTACAGATATTGTTTTTCAATAAAATAAATTTTAATATTATGTGTCATAGAAACAGTATTTGAAGAATCATTAGCTGAGAATTTTCTAAGATTGAGGAAAGATATGACTTCTTAGATTGAAATTGCACTGTGAGCCTAAAAGAAAAAGAAAGGCAAATTTATAGCCAGATACATCATAATGAAACTTACAAATAATGAGGAAAAGGCTGCTTATCTAAAAATCAGGTGATTGGGCTAATAGCACACAATTTGCATCCATAGAAGCTAGAAAACAATAGAATTATATCTTTATAATGCAAAGGAATACTATCGCTTTGGAATTTTATAAGCTAATAAAATATTTTTAGAGACTGAAACCAGCTAAAAGAAACACATTTTTAGAAAAGGGCTTTATAAATTTACCATCACAAAACCCTCACAAAAGTAATTATTAGAAAATGTACTTAATCAAATAGACAAATACAAGTCAAACATAAATGCAGGATTACAACAAAGTGATGTAATTAATTTATAAATTGCATTTGTTATTGAATATAACCCCCCCCAAAAAAGAGGGAAAACAAAATAATTCAAGATTGGCATTTGTCATAGAAGAGATAAAACTGTAAAATAAAAATAAAACTGCTCTCCTGTGCCAATAATCAAATGTAAAAGATCCAACAAAAGTATGTTTCTGCGTTTCTTGATCCACCAATTTTAGATTATATATGTTTTTTTTTTAAAGATTTTATTTATTTATTTGACAGAGAGAGAGAGAGAGAGAGAGAGCACAAGTAGGCAGAGTGGCAGGCAGATGAAGAAGAAGAAGCAGGCTCTCCGCTGGGCGGGGAGCCGGATGTGGGGCTTGATCCCAAGACACCAGGATCATGACCTGAGCCGAAGGCAGCCACGTGACCGACTGAGCCACCCAGGCACCCCTAGATTATATATGTTGACAATATTGCTTTATCCTCTCCTAATCTTATCCTGCCAATATAATTATTCACAAATTTTTTATTAAATCCGTAGCAAATGTGAATATGTAAAATTGATAATTTTAGAATCAAATAATGGGTAATTATCACATTATAAACTTACTGTTAAATTTCTTAAATGTAATAATTGGCTAATTTTTCCATCACATTACCTTCTCTGTACCTATTAGTAGATACATTTTGCATACTTCCGTAGACAGGTCTTGTCCAAATGCTAACAAACATCAGATATTTCCTTTTTATATTGTGATTTCCCTCCTGGGACTGCTATTCCTCCTGCTGTTACACTAGGTTCTCTCTGCATTGGATAAAGTAGCTCGTGTGTTGGTCCTTTTTTTTTGACACTTTACTGTATAAGATTACTTGTCTTCCTCTCTCTTGGATTATTCCCTTAATATTCTGGAGAAAACCTTTCAGTAGTTTCTGAAGAAAGAAAAAAAAAAACATATTTGAGAAATAAAATATTGAGTTGCTGTTTGATTCAAAACACCTTCATTCTTCCCCTGTATTCTTAGTTGATATATATCCTTAGAATTGGAAAGTGTTGTACTCTGTCATCAAATGTTGCTGTTGAAAAATTGGTACCATTTTTAGTTGCATTTCCATGTGGGTGATCTATTGTGATTCTAAATATGTATTTCTCCCTCTTTCTTTAGGGAAGATTTAAGACCTGATTTTTACCAGGGTACTCTAAAGTTCTATAATGATCTGCCTTGGTTTAAATCATCATCATCATCGTAGTAGTAGTAGTAGTAGTAGTAGTAGTAGTAGTAGTAGTAATAATAATACTAGTAGTATTTTAGACTTCTGAGCACTCAGTGAGCCCTTTCCAACAGAAAACTCATGTTTTCACAAATCATGCAATTTTTTGATTGTTCGCTTCAGTTTTCCATTTTCATGTTAGAGGTGAGGTTTGAGGATCTATAACATACTACTATTAATTAATAGTGAGATTTTTATACAGCTAGTAAGACGTCCTGTATGCATCGAGGAAGCTTATTAGCTGATGGACACTGATAGATGATCTGATGGTGGTTTGACTGACTATTCATGATAGAAATACAAATGACAGTATCTGGACCTTTTTTTTTTCTTTTAGACCTGTACAATTTTTCCAATAATAAATATTTGAATCTCCTATGGAAAGGGTATGGGAAGACAATCATGGCCTCAGAAATCTATGACCAGCCTGACTGAAGGTGGCTAGGAATGCTTTTCTGTAGTCACTTAAATTATGTATTTATTTTCTACTAAATTAGGTATTAATCTTTCATCCACTTCCTTCTAAAAAAAAAGGACATTTTCTCATCCATTATGGCCACCTTTCCTATTTTCTTTGTGCCTATGACATTTTATGTGTCTATCATTAAACAGGGTTGTGTTAGAGAAAGAAGATAAATACAAACAATCAATTGATGGTATTTCATCATGCAGTTGGCATAAAAGTACAACCAGGCCCTTATTTTTTTTAAGATGGCTATATAAGGTTAATAAGAGTAGACAAGTGGCAAATAAAAAGTCTTTTGAATTTATTAAATTATTTGATCAGGCATAGTATAGTGTCCTTTTAAAAATAGATGATATACATATTAGAGGAATTAGGGGTGCCTGGGTGGCTCAGATGGTTAAGTGTCTGCCTTCGGCTCAGGTCATGATCCCAGGGTCCTGGGATCGAGCCCCATATCGGGCTCCTGGCTCAGCAAGGAGCCTGCTTCTCCCTCTCCTTCTGCCTCTCTCCCTGCTTGTGCTCTCTCTCTATCTCTGTGTCTCAGATGAATAAATAAAATATTTTTTAAAAAAAGAGGAATTATAGCAAAATTGGTTAAGATTTACTTAGAAAGAGTGGTGATTGATAGATCACCTAGAGGGCTGGTATTTTGGAAAAGTTTTCAATTGAACTTTGTCTTTGGCTCTGTCCTTTTCACATATTATCGTGCATGGATAAAGATAAAAAGGAACAATAATAAAAAAAATGGTACGACCCAAAGCTTAGAACAAAAATTCATACATCAACTGAACAGATCAGGTATCAAAAAGATGCATCATAAACTAGAATAATTGTGCCAAACTATAAATATGAAATTTAATGAGTTTAAAGTATTTCTCAATTTTAGTTAAATAATCAAAGAAGTAAAGCACTTAAGAACCATAAATTGATCACATTTTATGGAAAATGCCCTGAGGATTTTAATTTGCTTCTTTAAAAGAAAAGAAAAGAATATTTCCATTCCACAGTAATGATAGAAGCAAACTGATATTTTCCATCATGATGAAATAACTTATACCAGACTTGCCATTCCACAGAAAACAACTATGAAACTAGAAAAAAATATAACAGGCACTTGTTTTTTGGACAATTAACAGTACAAGACATTTTTTTCAAAGAAGAGAGCACACAAAGCTAAGTTTCCCATTTGATCTGACTTTCTACCTGGGGCATTTTCTGCACCATGCACAGGAAGGTGGAGCTGAGACAGAGTACAGCAATCTTTTTAAGCTGGGAAGGGAAGGATCAAAATTTGAGGCTACTAAAGCATCTGAAAATTTGAAGGTGGGTATGGATACAAAGAAGCTGTGCAGACTGGTTTGGCTGTGGGTCCTTGGCTAAGAACTTGACTGCAAGTACAGGGTGAGATTCCATAAAATCTGGAAAGCGCTAGGGACCTTAGAACTGATCAGACATAGAAGATTAAGACCAAACCAAAAAAGACAAACTCTAACAAAGAATAAAACCATCATTAGTGGATCAAGTAATTCTGCGATTAATTAGGGGTCTGCCAAACAAAAGACATCCTGACTCCTTACAATGAATGACCCATGTGTTCAGCATACAATAAAATATTATTAGTCACATGAAGAAGCAAAAAAATATAAGCCACAATCAGGATAAAAAAAAAGCCAATATAAGAATAAACATGCTCTAGAGGTTGAAATTAACAGGCAAAATTATGTTATAGTCAATAGAGAATGTTCAAAGATTTAACAGAAAAGATAGGAAGAATGCATTGCCATAATGGAAATTTTAATCTCAGCAGAGAAAGTGAAACTTAAAAAGAATGGAAATTTTAAAATACAAAATCGTATTATCTGAGATGGATATTATTTTAAGATAGACTTAACAGTTTGAAGTTAATAGAGGAAAAAATTAATACATTTGAAGACAGACTAATAGAAATTTTCAAATCTGAAGAGCCAAGAGAAATAATTTGAATTTAAAAATTTAAAAAGAGAGAGGGGGTAGCTTCCATGACATGTGCGTCAATATAAAGCATTTCTCATATATATGTAATTGATTTTACAAAAGAAGAAAGAAGAGAGAATGGTACTGTGTTCTCTTTGAAAAAATAAACTTACCAAATGTGGTAAGGCATCAACCTACGGATATCAGAAAAGTAGTTAATTCAAGTAATACATTTAAAAAACAAAGAAAATCACAAACAAAACCTAGACATGGTAAAATTGCTAATTATCATAGTTGAATTAATTAAAAGTATTAAATTCATCCAGAGTTAAGGACACATTGTGCCTAGGCTCTATCCACCATTTAAACACACCCTCAGATCTCCATAAAGGGATCCTACTGCAGTGAGTGGGTGACTAACAGCTCTTAGCCACTATACTTGTAGATCCGCAACTCCATGGACTCTAAGGCTTTACTTCCTTCAGGTTCTTCCCCCCGACACAGATGGGATGATAGTGCTCGACCACTCTTGACTATTGTGAGACTTCTCTAATTGGCAAGCTTTGCTCAGAAACTGCTGATTAGTCTGGTCAAGACTTTCTCAGAAATCTCCTGGTAACGTTCTTCTTACCCAATTCTTTCTCCTTTCACAGATGTCAAACGTTCATTAGTCTGTAGCCTCTTCTCACCTATGATGTACTCCCTCTCTCAGTATTTTTCATAGACATTTCTCTCAAAGACTCTCTTAAATGTCTATTCCTTCTTGGAATCTGCTTCTCTGACACCCAAATGCAGAGAAGACAAACTCCATTCTCATCAAAAATAATAGAAAGTTGAAGATAATTGAATGATATTCCTAATCTGCTAAAATCTAACAAATCAATTAATCCAGAATACAGTATCCAGTGAAATATTGTTTAAAAATTGAAATGAATAGGCTTTTACAGATGAAAACAAAACATAGTAATGAAAGCTGAGTAGCCAGCAGAATTACACGAAAAGAACTGCTAAAGCAGCATCCTTCACATGGAAGAGAAATGATACTAAATGGAAGCTCAATTGTACAAAGACTGAAAAGAATTATAAATTGTATGTATGGTAATAAATACTAAAATATTGTTTTATCTTTCTCTAAAGAGAATAAAAATTTTAAAAAGCATACAAATTGATGAAATAGAATTAAAAATATTAAAAAGAGAAGTTAATTATTTGAAAAATTAATAATATTGGTAAACTCCTAGCAAGTATGATCAAGAAAAGAGAAAGCAAATAACAAATATCAGCAATGAAAAGGGATATCAATATAGATTATGTGACTATTAAAATAATAGAATATTATTAATTTGTGCTAATAAAATTTAGGACTCAGATGAAATAGACAAATTATTTGAAATTAAAAATTATAAATTTTAAGACAGATGAAAGAGACAAATTGCAAGTTACGAAACTTGCAAAAAAAAAAAAAAAAGGGAAATTTGAATAGCCTATGTATACTGAAGAAATTTAGTCTATAACCAAAAACTTCCTCAGAAGTTTGTACGCAAATTGTTTCATGCATGATTTCTATCAAACAACACTCATAAACATAGACATAAAAATCCCTAACACAATAATAACAGATTAATAGTTTATAAAATAGATAATATAACTAAGTTATATATATTTTATATATATTTATTTATATTTTATATAATTTTATATATAATATATAAATACATATTATATATAACTATTATATATATTTTATATATAACTATATAACTAAGTAATATACTACATGAAGTTTATTCACAGTATAATATTGGTTAAATTTGAAAATGTTTGTCATTGTTACAAGGACATTATTTCAAGAAATGCAGAAAAATTTATGATGAAACCCAATGCTTAATGGTTAAAACTCTCAACAAACAGGAATTGAAAGGAATTTATTTAATCTGAGAAATCTCTTTAGCTATCATCATACATTTAGCTAACATATATATAATAGTGAAATATCGAATTTATTTCTACTAAGACCAGAGCAAGTTGTCCACTCTCCATTTCCATTCAACCTTGTCCTCAAAGTCCTAGTCAATGCAAAAATGACAATCATTCAATCAGTGTAAGACAAAGTCTGTAATTGAAGAAGTAAAAATATATTTACAAAGCAAATAATTGCTTATCTAGAATAACCAAAAATTAAAAAGCTATAAAAATTAATACATGAATTTAGCAACATTGTAGAATACAAGTTTGTACTACAGAAGTAAATGCATTTTTTAATATACTGACAGTGTAAACCATAGAACATTACATTTAAAATGCCATTTACACTTGCACAAAAACATAAAAATAAATTAGAAATAAAATTAACCACATTAGAGTAAAAACTTTGCTTTTTGCTGAAAATTATAAGACATTACAGAGAGAATATAAAGGAAGCAAAATAAATAGAAAACTATATGATAATCATAGTTTGGAAGTTACAATTTTTTAAAGTTATCAGTGTTCCCCAAATTATTCTGTAGTTTTAATGTAATATTAATAAAACTTTTAAGACGTTGTTTTAATGGAAGTTAAAAAGTAGATTCTAAAGTTGATTTCCCCATTATGGAAATTTGTGGGGTCTATGATAGCAAACACAGTCTTTTTTTTTTTTTTTTTTTTAAGATTTTATTTATTTTTTGACGGAGAGAGAGCGAGAGTCAAGAAGAGAGTCAAGCAGGGCGAGTGGGAGAGGGAGGAGCAGGCTTCCCGCTGAGCAGGGAGCCCGATGCGGGGCTCGATCCCCGGACTCTGGGATCATGACCTGAGCCGAAGGCAGACACTTAACGACTGAGCCACCCAGATGCCCCAGCAAACACAGTCTTGAAAATGAAAAACAAAATTTGAGGACATATACAACCTGATTTTAAGGTCAATATAAAACACAGCAATCAACAGTATATGGTATTTCATTAGAACAGACAAATCAATAAATGAAAAATTGACCCACAAATAAATTGATCTTTCTCCATACAAAAGGAAAAATCTCTTCATCAAGTAAACTTGAAAAAAAAAGAATAAATATATGGAAAAATATGACCCTCAACGCCTATATACCACGCAATACCAGAATTAGTTTGAGATGGGCCATGGACATACCTGTAAAAGCTAAAGCTGTCACACTTCTAGACAAAAGTATGGGAGAAAAATCTTTGCACCAATTGTTTCTGAAAGTGGACTTCAAAAGCACTTTCTAGGAGGAACAAATAGAAACTTGATCTTCATCAAAATTAAATGTCTTCTGATTAAGAGATCCTGCTAAGCTAAATGAAAAAATAAGCCACAAACTGGGTGAAAATATTAACAACCCATACCTCTGACAAAGGACTTGTATCAAGAATATATTAAACTCATACAAAGAAAAAAAAATACTGATAAGTCAGTAGAATTTTGCAAGAAACTTTAAGCTGTGTTTTTGTTTTTGTTTTGTTTTGTTTTGTTTTCAATAAAAATTGCATAGAAATGACCAATAAGGGGCACCTGGGCTTAGTCGGTTAATCATCTGACTTTTGATTTTGGCTCAGGCCATGGTGTCAGGGTTGTGAGATCTAGCCCCAGTTGAGCTCTGTGCTCAGCGGAGTATCTGGTTGAGATTCTCTCCCTCTGACCCTCCCCCTGCTCTCTCTCTCTCTCTCCCTCTCAAATAAATACATCTTAAAATAAAAAAAATAGACGACCAGTAAGTACACAAAAAAGTACTTCACACCATTAGCTCACAGGGAAATGCAAACTGAAATCATGAGGACAAACCCCTTCACATGCACTCAAGTGGTCAAATTAAAAAGACCAACCATTACCAAATGTTGATAGTGGAGGTATAAAATGGTATAACCAATTTGGAAATATGTGTGTATGGCAGTTTCCTATAAAGTTAAACATGCAACTATTCTATGACACAGGATTTCCATTCCTGTGTCATATCAGTCCAAGATAAATGGACTATTAGTCCAAGATAAATGAAAACTTAAAACCATGAAAAATCTTGTACAAGAATATTGCTGGAATCTCTATTTATAAAACCCTCAAACTAAATCTACGTGTCCCAACAAGAGTGATTTAATTATGTATATTTATATAATAGGATATAATAATCAGCAATAAAATATAACACACAAAAACATGAAAGAATCTCCAAAACATTATGTAGAACAAAACAAGCTAAATACACACACAAAAATAAATAGTGTCTGGTTTTATTTATGTGACTCTGAATAAATAATCTCTGATGGTAAAAAGGTGGTAGAAAGAGGTGGTTTCCTCCTGGTAGGAAGAATTGATTGAAAAGGAATAAGAGAGAAATTTCTGGGGTGATAACCTGACAGAAAGTTTCTATATCTTGATTTATATGTTCATAAAAGGGGCCTTTGTATTTGTCAAATATATCAAATTGTACTCTTGAGATCTGTTCATTTCATTGTATATGAACTTTACCTCAGTACAAACAATTAATACAAACTTGGAACTAGAAAGAGACATGGTTGAAAGATCCTATATCAAAAATTCCAATAAAAATATTTTGCCCTAAAATACAGACCTCTCTCTTTCTCCCTGTCTCTCAAATAAACATGCAACACATTATCTAGAATGCAACTTGGTATTTTTATATAGGCAAAGTCACCTTCTAGGAGTCATGACTTCCATATTCTTGTGTTTATGTCTGAATGAAGTTGTGTTTCTCTAGCAGTTGGACACTGCAAGGGCATCACTGTACAGATTAAAGCTAAGGGTATGACATGATAGAGTTGATAACTGACTCAGGCTCAGTGTACCTGGGGATATACCTTACTTGGGTTACTATAATAGACATTTATGGTCCACTTTTCAATGAAAACTGCAGATTTCATGACAGCAGAATTATATTATGATACTAAGTACTGACTATTTGTTAGGATCTATGCTAGATGCTTCACACACAACTTAACTCCTCACAGTAACCCAATAATTTAAATAGTACAATTATCTTTCTTTTAAGTAAATGAGAACTGAAACTTAGAATTGTTAGATAATTTGCCACTGCCTATTATGCTCATGTGTGACAGAGCCAGTTCTAATTCAAAGAATCTGATTTGAGTGTTTTGCTCTTCCTTCTGTTGCATTCTCTTTTAATTAAACATACAGATGTTCTCTGTTAGTTTAAACTAAGTTCTGCATTCTCATGCCGTAAACTATTTATATTTGGCAGTGTTTCTATACAGTTTAGTAAACAACTCAGCTCTTGAAACTGACAATTATCTTCAAAATTTTCCATAGTTAATGCCCTGAAGTTTGCCTTCACTGACAGTGGGAAGCCATTATTATACACTGGCGTTAGAGTACAACTGAGAAAAAACAATATTGGAATCTGTTTTGATTTTTAGTGATAATTGATTTCCCTTGCATAAAGCTAGCTAGACAATCCATCCAAAAAAATACCACATTTATTATCCAGAAGTTAAAATATAAATAGCAATTTCAAGTAAACATCTAATAGTTTCCCATGGTATATTCTTCTAATACATAAGACTGGACATTGTAATCTCAGTCTTGCAATAAGTTTTTCAACTGTGATAAAGTTGGTAAAATGTATCATAATTTGCAATGTATCAAATTTAATAAGTTGAGAATACAGCTAAAAATGATGTTGGAAAATATTTTCCAGGTTTTTCTGAATTGTCTATTGCTAAATACAATAACTGAAAAATGAAAGACATTCTTTAGTTACAATAAGCTTTATCTTTCTTTATAGTTGAAATAAAAGTACAGGAAATAGTATGAAGAATTATGATTTGCTTACTAGTCTAATGAATAAAAATAACTAACGTGGAACTCCATTCTGATAGCTACTAGCTTGGCACTCTTTAAAAGTTAGCCAAACTTAGACTCTTTCATGATTTTACAGCATGTCATATGGATTATTTATATGACTTATATATAATGTGATTTATTTTTTATAAACACCGTAGGAGATGGGACTACACATTAAGTCCAGATTTACTAATCCATGTTTCCCATCTCTGCTTGGAATATAAGATTTATGAAAGTTGATGACAGGCTAGCCCTCTGGACTTTAATAATAGATGCTTTTAAGTCAAAATGCCCACTATCTGAATCATCTTCACAGTTTTGAGAAATCCATATTTGTGTGATTCTTGGACAGAGAAAAATATTTTTCTTCAGAAAGAAGTTTGCGGGAACAGACTCCATCTTTATCCTTCAGCACCAAGCGTGAGAACATGTTAGCTAGGTTCTCCCAATCCACCAAGGATTTGAGTCTTCAACACATGACTCAAGATCAAGGAAAAGTGAAACTAGAATCTTGGTGGTGATGGAGTGGGGAGAACAGTGCTGTTCTTATCAGCATTTGTATGTCCAGATAAAGACAGGGGTATTTATTAGATACAGCATGATCTGTATTCCTAAGCCTAGTTCTCCAATTATCTTGTGAAACCTGTAGATTAAATTGATTTTCCTCCTAACACTAGAGCATGTTGCTAACATGCACATTCAAAACTGACTGAATGACTGAAAAACCTATTGTACAACTGCTCTTTTATTTATTTATTTTTTATTTTTAAATTATTTTTATTTTATTATGTTATGTTAGTCACCATACAATACATCATTAGTTTTTGATGTGGTGATCCACGATCCATTGTTTTCGTATAACACCCATTGTGCCATGCAGTATGTGCCCTCATTTATAGCCATCACCGGGCTAACCCATCCCCCCAGCCCCCTCCCCTCTAAAACCCTGTACAACTGCTCTTATTTTAAATTTTTTTTATTATGTTATGTTAATCACCATACATTACAAAATTAGTTTTTGATGTAGTGTTCCATGATTCATTGTTTGCATATAACACCCAGAGCTCCACGCATTAGGCATTAAAGATGCCCTCTTTAATACCCATCACCAGGCTAACCCATCCCCCCAGCCCCCTCTCCTCTAGAACCCTCAGTTTGTTTCTAAGAGTCAATAGTCTCTCCTGATTCGTCTCCCCCTCCGATTTCCGCCCCTTCATTTTCCCTTTCCTGCTATCTTCTTCTTCTTCTTTTTTTTTTTAACATATAATGTATTATTTGTTTCAGAGGTACAGGTCTGTGATTCAACAGTCTTACACAATTCACAGCGCTCACCATAGCGCATACCATCCCCAATGTCTATCACTCAGCCACCCCATCCCTCCCACCCCCCACCACTCCAGCAACCCTTAGTTTGTTTCCTGAGATTAAGAATTCCTCATATCAATGAGGTCATAGAATACATGTCTTTCTCTGATTGACTTATTTCGCTAAGCATAATACCGTCCTGTTCCATCCACGTCATTGCAAATGGCAAGATTTCATTCCTTTTCATGACTGCATAATATTCCATTGTAGCTATATACGACATCTTCTTTATCCATTCATTTGTCGATGGACATCTTGGCTCTTTCCACAGTTTGGCTATTGTGGACATTGCTGCTATAAACATTGGGGTGCATGTACCCCTTCGGATCCCTACATTGTTATCTGTGGGGTTTATACCCAGTAGTGCAATTTCTGGGTCATAGGGTAGCTCTGTTTTCAACTTTTTGAGGAACCTCCATACTGTTTACCAGAGTGGCTGCACCAGCTTGCATTCCCACCAACAGCGTAGGAGGGTTCCCCTTTCTTTGCATCCCCGCCGACATCTGTCATTTCCTGACTTGTTAATTTTAGCCATTCTGACTGGTGTGAGGTGGTATCTCACTGAGGTTTTGATTTGGATTTCCCTGATGCCGAGCGATGTTGAGCACTTTTTCATGTGTCTCTTGGCCATTTGGATGTCTTCTTAGGAAAAATGTCTGTTCATGCCTTCTGCCCATTTCTTGATTGGATCATTTGTTCTTTGGGTGTGGAGTTTGATAAGTTCTTTATAGATTTTGGATACTAGCCCTTTATCTGATATGTCATTTGCAAATATCTTCTTCCATTCTGTCGGTTCTCTTTTGGTTTTGTTGACTGTTTCCTTTGCTGTGCAAAAGCTTTTTATCTTGATGAAGTCCCAATAGTTCATTTTTGCCCTTGCTTCCCTTGCCTTTGGCGATGTTTCTAGGAAGAGGTTGCTGCAGCTGAGGTCAAAGAGGTTGCTGCCTGTGTTCTCCTTTAGGATTTTGATGGACTCCTGTCTCACATTGAGGTCTTTCAGCCATTTGGAGTCTATTTTAGTGTGTGGTGTAAGGAAATGGTCCAGTTTCCTTCTTCTGCATGTGGCTGTCCAATTTTCCCAACACCATTTGTGGAAGAGACTGTCTTTTTTCCATTGGACATTCTTTCCTGCTTTGTTGAAGATTAGTTGACCATAGGATTGAGGGCCCATTTCTGGGCTCTCTATTCTGTTCCATTGATCTATGTGTCTGTTTTTGTTCCAGTACCATACTGTCTTGATGATGACAGCTTTGTAACAGAGCTTGAAGTCCGGAACTGTGATGCCACCAGCTTTGCTTTTCTTTTACAATATTCCTCTGACTATTCGGGGTCTTTTCTGGTTCCATACAAATTTTAGAATTATTTGCTCCATTTCTTTGAAAAAAGTGGATGGTATTTTGATAGGGATTTGCTTTGAATGTGTAGATTATCTAGTAGCATTGACATCTTCACAATATTTGTTCTTCCCATCCATGAGCATGGAACGTTTTTCCATTTCTTTATGTCTTCCTCAATTTCTTTCATGAGTATTATAGTTTTCTGAGTACAGATTCTTTGCCTCTTTGGTTAGATTTATTCCTAGGTATCTTATGGTTTTGGGTGCAATTATAAATGGGATCAACTCCTTAATTTCTCTTTCTTCTGTCTTCTGTTGGTGTATAGGAATGCCACTGATTTCTGTACATTGATTTTATATTCTGCCACTTTACTGAATTCCTGTATGAGTTCTAGGGGTTTTGGGGTGAAGTCTTTGGGTTTTCCACATAAAATATCATATCATCTGCAAAGAGTGAGAGTTTGACTTCTTCTTTGCCGATTCGGATACCTTTTATTTCATTTTGTTGTCTGATTGCTGTGGCTAGGACTTCTAATACTATGTTGAATAGCAGTGGTGATAGTGGACATCCCTGCCTTGTTCCTAACCTTACGGGGAAAGCTCTCAGTTTTTCCCCATTGAGAATGATATTCGCTGTGGGATTTTCATACATGGCTTTTATGATATTGAGGTATGTACCCTCTATCCCTATGCTCTGGACAGTTTTGATCAAGAAAGGATGCTGTACTTTGTCAAATGCTTTTTCTGCATCTATTCAGAGGATCATATGGTTCTTGTTCTTTCTTTTATTAATGTATTGTATCACATTGATTGATTTGCGGATGTTGAACCCACCTTGCAGCCCAGGGATAAATCCCACTTGGTCGTGGTGAATAATCCTTTTAAAGTACTGTTTGGTCCTATTGGCTAGTATTTTGGTGAGAATTTTTGCATCCGTGTTCATCAAGGATATTGGTCTGTAATTCTCCTTTTTGATGGGGTCTTTGTCTGGTTTGGGGGTCAAGGTAATGCTGGCCTCATAAAACGAGTTTGGAAGTTTCCCTTTCATTTCTATTTTTTGGAACAGTTTCAGAAGAATAGGTGTTAATTCTTCTTTAAATGTTTGGTAGAATTCCCCTGGGAAGCCATCTGGCCCTGGGCTTTTGTTTGTTGGGAGATTTTTGATGACTGCTTCAATTTCCTTAGTGGTTATAGGTCTGTTCAGGTTTTCAATTTCTTCCTGGTTCAGTTTTGGTAGTTGATACATCTCTAGGAATGCATCCATTTCTTCCAGATTATCTAATTTGCTGGCATATAGTTGCTCATAATATAGTCTTATAATTGTTTGTATTTCTTTGGTGTTGGTTGTGATCTCTCCTCTTTCAGTCATGACTTTATTTATTTGGGTTATTTCTCTTTTCTTTTTGATAAGTCTAGCCAGGGGTCTCTCAATCTTGTTAATTCTTTCAAAGAACCAGCTCCTAGTTTCGTTGATCTGTTCTACTGTTCTTTTGGTTTCTGTTTCATTGAGTTCTGCTCTGATCTTGATTATTTATCTTGTCCTGCTGGGTTTAGGCTTCATTTGCTGTTCTTTCTGCAGCTCCTTTAGGTGTAGGGTTAGGTTGTGTATTTGAGACCTTTCTTGTTTCTTGAGAAAGGCTTGTATTGCTATATACTTTCCTCTTAGGACTGCCTTTGCTGCATCCCAAAGGTTTTGAACAGTTCTGTTTTCATTTTCATTGTTTTCCATGATTTTTTTAAATTCTTCTTTAATTTCCTGGTTGACCCATTCATTCTTTAGTAGGATACTCTGTAGCCTCCATGTTTTTGAGTTCTTTCCAACTTTCCTCTTGTGATTGAGTTCTAGTTTCAAAGCATTGTGGTCTGAAAATATGCAGGGAATGATCCCAATCTTTTGGTACCGGTAGAGACCTGATTTGTAACCTAGGATGTCATCTATTCTGGAGAATGTTCCATGGGCACTAGAGAATGTATATTCTGTTGCTTTGGGATAGAATGTTCTGAATATATCTGTGAAGTCCATTTGGTCCAGTGTGTCTTTTAAAGTCTTTATTTCTTGTTGATCTTTTGCTTAGATGATCTGTCCATTTCAGTGAGGGGGTTGTTAAAGTCCCCTACTATTATTGTATTGTTGTCGATGTGTTTCTTTGCTTTTGTTATTAATTGGCTTATATAATTGGCTGCTCCCATGTTAAGGGCATAGATTTTTATAACTGTTAGATCTTCTTGTTGGATAGATCCTTTAAGTAGGATATAGTGTCCTTCCTCATCTCTTATTATACTCTTTGGTTTAAAATCTAATTTGTCTGATATAAGGATTGCCACCCCAGCTTTCTTTTGGTGTCCATTAGCATGGTAAATGGTTTTCTACCACCTCACTTTCAATCTGGGGGTGTCTTTGGGTCTAAAATGAGTCTCTTGCAGACAGCATATCGATGGGTCTTGTTTTTTAATCCAATCTGATAGCCTGTGTCTTTTGATTGGGGCATTTAGCCCATTTACATTCAGGGTAACTATTGAAAGATAGGAATTTAGTGCCATTGTATTGCCTGTAAGGTGACTGTTACTGTATATTGTCTGTGTTCCTTTCTGGTCTGTGTTGCTTTTAGGCTCTCTCTTTGCTTAGAGGACCCCTTTCAATATTTCTTGTAGGGCTGGTTTCGTGTTTGCAAATTCCTTTAGTTTTTGTTTGTCCTGGAAGCTTTTTCTCTCTCCTTCTATTTTCAATGACAGCCTAGCTGTATATAGTATTCTTGGCTACATATTTTTCTCATTCAGTGCTCTGAATATATCATGCCAGTTCTTTCTGGCCTGCCATTTCTCTGTGGATAGGTCTGTTGTCAATCTAATGTGTCTACCATTGTAGTTTACAGATCTCTTGTCCTGAGCTGCTTTCAGGATTTTCTTTGTCTCTGAGACTTGTAAATTTTACTATTAGATGTTGGGGTGTTGACCTATTTTTATTGATTTTGGGGGGGTTCTCTGTGCCTCCTGGTTTTGATGCCTGTTTACTTCCCCAAATTAGGGAAGTTCTCTGCTATAATTTATACAGTATACCGTCTGCCCCCCACACCTTTCTTCTTCTGGGATCCCAATTATTCTAATATTGTTTCATCTTATGGTATCACTTATCTCTCAAATTCTGACCTCGTGATCCAGCAGTTGTTTATCTCTCTTTTTCTCAGCTTCTTTATTTTCCATCATTTGGTCTTCTATATTACTAATTCTCTCTTCTGCCTCATTTATCCTAGCAGTTAGAGCCTCCATTTTTGATTGCATCTCATTAATACCTTTTTTATTTCAAATTGGTTAGATTTTAGTTCTTTTATTTCTCCAGAGAGGGTTTCTCTAATATCTTCCATGCTTTTTTCAAGCCCAGCTTGCATCTTTAAAATCATCATTCTGAACTCTAGTTCCAATACCTTACTAATGTTCGTATTCAGTAGGTCCCTGGCAGTCGGTACTGCCTCTTGTTCTTTTTTTTGAGGTGATTTTTTTTTGTCTTGTCATTTCGTCCAGAGGAGAATAGATGAATGAGAGAACAAAATCCTAACAGGGTAACAATGACCCCAGAAAAATATACACTAAACAAATCAGAAGAGACCTGAAACTGGGGCAAAAGAAACGGAAAGAAAGAAAAAAAAAAAAAAAAAAAGGAAAAGAAAAAGATAAAAACAAACAAACAAACAAAAAACAGAATATGATCAAATATGATCAGGCTGGTGCACAGATCAGTGCCACACACTAGATTTTGGGCGTATTTTGGTCTGTTAGAAGAAAGTTCCTCCCAAAATTTTAAAGAAAGAAAAACTTATATAGTTCAAAAATAAGGGTAAATACAATGAAGGGTTGGAATATGACTGTAAAAATGAAAATTATAAAAGATTTTATCAAAGGAATTGATAAGATAAGAAGTTGGTTGAAAAAAGAAAGAAGAGGAATTAAAAAAAAATGGGGAGTGAATGTGATCAGGCAGGAGACTAGAACAAAACCATACACTAGAGATTTAGGGTATATTTTGGTCTGTTAGAAGAAACTGTATCCCAAAATTTTAAAGAGAGAATAACTTATATATATATATACCGAAAATAAGGTTTACTACTATGAAGGCATAGAATATAACTCTAAAAATGAAAAATAAAAAAGATTTTTTTAAAAAAGGGATTGATAAGATGTTGGTTGAAAAAGGGAAAAAGAAAAATTCAAAAAAAAAAAAAAGAAAGTTAAAAAAAAAATAAATTAACTTTGAAAGACTAAAGAATCATGGGAAAAAAGCCATGAATTCTATGTGCAGTATTCCCCTAACGCTGGAGTTCTGCCATTGTCATTGATCAGTAAACTTGATCTTGGCTGGCTGTTCTTGCTGGTCTTCTGGGGGAGGGGCCTGTTGCTGTGGTTCCCAAATGTCTTTGCGGAGGCAGAATTGCCCCGCCCTTGCTGGTCTGGGCTAAGTAATCTGCTCGGGTTTGCTCTCGGGAGCTTTTGTTCCCTGCAAGATTTCTGTACAGCTTTGGAGAGCGAGAGTGAAAATGGCGGCCTCCCAATCTCTGCCTGGAGGAGCCGAGAACTCGGGACCCCACTCCTCAGTGAGTCCTCAGAGAAAAGCAGTTAATCACTCCCGTCTCCCCAGTCTCCAGCTGCACTCCGTGCTCACCTGGCCTGTGACCGAGCATTTTTATCTCTGGCACCCGACCCCGTGTGGAGTCTCCAAACCCAGCAGATCCCTGCGGTGAGCTCCCACGCTGCTCCTCCCGGGGGAGGAAGGGGAGTCTCCCTGGATCTGCCACTTGTTGGGTCCTTGCTGGAAGAGCAGTGGCCCGACTATGCCACGGATCACGGTTTATGGCAACCCTGAGCTGAAAGCCCACTCCTCAGCTCCGTATCTGCAGCCGGCTGCCCCGCTCTGATACCTGGGAGCTCTGCCTCACTCAGGCACCCCCGGTCTTTCTGTGACCCCGAGGGTCCTGAGACCACACTGTCCCAGCGAGGGTTCCACTCCCCCCGCTTAGCCACTGGAGCGACGTCCCTCAGCGGAGCAGACTTCTAAAATTTCTGATTTTGTGCTCCGCAGCTCTATCCCTTGCCAGTAGGGGCTGACAGAGGCCCCCTCCCCCACTGTCTATCTTCCCGATAATCGCCTCAGATTCACTTCTCTGCACGTCCTACCTTCTAGAAAGTGGCCACTTTTCTGTTCAGAGAGTTGCTGCTATTCTTTTCTTCAATCTCCTGTTGAGTTCGTAGGTGTTCAGAATGGTTTGATCCCTATCTAGCTGAATTCCTGGGACCAGATGAAATTTAGGTCTCCTACTCCTCCGCCATCTTGTTCCTTCCCCCTCCCTGTACAACAGCTCTTGACAGAAATTTAAGTCATTGAGACAGCCGTATAAAACCCTAAATGCTAATGAACATGGTCTTGAAGTGGAGAAAAAAATTAAGACACGGAATTTTTGGAGAAAAAAAAATGTAAAGAAAAAGAAAATGCAGTATCGAGTGGACTGATAGAGTACCAAGAGAAAAATAGCAATATGCCAACCAAAGATAAGATGAAATTAGAAAATGGATCTAGAGACTATCACTGAGGACATGTCCCTTAGTCAATGCATTGCCTAATACGGTTTTGTCTGCCTGTTGAAGGAAGGAAAAAAAATGGGTAAATAAAGTCAATCTATTCCTGAAAAGGCTGACAGAGGAGTCAGATTTTTGTGGTTCTTTGATAGAATGAGTAAAGCACGAGAGGTAGCAATGAAATGACATGATGTTAAGTACAATTCAGTTCTGGAACATACAAGTAAGATCAACTAACATGAAATTTCTGAGTACTGAGAATATCTCATCTTCTAAATGCACTAAGCTTTTACAGAACATTTTTATTGATTTGAATGGTCAACTTTAAATTTCAGAAATTCTACACATGCCTGGATATGTGTCTGGAGGTTTGTATATGAAGCCCCTATTCCACACATCAATAAATGTTTATTGATTTGAATGAAAAGGGTATTTCTTTATTCTGAGGCATCTTTTCTTAGAAAGATGAAGATATGAAGAGAGTATCAGGAAATAATGTGCTGAATAACAGTTGTATTTTTGAGAGAAATAAATCATGATAATGTTTTTAAGAAAACCACAATGAGCAATGAAGCTCATATTTTGAGGAAATTATAATTAAATTTAAAAGTATTTGTAGAAAACATGTAAGCCAAATCTGGTAAATATACTGAAGGAATGAAGAAAGTCACATCAAATTTATATCTAATTGAGTAAAAAAGAGTTTAGCATATACATATTTGAGAAACTCCCTAGAATTTTTAGTAATTTTGACAGCATAATCCCTAAAATCAATCATTTAAACACTGAATTAAGATGTCTCTTATCATATGTTAGTAATTCAATTGAGTTTGCCAAATAATATCTTATTGAAAGTGACACTAGCAAATCTCCGGACGAATGTTAAAACATGTCAGTATGTTTCAGAGATGGTAAAAACTTAGATGACTGCCAAAAATCTCTCACTGCAATTCATAAGCTATTTGTATTATGATCAAGTCCCCTAGCTAGCTGTTCATGGCATGTATGTTAATGCGTGATACACAAATAAAGAATCCAGCAATTCTCCCACTAGTACAAGTAATTTGTATTTCTTGTGTTTTACCTGAATAACATGATTTTAAGTATTTATGTACTTGGATCAATTTGATTTGCTGGAAGAAAATTAGTACCTATACATATTTTTACTCTTTCCATGATTTTTCTGACAGTCCTTTGGAAATAATTTATGATGCTTCCAAATGAAACTCTATATAACTACCTTAAAATAATTATTTCTGGAATCCTTTTAAGATTCCGAAGAATTAATTAAACTTGATATTTTAATGATTTTATATATTCAGGAATGAAAATCTTTAAAGCTTTGATCTTTGCTTCATTATTTAAAAATCCTGATGTAGAAGATGTTTTCAGGGAAAACCTGTTATAGTTCAAACTCCTATATTCACCAACTAGTAAAGAGCCCATTCAAAAAAATTATTCTCTATTAAAACTCACCCATTCCTAATAAGCAAAAAATCAAAAATGAAACAAAACAAAACCAAAAAATACCAGATGACTGATTCCATTTTCTCTCCTCCTGAGGGAGCCCATGAAGATGGCAGTTTGTACACATTTTACAAGACAGTTACTAGATTCCTCCCTAAAATATCACTCATGCTTCATAAAACTTTTGTGTCCCTTCAGTGTGTGAATCACAAGATGAATAGGAATATTCCATGCTCTTCATGAGGTTATTAGCCAGTCAGGGAAACAAACGTGTAAAATAGTAAAAAATGGAAAGAGTAGACTAAATAGAGCTCTAAGTAAAATAAATTGGATTACAAAGGAAAGAGTTAATAACTGTGCTCCAGGATTAAGATAAAGTTTCATAGGCAAGGTACATTGGAATAAGAACTTGAAGGGTGACTAGGATTTAACAAGACTGAAAATGGAAGGGTACCCAGGAGAGAGTAAGTCACATGCAAAAGTTTATACATGTGAAACAGCAAGAAGTACTGGAGCCCTTGACCACACAGATCCAAACAATTCATACTGCTAGATTTTGTTTATTTAAGGGTTTTAATATTTAGCATTTGTAAAATCTCTTTACCTTAGACAAGTCATGTTTGAGAGAATATAATTTACAAACACATATATTAAAAGTAGATTAAAAAAACCCAGAATATTAAAGTTGCTTGCTAAAACATTTAAAAATATATTAAATTTGATAGGAGCACTCCCAGGCGAAATTCTTCAACAGTTTATTAAGCATAGATTAGGAAGATGAAGAAAAGGAAAGAGACACTTCCAGGAAGTTTTCTAGTAAGTTTTGCTAAGAGCTACCCTACCCCCCACCATTCTTTTTTTTTTTTTTTTTTTTTAACACTAACATTTACATTGTTGCATGGAATGAGGAGGAGTAGTGATTTAGATAGTGATTTCAAAACATTGGTATAGAATTTGATAGCCTCTTACTAATAAGTTACAGGACTGTTTTTCCCGATAGCCATATTGAAGAGGAAGAGAGAGGAGGGACAGGAGAGACAGAGAGAGAAGGAGAGAAAAGGAAGAGAAAGGAAAAGAAAAAAAAAGACTGAATTTTGCAGAGATGCAAATTTGGGGTTGATAGAGTATGTTTCTAACAACTTGAGTAATATGAAAACTGTTCATCACAAAAGCGTGTGACTGACTTGAAGCAGTTGAATTGGAAATACACATTTTGGGAGAAAAGGTGGAGAGGGTGATCTCATACATTCTTTGCTAAGGTTGTATTCTTCCAAAGGATCTGTTTCAAAATTGTAACATATATAGTGGATATATACTTTTAGTGATGATGATTCTCCCCCAAAATTTCTTTTCTCTAAAAGAAAAAAAAGGGGGGGTTGCTGGTTGGTGTGTTTGCTTTCACTATAAAGGCTCCATTCTTTGGAAATCTTAGTTCCCTGCTTCATATGTCTGCTTGTGATCCAGGAATGAATTCTGGTGAGTGGGTTCTCTCACTCCCCAGTTCATATCACTAGTAACTGGATGAAGAATTGTATCATATGTTGAATGGCCAGTTTTGTAAACTTAACCACTCACTTAGCTCTTCTTTAAAAGACTCAAATTTCTCATCTCACAAGATACAATGTCAGAAGCTTTACTTGGAAGGATTGAGGATTAGGAATGGTAATCTAGGTTAGATGCATACATCAAGGACTCAATAACATTAGTAAATGTTATCTTAATTATTGTATTATTATTAACATTACTCATCATCCCTTTATAGGCATATATTATAATTTCTACATATATAATTTTGAATGTAATTATATATTTATAATGCCTTCTCACCACACTGACATACAAAGATTATTGAAGGAAGAAAGAATTGTTGGTGAGCAGCAAAGTGTACAAAGGTACTCTAACCTTGTATCTATTTCGTATGAAAGGATTAAAGAAAAGGAGGATAATGAAAAGTCAAGCAGGTGAGAAAGATATATTTATGCTGCAATAAACAGAAGTACAGGAGCAAAATAACCCTGAACCCAGTAAGAATTATATGATATTTTAGTGGCAAAATGGCAAATTTACTACCAACTCAGGACAATATTATTTATGAGTTCTGCTAGATTCATAGCCAGGCTCAAATTACATTCTCTGTTTATTCTAGTTGTTCCAGCCTCAAAACATTGTTATTTTTCCCTTTCTTTATGATACTACTGCCCCAGATCATCATAATTATTATGGGTTTCCAAAGCATTTTTCAGAATTTTGTGTTTCTTAAAGCCTGTGCAAAAGGTGAGTAGAATCATTTTGCAGGTTAATGAAATAAAGATATTGAAGCATTAAATAACAATAAGGTTTCAGAGCTGTGACTTTTGATATATTCTGTAGATTCTAGGTGATTTTTTAAAATCCTATGTTGGTATTGCTGTCTTGATAATTTTCTATGCAGTATTGAGTCTCTAGGGTACTGTGATAGACTTTGTTTCCTTTCTTTCACCACTTGGGAAAGACTTGGCTAACTCCATACTACTTGCAGATTATATTCAGCACACACAAGAATACGCCAAGCACTCCTCTGTTTTATTTGGCTATATTAAAACTGACACCTGCACCTTGTTTAGCAAGTCATCTGCAGAGTAGGATAAAGTGATTAAAAAGATGTATTTTACTGTTTTGGTGATTTTTGCTTCTTTTCGCTTCAACAGCAGGTATTTAGTGCCCACTATGGGTTAGAGGCTTCCTTTTGGAAATCTTGGGAGATAAGCATCAAAATTCCATTTCACAGATGAATAAACTGAAGTTGATAGTGTTTTGATGGAGGCCACAGAGGCACAAAATGGGGAAGTTCAGTTCTGTTTGAATTCCAATATCATGCCCTTTCCATTATAAATTTGATGATTGGGATAGCATGCTATGTTTCCATTTATAGAAGTGCTTGAAGAGGATGCTATTCACAAATCCATTAATATTTCTTTTGCCTGAAATTACTTTTATTTTGTATCCTGAATGAAAATTGAAGTATGACAGAAGACATCTGGGTTTGTGTCTGTTAGCAATCTATTATCAAGTAATCTGAGCAAGTTAACGTTGATTTACTTGGATTTCAGTTATCTTTCCTGTAAATATGGAATTAATTACATTTAGATCATAATTTTGATGATCAAGTGAAATCATTTATATAAAAGCACATAGTGAATGGTAGAATAATCTATAGTTTTAAGGTATTTGGATGATATTCAGGTAACTGATGTTTTTCAAATCACAGTTCCAAAAAGAGATTCAACAAATATAAACCCACAAGGTAAATAGGAAGTTTGTTGTATTCTCTTTACCAGCTAATTACCCTTGAAAAGGGGGACTATTTTTCTTGTCCTTTCGCCCCCAGTTAAGAGGGTTTAGTTGTGAAAAATGTGAATATTGTTAAACTCTTAATAAAAAGACTTTTTTTTTTTTTAAACTCCCACAATTTTTGAGACTGTTCTATTCACTGCATCTGCTTTCATTACTGGCATTTCCTTCCAAAATCCTATCAATCCAACAACTGTCCCCACCTCCTTCCGCTGAAACTATGATCACTCTTTGTTGATGTTTTCATTTGCTGATCTCTATTTTCATTTCAGAGTGGTATCATTGTTGCCACTTTTACCCTTTGGAAAGTATTGCCTCCTTGGTTTTCCTTTTGCTCCTCCTTGGTTATGTCTTTTTGGTCATTCTTTCTGTTTTCGTTTATGCATATTCTTATTGTTACCCCTCAAATGTAGAAGTTACCAGGTGCTCATCCCAAATGCTCCTAACTCATGCTTTTTCCCAGTGATTTTATTTGTTCTCATTGGAATAGAGCATCTGCCCAACAAATTCCTTAGACATCTTCTCAACTTTGAAATCTACTTTTCCCTCCCCACTACTGCCATCAAGAAGAGCTATGGCTTTGTTTACTCCTCTTTTGCCATATTTAATTAAACCAAAAATATATACACATCCAAGTTGGAACAATTTCTGTCTCTCTTCTCTTTTCTCTCTTCTCTTTTTTCTCTCTTCTCTCTTTCTCTGCAGAATTGAGACTGAGAGATGAGAGGCAGCTATTTGTTTTTGTTTTGTTCTGTTTCTGTTTTTGTTTTTTAAGAACAGATAATGAAAGTTACCAACTGTGATAGGAGGATAGAGAGAAAGGAAAAGTTGGTGAACAGACCCAGATGCAGTTTAGCAGATGCCAAGAAAGAAATGAAGATGAGATATAGAAATACAATCTTTTGGGGTGCCTGGGTGGCTCAGTCGGTTAAATGTCTGCCTTCAGCTCAGATCATGATCCCAGAGTCCTGGATCAAGAGCTGCATCAGGCTCCCTGCTCAGTGTGGAGCCTGCTTCTCCCTCTCCCTCTGCCCCTGCCCCCACTCATACTCTCTCTCACTCTGCTGTCTCTCTCTCTCTCAAATAAATAAATCTTTCAAAGAAAGAAAGAAAGAGAGGGAGGGAATGAAGAAGGAAGGAAGGAGGGCAGAAAGGAAGGAAGGTAGGAATATAGACCATGCTTCTTAGATTTCTGATATCTCTTCAAGTCCTAATTCTTTTCCTTGAGTTTTGTGATAAATTTTTCTTCTTACAACACATTCACTTTATTTTCTTATATAATAAACTGTTTCTGTTAATTGCAACTCAGCAATATTAACTAATATTCTAATGTGTTCAACTAAAATCAGCATACTTTTAAATCTGAAATGTATACCTACAACATGGACTATAGGTTATTTCATATGGAAATACAAAAACCTGATACTTAATATGTCCATAACATTTCCCTCATCTTTACCTATCTCTTATTTTCTCTCTGTACATGTCCCAAACTAAAAGTTCTGACAAACGTTCTATATTTTGCACTTCAGAAAATGAGAAAATGTAGATTAAGTATTAGAGACAGACAGAGATATAACCTTTCATAGAGTAAACTCAATAAAAGTAAGTCAATAAAACTCATAGAGTAACTCAGTAAAAGTTATAATTTTATAATTTTATAATTGTTGTGGCCTACATGTTATCATATATGAAGTTATTAAACCAAAAACCTGGGGATGCTACCATAAAATAAAATGCTTACTAGTTTTTCATAGATAGACTCATTGTTTTTGCTGAATGAGAGAAATTTTATCACAGTAAACCAATGTGGAAAGTTTTCTTTCATCCAATAGAAGAAAAAAAATTACAATTTTTATATTAAGATAGTGGTCAGAATGTGTTCAGAGAAGGTCAGAGAGAAATAATAAAATGGAAGAGCTATGTCAGAACAAAGAGAATCCATTACTGGGATTCATAGCAATGGGTGATTCAATCTTACAAATGATATTAAAACATACTGTCTCAAATTTAAAATATATAAAGACTATACTTAAAATGAACTTACTGCAAGATGAAATAACAAGAGTTTAGTATTTTCTTTAATTAATGGAAGAAAAACATCCTCTATTTGTCCTCTGTACTTTTATAACCACATCACATAAAAACAGATGAAGGAGATGTTTAGGATAGATTTACCTCAAATATGGCTCCTTTGTACAGTATCCAAAGTTAATGTACGTACTCTGATATAGGAGGCTTCCCAACAAGGAAGGGACTAGTGTTAGTACAAATACTTGACCTGTTTAGTACCACTAATAATAGAACTTAGTACTACTGATGCTAGTAATATTTAGTCCTGATACCATTACTAAATAGCTAGCATTCTAGCTTAGAACAACATGCTGTACAGAACTAGCCTACTTAGTTATATCGCTCTATATAAATCTACACACCTATTAATTTCCTTAGTTCTTCCTCATTGCAAATGTGTTTTAAAACATTTTGACTATACTAAAAGACAATTTAAGGGTTTCCCAAATTCACTGTAATCAGAAGCCCATTATATGTCATTCAGTTTTATGTGTGTTTTATTTACAAGTATGCCTGTGCTGACTACTTGTATGTTACTCTACTTTTTATATAAAATGTATTTCTCAATGGTTTTTTGGTTGATTGATGAACAACTATATTATAGTGCCCTCCAGATACTAACACTGATTACAACTAACAAACAAAACTGAACTGGGTGGAACACACTGTAATAGCCATACTATAGAAGAATGCTCTCTCCTCAGTGGGCTATTTAGATTATATGTATCTGTTCATGCTACCCATTTTGAAATATGATAATTTGTTAATGGGGTGAGAGCTCATAAAATTTGTTATGAATTTTAGATATTAGCAAAAAATGTTGGAAGGAAGAGATTGAAACCAGTTTAGGGAATAGTTATTTTAAGAAATTTGTTTAAACATTTTGAAGTGTTCAGTTAAAATGCTTCTAAAACTTTGCCTCTCAATTAATATTTAATAAATACCTAAACTACATCGGTTTTTAAAATCATTTTTAAATTAATAATAGATCCCCTAGAAAGTTATCTGTTATGAAGCTCTGGTTAGCTGCTTAGGGATCTAATGATGTTGGGGGAGGTCATTAAGAGGACCTGTTAGCTTGTTTACCTTTAAGCTGGCCCCAGGCAGTAGGAAGCCCCTTTCCTGTTCTGGGAATGTACTTTCTGCCTACTGTTCCTACAGTGGGAGCTGTTCCAAGTACATACCTTTGAGAGAATAAGGTGTCATTGAGGCTGTCTGGACTGAATATGTGACTGAAGACTGTTAAGGCCTCTATATAAACTTTTAAGATTCTGATGGGTGGGTGTGGAGATCTACTCATCTTGTAGGTGCCCAAGAAAGCCTTGTATGTAAGTTCCTTTGCTTATTAACACCTCCACCAATGAATCTGGAGTGGCCCGAATCTGTCTTCGTTCTCTGCTTGTTCTCTGTGTATGGTGGCCAGTTTCAGATTTCACCTTGAGAACCCCTGAGGTTGCGAACTAACAAAGGTGCATTGTTAATTATAAAGAGGAACAGATGCCTAATTCTAAGTCTCTATTTCTTATATATTTGAAAAATCTGCTTATCATTTCTTCTTTATTTAAACTTTCAGCAGTCAGAGAGGATATGTCTATATGTTCTTCATTTATATTGAATCTTAACTTTAGGAGTACACTGTAATGTCAAAAGGATAATATTCTTCAGTTATATTGGTAGTAAGAAAAATGTTTGCTTATATGTATGTAAATGGCTATTATTAGATAAACATAAATATTAATATTTTTAAGAAATGTGTAAGATAACAAACTGAGGGTTGCTGGAGTGGATGGGGTTGGGAGGGATGGGGTGGCTGAGTGATGGACATTGGGGAGGGTGTGTACTATGATGGGCTCTGTGAATTGTGTAAGACTGATGAATCACAGACCTGTACCCCTGAAACAAATATACATTATATGTTAATACAAAAAATTTTAAAAAAAATGTGTAAGATAACTATATTTTCTAAATTTTGTTGGTCTTTCCTATCACCTTTGTGTTATAGATAATCCTGGCTATGTGGCGTCATTTTAAGTACATCATGCAGTTATCAGTAAAGTAGATGAGATGAATTCATGTTTTTCATGTTATTGATGACATGAGCAATAATAATGCTCTGGGTGGGGGGGATAAAGCTTTCTCAGAGTATTAAATGGTATTTGTTATTTGCCTTTTTCTCAAAGTAGGGGTGTGGAATATTTTTTAAATTTCCAGTGCACCAACTAGAGCCTTTCTCAAGTGAGAAAATTCAGTAAGAGCCCTGACCTCCATCATAGTCAACCTTTGCCCCATCCTTGCTTCAGAGATGACTCTTTCTATAGAAAATGCTAATTGACTAGTCAAAGATTGTGATGAAAAAAATTTGTTGGAGCAAAATTGCACAGGATTTAGAACTTCAATGTCAGAATTACAACTTAGTTTTATGATTTTTCTTATAGTTTCCAAGATTCTAACGTCTGTCTTACCTGTCTGCTTTCTCCAATGATATATTAATCAATTCATAAATTCATTTATTTTAAATTATTTTACTAAGTCCATATTTATTGAACACTTACATCATGCCAAGCACTATATTAAGTATTGGGAAAACTGAGATAAGATATCCCCTATTGGGGGTGCCTGGATGGCTCATTCATTAAACGTCTGCCTTCGGCTCAGGTCATGATCCCAGGGTCCTGGGATTGAGCCTGCATCGGGCTCCCTGCTCAGTGGGAAGCCTGCTTCTCCCTTTCCCACTCCCCCTGCTTGTGTTCCCTCTCTCACTGTGTCTCTCTCTGTCAAATAAATAAAATCTTTAACAACTACAAAAAGATATCCCCTATTGAAAGACAGAATCTTAATATTATAAATTCCTAATCATATTAGTCGTATATTAAAGGCCTAAATCCTTCTCACTGAGGGTAATAGAGAGGAAACCTGCTAACATTAGATAAGATATAGTAAACATCATATGGCCTAAAATTATTCCCTAATGATATTTATCTGACTCAAAAATGTAGCAATTGAAATCACCTAAATATCCTATATAATACCTCATGCCCTTTTATAAAGTGACAAAGATTTTAGTGAAAGATCTCTAATATGCTTGAGATTTTCTTAAACAGATTTCTAACAATCGAGCCGCCACTCCACAAAAAGAAATTGGTATTAATATATAAAAATTATATTCATCCTTTTTATGGTTTTCTAGATGGGATTTGCATATAATTCTTATTAAAATTTGACACCTGTTCATTTCAAAGCCAATAGTCTAAAAGGTTCTACTATATATTAGAAATAATAAGTATGGTACATTATAACATCATACTGATGGAGATAGAAAATGTCTTATTTTTTATGGTAATAAGTCAAGTAATAAAATATAACCTATGTTGGAGTTAGAGGATTAAAATATATTTTAAATCAATTTAAAACAGTAAAACCCAGACATTTAGAGTTTATGCTAAACTGGGACAGAGAATTAACGTGGCTGCAATAAAATGCAACAGTCTTGTCAAGAGCTCAGCTGAACTAAGAGAAGAGCTAAACTGCTAGGGGTAGGAGCCCCCAGTATAAAACAAAAGCCAAAATGACAGTCAAGTCTTTAATCACTTAGTGTGATTGTGTAAGCAAGCTCCTAAACTCGTCTCCTCTTCTATTTACCCACATGGGACAGCATTCCACAGGATTCTGTGGAGGAAAAATGAAACAGCAGAGGAGTTTAGATCTAGGGTCAGGTAGACAGCATAGTAGAAAGGTACTTAGTTTATTGAGTCAGAGTGGAGAACTGTCTTCAGTTCCCCCCTTTCTCCCAGTAAGAAAGTCTCCTTAGACGCTGCTGACAAAGACCTTGGCAGAAGGCTCCAGATAAAGAGGTCTCTGAATGAAAGTGCTTGGCTAGCATTGCAGATATGCATAAGAGCATGGCTGGCAAAGGGGTGGCAGGGTAAGTCCAGGAATGCAACAGCCTTCAGAGACTGCAGTGCCCTGGGTGTTCTTCAAGTCTGGTGTGGGGCAGGCAGCTTCTCTCTTGAGGCCACATAAAGTCTTTATAATTGCATATGGTTGGGTCTGAAAAATCACACAGGTTTTTTTGATCAGGAGATAAACTCCTCAATTCTATTTTAATCATTGTAGTCCTAGAGTTACAAATATATTATTGAAACTCTTTTCCAATCTGTGTATATACTTAATTATCCTAAGTCATCTTTCTTGCTTTTAGGACACATTTGTTATCCAAAGGGGTACTTCTGAATGCTTTCCCACTGAGACAATAATTCCTCTTCTATGCCTTGCATACTCCTGAGAAAACGTCAGTTCTAATAGGTAAAAATCACTTTCTCATATTTGTAGTTTCTTCACACTTTTTCCCCATGATTGTTTATGATTTACCTCTACCTTTTCTAAGTGGCCAAGTAATTCATTGAAGTCTTTAGTGAGCCTAAATTATGAGCCTAGGATTGGCATACTCAAGTTATGGTGTGGTCATTGACAAAATTACAAGTTAAACCTAGTATAGTTTCCGCCTCTATATTCACCATGCATTTTCTAGTTTCTCTCATAGGAACAACTGGATCGTTCCATATATGAAAATTTTGTCTTCTCGCACATACATTAAAATTTTATGAATGATCAGTGACATTCCATTGTATTTAAAATAGATTTCAGTGATTCAGTTCTCGAGGCCTAATGTACAGCACGGTTACTAGAGTGAATAATAATGTAATGTATACTTTTAATTTGCTAAGAGAGTAGATCTCAAGTGTTCTCACTACCACACACACATATGGATATGTTAATTAGTTTGAGTGTTGGTAGTCATTTCAAACAGCACATTGTACACCATAAATATATACAATTTTTCATTTGCTAATCGTACATAAATAAAGTTAGAAAAAAGTAATTGGTTTCAAAGAAGAGAAAAGACAAAAATAAGAGAGAAGAATTGGAAAATAATCCAAAATCCTAGCCAAGATGTCCATCAACAGATGAATGTTTAAAGAAGATGTGGTATATATATACAATGGAATATTATGCAGCCATCAAAAAAACTGAAATCTTGCCATTTGCAAGACGTGGATGGAACTAGAGAGTATTATGCTAAGCGAAATAAGTCAATCAGAGAAAGACATGTATCATATGATCTCACTGATATGAGGAATTCTTAATCTCAGGTAACAAACTGAGGGTTGCTGGAGTGGTGGGGGGTGGGAGGGATGGGGTGGCTGGGTGACAGACATTGGGGAGGGTATGTGCTATGGTGAGCGCTGTGAATTGTGTAAGACTGTTGAATCACAGACCTGTACCCCTGAAACAAATAATATATTACATGTTAAAAAAAAAAAAAGATAGTAGGAAGGGAGAAATTAAGGGGGAAAATCAGAGGGGGAGACGAACCATGAGAACTATGGACTCTGAGAAACAAACTGAGGGTTCTGGAAGGGAGGGGTGTGGGGGGATGGGTTAGCCTGGTGATGGGTATTAAGGAGGGCACATACTGAATGGAGCACTGGGTGTTATACGCAAACAATGAATCATGGAACACTACATTAAAAACTAATGTTGTAATGTATGGTGATTAACATAACATAATAAAATTAAAAAAAGAAATGAAATAGAAAATTATATTTAAATTCACAGTGTGGTAGTTGGACTGATGTACTCTTTATGCAAAATATGGGAGTTTATAAAACTACTTACAATTACAACACTGTTTTGTTGTAGAGATCAGATTTTTTTCCTACTACTAAAGAAATAGTTAACTATTCACTTTAGATTCCATTCCATCTTGTTTCTATATTTTAGTTTTGAAAGGGAGAAGAATATGTTAGTATCTATTGGTATCCATCCAAAATAGTTTTATTTTTCATATATTCATATTTTTTCTCTCTCTATGTCTTTCAACCAAGTAGTAATTTTAGTTAAGGGAAAAATGTCCATAACATATTTGTTTTTAAAAAATTTGCCTTTAGCTCATATTATTCTTGTTAATTTTTCTAAAATAAAGTATAGAAGGTACACATCAATATCTGTAGTTGCTGATATATTGCATATACATAACTGAAGCGCATGTGCCAACTAAATTAAAGCTATATATATGTGTATATCTATATCTACACACAGTATTAAATATTTTACTGAAATCAGAGTAAGTTTTGTGAGCTGACATAGTGCAAAATTCTCTCAAGAGGCACTTCACCGTTCTTGGCTTTTCTCAGAAAATGTATCTTGAGAATAATATTAAAATGGCAAAAAGCCAGACCTTTCCCTGCCCCACCCTCCCCCGAAAATAAATTAGCAATGGTAATTGCTAAAGATAAAAATGCATTTTTTCTTTTGATTTTTTTATATGAATATACTTGACACACAATGTTACATTAGTTTCAGGTATACAACATAGTGTTTCAATGTCTCTATACATTATACTATGCTCACCACAAGTGTAGCTACCATCTGTCACTATATAGTGCTGTTACAATGTTTTTAATTTTATAAATAATGTCCTCTATTTAAAATAGTGCATGAGTTTCCATTGAGTGCTTTTTTTTTTTTAATTAAAATTCACATTTGCAAGCATTTTTGAAAGATCTTGTATTGGAATTTCTCTCATTATGGAATGGTGGTCCCAGGTAAAAATTTATATGAAATGCCATGGGAAGATGCCAAACGCTTGTCATTCTATATAAAGAAGATGATAACCAGGTAAATTTAAGAGTGCAAAAGACTGCCTGTCCTTACATGATTTCGACTGTCACTAGGAATAACTGCTTTGCTCAGGTCACAAGAAGCAGCTTGCCAATGGCTTTGCAGACTCAGAAGAAAGGTAGTCTTGCCCTGGAAACCATATGTCTGCCCACGCTTGTACTTAATTACTCACTGTATCACTCAGTACACATTAAATACCTGTGTAAACTGGGCATTGTTTTGGATGCTTTAGATGTAAAGAAAAACATAGATTTTTGTCTTCCTTCACATATCTGAGAAACAGTGGGAACTTTGTATGCCATTTATAAATACATATGGAAAGACATTTAAGATTAAAAGAAAACATAGGAATGATGTAGACAAAATTCTGAAAGGCAAACATGAGCTTATTAGAGCCAGTTATACTTAAGACAAATGGCAAAGGACAGTGCATAGAAATCAGGTGCCCAGAAAGGAAAAGGAAAGACCCAGATCATAGGGTTTTGCAACCTCAGTACTGTTGACATTGTGGGCCAATTACTTCATTGTGTATGGGTATTCTTACACATCCCCAGACATTGACAAATGGCACCTGGGGGTGAAGTTGCTGGATTTAGCAAAGATAAATACTATAGCAAATAAATACAAGATACCAGTTAAATTTACTTTTTGGACAAAAGCATTTTTTTTAGTTTAGGTATGTCCCATATTTTGTATTGTTTGTCTGAAACTCAAATTTAATTGGGCATCCTGTATTTTAACTGGAAACCCTAACTGCCTTAAATTGACCGTGGTTGAAAACCTCTGAGTTACAACATAGCATGACCAAATTTTAGATTTGATCCATCACTTGTGGGAGTCCATCAATTGTGTGTGAGGGACAATGAGTTAACTAGGCTTCAGTGTAACATTTTATTTATTTATTTTTAAAGATTTTATTAATTTGATAGAGAGAGAGCACAAGCAGGGGGAGTGGCAGGCAGAGGGAGAAGCAGGCTCCCCGCTGAGCAAGGAGCCCAATGCGAACTCGATCCCAGGACCCTGGGATCATGACCTGAGCCGAAGGCAGACGCTTAACTGACTGAGTCACCCAGGCATCCCCAGTGTAACATTTTAAATAGAGGTGGATGTCCTCTGTGCTTTGGACTGTTCTAGGTAGTGGGTATAGAGTACTGATAGAAAAGCAAAAAAGAAAATTCTTTGTCTGATGGAGTTTATGTCATGATGAGAAGACAACTAGTAAATACATAGCTGAGTAAATGATAAGATCCATCAGTCAGGAGAAACTAGGTTTTGCTGCTGTGGTATCAACCCCAAAAATCTCTATAATAAAAATGGTAAAGGATTTTTTTCCCTCTGTTATATGTGTATCACAGTCAGCTGCAGCTGAAAGTGAGGGAAATGAGAGTGTGGCAAAACATATGCTGACTCTGGAGATTTCTTGAGCCAAAGCAACCACATTTTTCTAAGTTAACTAGGGTGGGGATGTATAAAACTCCTACTGGTACATTGTAAAAGCTATAAAGCTTTAAAGAAGCTAATAGAAAGTTGAGGCTCATGATAGCTCAGGTTGGTTACCTGTAAAAATGGAACAGGAGATAAGGACTTGGTTTCAGGTAGTTCATATAGGATGTTACTCTAGAAAGCCGGAATTAAGCAGAGGTGAGACTTGAGTCAGGGAAGGAGGAAAAGCTAATATGAAAATGTCCCATAGAGGTTGCTGCTCTGAGCAATGGGGATTTGCACTGCCTGTGCTGTCATCTCCTGAGAAGCACCTAGAATGTCTACTGGAATCCTTTATTTGGAAGGACAGGATGCTGGAGCATATTTTTACTGGCTCCGTTCTGCAGTGAGCAACGCCAAATATAGGCAAACAGTAATACATTCTACTATATCTGTGATGTCAGGCATAGAAAAAAAAAGGGAGGAAAAAGAAAAGGAAAATAAAAACATGAGAAGACATAGGTAATGAAGCAAGTAGAAAGTCATTCTTTATAATATTCGTAAGATGGTTAGGAAAGGGGATATTTGCGCAAAGTTCTGAAGGCAATGTGAGAGGTCTTCATGAATATCCAGTAAAAACAATTCCAGCCAGAGGAATGACAACTGCAAAACACCTGTCGTAGCACACCTGGCACATTCAGGGAGCTGGAGCTGTAATCCTGCCAGTGAGGACCATTGTAAAATATAAAGTGAGCAATGTAATAGAGATCAGGAGATAATGCAGATCCATGGAGGCCATTGTAAAGATTTAGGATTTACTCCCAAGTGAGGTTGGGAGCCATTGGAGAATATAATGCAGAGGAGTGATGTTATCTGACTAAATATTAAAACAGATTACTCTTATTGCTGTATTGAATAGACTATAAGGGATCAAAATCAGAGAGACCGGGGTAAGGCGATTACAATAAGAGAAGTGAATAAATACAGACATCTAAACAAGATGGTAGCAATAGAGATAGTGAGAAGTATTGAAACTCTGGATATGTTATAGGAGTATAACATTTGGTTTTGTTGATGAATCAGTGTGTGATGTAAGGGAAAGAAAATAATCAACCTGGGGCAGCTGGGTGGCTCAGTTGGTTAAGCATCGATCTCACAACCCTGAGATCGAGCCCCACTTCGGGCCCTACGCTAGGTGTGGAGCTTGCGTGAGATTCTCTCTCCCTCTCCCGCTGTCTGTCTGTCTCTCTCTCAAAAAAAAAAAAGGAAGGAAGGAAGAAAATAACCAACCGAAGCATCTGCAAGATGATTTGTACAAGTTACCATTAACTGAATTTGAGATGATGACAGACAATTTAGGGGTTGAGAAGAGGTACTTTCTGTGGCTGTGCTAAGTTTGAGATGCTTAATAAATATCTAAATGGAGATGTTCAAGAAGCTGTTGGAAATGAAGAGAGATTCAGCCATGTTACATAAAATGAGAATTATTAGTGTATCATTAGGGTTTAAATTATGAGCTTCAATATAGTGGTAAAGGGGTAAGGATAAACAAAGTTTAAATAATTAGAGAATTTACTTAGAGAATCAAACATAAAAATCCAGAATGAGGAATAAAACTAAAGACTCACTTTATCTTTACTATAATGTGTTCTAAAAAGGACTAAAAGAACTGTTTCTATAAACATAAAAAATTGGTCTGTGCCTACATTAGCACAGTTTTTTTTTTATAATAGTCATTGCTTCAGAGGAGGATAAGAAAAGCTAACCTGTATGAATTATGGCAAAGATGAAAAATTTATTCACAGAAATCACGATTGGTGTTAAAAATTATTCTTTTAGCTCAAATCCAGAATCCCAGTTTATACTGAAGGGTGACAATTTTCCATAGATCTCTCGAAATTTTCCACATCTTTTGACCAGACCACCTTTGTTCTAGTTTATCTTTTTGAGTCTGGCTGTATTGCAAACAACCTTGGAATGTAGGTATATTACCTCCTTCCTAAGCAGGGGGCAGGCATGCTCACTGCCTATTATGAAAGTTTCGGGATCTCTCTGCTCTGAGTTTCTCTCCTATAATGCAACCTACTCTGGGCCAGGTTACCCCTGACTCCTTTTGCATTGCCCTGTATAATTTAGGGTTCAGAAAGCTGGTACAAGAAAATGCTGATACATTGGTTATTGCTATTGCTGAGTAATGAAGTTCTTTGTCTGACCCTGGATACTTGTATCTTTTGCTAGCATTCGTGAATCTAGCAAAATATATAAGTGTGTCCACACAGGGGGAATAAATGTCATGTGATGATGGAGGCAGAGATTACAAAGTTGAGAATACAGTTCAAGGAAAGCTAAGAATTTCTAGCTACCATTAGAAGCTAGGAGAGACAGGGAACAGATTCTCCCTCAGATCTCCAGAGAGAACCCAGCTGATACCTTGATTTCAGACTTTTAGCCTCCTGAACTGTGTGAGAGAATAAACATCTTTGTAGTACTTTGTTCAAGCAGCCCTAGAACACTAATACACAAATTAGAATTGGCATTTTGGGGGAAAAAAAAAAAACATTCTAGTTGACATATTGATACAAACTCTAATTAGTAAGCATTCTACACATAAAATTTGGGGGTTTGCAAGTCTAGGCAGAACCTGTAGTGTTGTTATATTTTTTATTAGTTAAAAGCTGATCATTGAGGAAGAGTCAGTTCTCCCTCTTTGTTTGAGTTTCCCATTTATTTTTCTTTGTCATCATCATCATCGTCATCACTATTAGCATTATCATTATATCCATTATCATCATCTTCAGCAACACTATAAACAAATATCAAACTATTTAAGCACTTCATTTAGCTTAGCATAATTTTAGATGTATCATCCCTGACATAAAGGACATAAAGAACAACCAAATATTGAATAAGCACATAAATAATTAAGAGTGCACTTCCCTCCCTTAAGCCCATTTGTAGCAAACATCATTACAAAGAAATGTTCTTTTTAACCAAGTTATTTTGACCACGGGCGGATGGCCAATCCTGAGTGAACTCCAATAATGTGATTGAATTGAACCCTCTACAATGAATCAAATTATATTGTGGATGATTCCTGTGGTCTCTAACCCAGCAACAGCCATTTTCAAAACCAAAATAAGTGTAATTTGCATTACCAGAGTGAGTCAAGTGGGTCCAAGCTCGGAAAAGTTGAGACAAAAGAAGTTGAAGCAGATTCCATTAAGTCTTTTTTAGTTCTCCATTAATTTACATACACCTGAATGTCACATATTTCCATTTATTTCCCCAAAAACCTCTTGTGAAGTTAAATAACATTCACACTAATTGTTCAGGATCTTGCCAAAAGAGAAAGGGAGAGAAAGCAATAAGAGGAGAGCAGGAGAATTAAAACAAAAGGGAATAAGAGAGAACCTGTGGCAAGAAGAGAATTCTCTCTACAGTGCACTGCATAGAGATGACAAGAACCTTTTCCCTTTTTCCCCTGCTGAGTTCAGAGCTGCCTTTTTTTTTTTTCCATTCTAATGAATTAGAGAAACTGGGCATCAATTCAAATTTTACTCTAATTCTGCTGACTGGAAATTTGATATCAAATAAAAGATTCATTATAAGATAAGCCTATAACAACAAAACAGTGTGGAAGTTCTGCATTTCATCATAATGGAATTTTACCTCTATGAGCTTCCTCAACATATTCATGAATTGTAGAATGAAAGTACCAGTATTTGAAATTCCGAGAGAATTTTTTTTAAAAATTATGAGTGATGATTACACATTTGGATTAGACTGTGGGCACTTATTTTATTTTTTAAATAAATAAGCTGCATTACCATTATATATAATGTAATTTCCATAAATTATTTTTTAATGTGAAACATACATTCAGTAGTCTAATGTAAGATAATTAATGCTATTAGTATATGAAGCAATGGGCGTAACTTTAGTTTCTTTCAAGATAGGAAATGAGAAATGTTTAGAACTCCTGCAGTTTGAAGACTATTTAAAAGGTGACTTTCCCTGACTTTTACACTAAATAATATTGTACAAAATTTATGTTTTATCAGAATTCTCAAAATTGTTGTGAGATTTTTTTTTTTCTCTTTAGGTATCTGAGCAGGTCTAGATCACTCACATTTTTTGGTGGCAGACATAGAGTCTGCTGACACCTTGATACCACTTGGAGAAGGGAAGAATGTTCTAGACTTCCTTTAAGCTCTGCTAAAGCAGAGATGATTAGAAATAAGGTCCAATCACAATTCTGTCTCATATGATGTTGGGTTAACAGGTACAGTCTTTTCTGTTTTTGTCAGACAGAAGTCATTTATAGGAACTTTGAAAATTTTTACTTGTCTTGTTTCTTACAAAAATGTATAGTTCATTTTTCTGAAAGAGCTGTCCAAGGATCTTGATGTGACCTCATGAAAGTAACTATAAAAGGTCATGATTTATTATTTCTGTTTATCTGAAAAAAAGGGGGCATATTAAATACAAATGAGAGGAAGCTTCAGGCCTAAAAAGAAAAAAATTGATCAAGGGTTTCCTACACCATTTGGAAAACTATATTTTAGCTTTGACCTAAGACGACACCTTAATAATAATAATAATGTATAATTATGTACTTTAGAGTTTACAATGACTTTTCAAATCTGTTATTTCATTCCATCAGTATAGCACCACAACTGAAATAGGCACTGTAATCATTTTACTTGTGAGAAAATTAGCTCAAGATCTAGTATATAAGTAAATAATTCATTACTTGGGTTTAGGAATTCTCAGCCCAATTGTCTGTGCTGTATAAAAATATTAAAAATAAAAAATTCCACAGTACTAACATGAACCATCGGTCCTACTGCAGAGCCTGAGAAGACCACTAAATATTGAACATTAAAAAAATGGCCCAACATAGCACAGAAAAAATAGTCAATGGTATTGTAATAGCATTGTGTGGGGACAGATGGTGGCTAAATTTATGGTGAGCACAGCATAACATATAGAGAAGTTGAATCACTATGTTGTATACCTGAAACTAACATAGATTGTGTGTCAACGATACTCCCATTGTCGTGGGATTTCAAAGAAAAAGTTTATGGTTTTTTCTTCTTCCTCCGTATTGGGAAAACAACAACAAAAACAAAAAAAAAACGTCCACCGCTGATCTTGCAATTGCTCAGAGATTTAAAAATAATGCCACTGGGCACCTGGGTGGCTCAGTTGGGCGTCTGTAGTCCACCTTCGGCTCAGGTCATGATCTCAGAGTTCTGGGAGTGAGCCCTGCGTCAGGCTCCCTGCTCAGCGGGGAGCCTGCTTCTTTCTCTCCTGTTACCCCTGCTTGTGCTCTCTCTCTCTTTCAAATAAATAAATAAATAAATAAATAAATAAATAAATAAATAAATCTTTAAAAAAAAAATAAAAGCAATGCCATTAATGTGAAACCTTGCATTTATATAAAGTTTCTTGGACAAACTTTCCTCAGAATTCTATTTCCTCTCCTACATATTTCCTTTCCCAATCAGAGAAGCCCTGCTCACAGAGTCTATTTTATTATATATTATTTGTATCTTTGCATTAATACATAGACTGACAAAAATTTTTAGGAAATCTTCTGAGAACAGTATGGGGACTTTTTCTAAGGGGTTGTTCCCTCTTTGTCATAGTCTGCTCAAGCTGCTCTAACAAAATACTATAGACTGGATCACTTAAACAGTGATCATCTATTTTCTCACAGTTCTGGAAGCTGGGAAGTCTAGATCAAGGCTGATTCTGTTCCTGATGAGGCCATTCTTCCTATCTTGAGATGGCTACCATTTTGCTGTGTCCTCACACTGCAGAGATATATAGAGAGAGAGCTCTGGTCTCTCTTCCTCGTCTTATAAGGGCACTAATACCATCACAGGGGCCTCATCCTTGTGAACTCATCTAAATCTAATTACTTCCCAAAGACTCCACCAACAAACATCATCACCTTGGGGATTAAGACTTCAACATATAATTTTTTTTTTGGTTGGGGGGGGGACACAAACATTCAGTCTGTAACACCATTTTACCTGTCTCCCATGTTTGGAGCAAAAAAACATGTAATTTTTTCCTGCACAAAATTTTGGTAGTGGCTTTTTAGATAATGATCAAGGATTTCTAAGATTAAATCTCTGTCTGGTACACATGGAGGTAGAATAGTTATTGACAATGAAGAAAAATAACTTTTATTTATGGAGCACTTCCGGATATATGATAGACATATCACATTCTTCATTTTGTTTAATCCTCATAGCAATTCTGTAAAGTATATTTTCTTACTTTGATTTTGTATATGAAGATTATCAGTATTCATAAAGTTTGAGTAGATCTTTCAAATTACTCATGTTGAAGTAGCAGAAACCACACAAGAAACATTTTTTTTAAATTAAAATATCTGCTTTTATCTATTGTAATATAGTATATAAAGTGGACCTAATCCAGGGGCTTCTGGCTTCCATGAGTATATAGTTTTCAGGTCATAACAATCTCTTTAAAGCGGGCATTTCTCTGTAGCAAGAGGAATTTGTACAAGGTAAAATGGGGCAGAAATGGAATTGATGAGTTACCAGAGAAGGCTCTCTAGGGAAGGCTGACTCTGAAATGAGATTTAAGGTAAAGGTGATTCTATGGAGTAAACAATAGACGGACCTTTAATCCAGATGGAGGGAATATTGTGTGTAAAAGCACAGAACTTTCAAGTGTGCAGTGTAACAAAACAAAACAATGCAAATTTCTCATTGTGGTGGTGGTGGTGCTGACAAAAGAAACATTTCAGAAAATTACCAAGGTCCAGTGAGTATACTTCTGTTGCAAAAGGGGAAATGTATACCTTGAGAGGCGGGAGGAAAAAGGCAGAAAAAGACACGGAGCAAAGCCTGGGGATACAGCCATGCATTTGTGTCAGGCTAGTCACTTAGTAGTGATATCACAGGAAGATGCAATAATCACAGGAAAGGTGTTACATATTTTTAAAAATAAGGTCAGCATAATATTAATATTTAAAATGATTAACTACAAAGAGTTACTAGAGTTTTGGAATTCTTTTTCTCCAAGTTTTGTAAATTTAAATACAAGTTTAACAACCATATAGAAATAGATTTTGCTTTTGTAATTTTAATACATTTAGAAAACAAAGATTTAAATGCATAAAGGCATAGAAAGTATACTCATTTGGTCATTTTACTTTAGCTTCTTTTTTTAAAGATTTGTTTATTCATTTAAGACAGAGACAGAGGATGAGCAGGGTGGAGGGGCAAAGGGAGAGGGAGAGGGGAAGCTGACTCCCCGCAGAGCAGGGAGCCCAACTGGGTGGAGCGCTATCCCAGGGTCCTGAGATCATGACCTGAGCTGAAGTCAGACGCTCAAACTACTCAGGTGCCCCTAGACGACTTCTTTTTTTTTTTAATAAAAGAAAAAATATGACAGATAAACTCCTTGTGCATTTCTTCTATCTTCCATATGATTTCTCCTCAATCCACAGAGGCAACTCTCAAACTACTATGTACGGGATTTTTTAGTCTTTGTTTTTCTTTATTTTTTAGCTTCATAATCTTACAACATGTATGCATTTATAAAATATATATTATTGCTTAAAAACTATTACTGCTGGTAAACACTGGAAACTTACCTTTTGTTCCTTCTATCGGTCTCTTTTCCTACCCAAACCCTAAGAACAGAACCTCTCCTTTGACTTGTTTTTGGAATAAGAAGAGAAATGAAAGCTAAGATTTTCCAGCAACCATAAAACCTAACAACCTACTTTAATGAAAGATTAGGAACAAAATATTTCAGAATGACATTGTGGAAGGAAAAAAAATCTTGTATTTATAATGACTTGGTCAAAAATATTCAGCTGACCAACCAACCATATGTAAGAAGGGTAAAGACCAAATGGTGAGACCCTTATGATGAGGTAGGATGAATCTATTAATCTGCAGTGATAATGAATGTATCAAGGCCAAAATGAGAAAACTCTTTTAAAAGTCTAACCAGGAAGTAAATTTACTCAAATGTATTAACAGGCACTTTATGAACACCCAAGTAACAATGTTTTGAATTTAGAAAAACCTCATATTTTAGTGAAGTGGCTGGGCACTGTGGGCACACACTGCAATTAATAAGAAGCTATAAAATTGAGAAATATCTTTATAACCTGGCTACGACCTTCTCAAAGAGCTATTCCCGTGTTGAAAACAAGGCATTTAATTTCTTTGTTGTTCCCTCAAAATAGTTCTATATATGGTTGTATAAACCCCACAGTAAATAACAGTTTGAGGAGAATTAAAAGGGTGCATAAAATTTCCAGTGTTTTCGATAGCTGAGTCATAGCAACTCAGAGATGCAATTCAGTAAACTGTGTGGATACACATTTGTCCTGACATAATTGAAATAGTAACATTAATTTTCAGTTCATAAAGAAATTATTAATTAATACCCATCAAGTGTAGCTTATAGTATGTCTTTTAGGGCTAATTCCTACAGAATTAATTTACTTCACAAATACTTATTGAGTGCTCCCCTAAGTACTGGGCATCATCACTCAAGGCATTGGTGATACCACCAAAAATAATAATAACAATAACACAACAATGATAATAAATATATTTCTATCCTTGTGGAGTTCTAGTATTGCATCATATGTTTGCAAACTCAAATATTCATATCTTGCGTAGTGATTAATGCACTTATTTATTTTTTTTTTACATTTTTTTAAATTTTATTATGTTATGTTAATCACCATACATTACATCATTAGTTTTTGATGTAGTGCTCCATGATTCATTGTTTGCGTATAACACCCAGTGCTCCATTCAATACGTGCCCTCTTTAATACCCATCACCAGGCTGACCCATCCCCCCACCTCCCTCCCCTCTAGAACCCTCAGTTTGTTTCTCAGAGTCCATAGTCTCTCATGGTTCGTCTCCCCCTCCGATTCCCCCCTCTTCATTTTTTCCCTTCCTACTATCTTCTCTCTGTCTCTCTCTTTTTTTTTTTTTTTAACATATAATGTATTATTTGTTTCAGAGGTACAGGTCTGTGATTCATCAGTCTTACACAATTCACAGCGCTCACCATAGCACATACCCTCTCCAATGACCATCACCCAACCACCCCCTCCCTCCCACCCCCCACCACTCCAGCAACCCACAGTTTGTTTCCTGAGATTAAGAATTCCTCATATCAGTGAGATCATATGATACATGTCTTTCTCTGTTTGACTTATTTCACTTAGCATAATATCCCATTATGTTTTATTTCCAAAATACTATTTTTGTTAAATGCTCCTCCAAAAAATTTTCTCAAGAAAATACTGCTCACAATATCACTCTTTAGGACAATAAATAATCTGTTATTTATTAATCTGCAGATTAAGTCCTTACAGGAATCATGCAGAAAAGATGTACATTTTTTTTACACCAGGATTTCCCAAATATCTTACCATGGGATCCTTTACCCATGTATCAGTAATTAATTTCCCAGGAAACCACTACCCAACAGAATATTTTGAGGACTGTTTCTCCAAACCAAACCAAACTTTAGGATTACTATATCTGTAATGAAAAATATTATTTTCATGTACACTACTAATGTCAACAATATCCATTCTGTCATTTAAAAAAAAGACTCCTAGTTTTGCCTAGAAGCTTGAATGCTCAGCCACTGAGCACATTTCTCAGATTTCCTTGCAGCATTTTATGACCACATGACTAAATCTGGACAACAAAAATAAGGTTGGGCCAATGACATTTATAGAAAAGTAATGGATAGTTTTATGTCATATGTTTAAAGACAGTTTGCTTCTCATAGACTTTCTCCTTTACTATTTGTGATGTGGTAACAGCAACAGCCACTTAGGTCCAGAGAGGGTGATGGAATTGTCTAACTAACTGAGTCCATTGATAATTTTGTGGAAAAGTTTGCTTTTGGTGAACTGTTACAGAAGATAGAAGTAAACATCAATGTTATATGAGCTAGTATATATTGTATTTAAAAGGAAGACTAGACCAATGCTTACTTTAAGATTATTGAGTGCAAATGTCACATGACACAAAAACCTGGTATTATTGAATTCCTAATTTTACCAATTTTTTAAAAGTTATATGATTGCATAGAGGATAAAGATAATACTTTACTTCCTTTTAGATACAAATTTCCATCAACTTCAAATATTTCAGATTCCAGTAAAACAATCTGTGACCAACAGACTGGCAATCACTAGTGTACTGGATCTTCCTAGATCTCCTAATTGGTTACTAATGGTACTTACGGTCCCTTTGAGTAGTAGTCTGTAAGAGAGGGGGCAGTAAACATTGTACACAGCAGCCTTTCATTATAACTTTCAGATGTTCAGAGGTATCACTCTTTGCAATCACTTTCAATCACCAGCTCCTCTTTTTATATTTCTATCCTACCTAGTGTAAATTTTGTATCATTTTAGGGAAAATGATAACTAAATCTTCCTCATACAAAGTTTAGGTAGAGCTTTTCTATTACACTGAGGTTGAGTCCCACTCAGTAGGGAATGGGCTGCTCTGCAAAATGGTATGTGCTTGTTTTGAGGATTAAATTAGATAATCCCATGAAGCATCTATCGAATGTTAAACTAAATATTCCTGTGCATATGAGTTAATACTGTCTTCATTATCATCATCATCACTTATAACTAACTTTTGAGATCATGGTCCTCACTTTTAGTCCAGCCCACGGTTGTCCTCACATGTTTTTAAGGTTTTTCCTCTGCTCTCTTCCTATTGTAATCCTACAACTTTTTTGAGCACAGGACAAATGTTGTGTTTTCCACGTACACTGTACCCATGAGTTTTTTCCTTCTTTTCTCCTTTAACAGAGCTAATTTAGCATGTATAACTACTGCGACAACTCTTCTCTTTGCATTGTTTCTGTATCTTCTTTTTGCTGTATCACTTCAATGAGATAAGCAGGTTTTTTTTTAGATGTTTTTGGAATAACACACAAGCAGGAAAGAAAATGAAGTACATTCATCTTAAGTGTACAGCTTGATGAATGTTTACCTAGTGTACTCCAATAAAACCAACATTCACATCAAGGTGAAAAGCATTTCCAGGCACCTGTAAGGTTTTTGTATACCTTCCTAGTCTATATCATTCCCACTTTCCCTCCCACAGGAACATCCACTTTCTCACTTATGTAAACATAGATTAGTTTTGCCTACCCTGAAGTAATGTATGGAATCTTATTGTTTAGTATTTCTAAAATGTTTATCTTGAAATAATTATAGATTCAAAAGAAGTTGCAGGGAAATGTACAGGGAGATCCTGTGCACCACTGACCTAGCCTTCCCTAATTTTCACGTCTTGTATAGCTATAGTGTAGTATCATAACCAGGAAACAGGTACTGGTATTTCACCAGTTATACGTACACTCAATCATGTGTGTGAATTGTGTGTGTGTGTGTTTCTCTGCAATGAAATTGCATTTATAGATTTAAGTAACTAAAGCACAACAAGACGCAGAACTACCATTACCATACCCTCTCTGGTACTTCCCTTTTATAGCCACACCCATGCACCTTTACAACACCCATCGACCTTCCACCTTTAAACCTTAGCAAACAGCAGTCTGTTCTTCATCTCTGTAAGTTTGTCATTTTAAGAATATTGTATATGTGGAATTAGTAGTATGTATCCTTTTCAGAGTGGCTTTTGTTTTTTCATGCAGTGTAATTCTTTTGATATTCACTCAAGTTTTGTGCATATTATTAGTTTGTTTTTTATTGTTGAGTAGTATTTCATGGTACAGGTATACCATAGTTTGTTTAGTCATTCACCCATTAAAAAGCATTTGAACATTTTCCAGTTTGGGGCTGTTACAAATAAAGCTTCTAGGAACATCCACATACAAATATGTGTGAACATAAGTTTTCATTTCCCTGGGATAAATGCCCAACATTTTAATTACTGGGTCATATGATAAGTTTATCTTTAGATTTTTTAAAAAAATAAAACACTAAACTTTTTTCCAATGTGTCGTAATATTTTACATTACCATCAGCAATGTATGAGTAATTACGTTTCTCTTCATCCTTGCCATCACTGGAGTCACCACTATTTTTTTTTTAATTTTAGCCATTCTGATATATGTGTTTTAATTTGCATTGGATTGAGGTTTTAATTAGCATTTTCATAATGAGTAATGGTGTTGAACATCTTTTCAAGTGCTTAATTGTGATGTGTGTATGCTTTTTTTAAGATTTAAAAGATTTTTATTTTTATTTTTTTAACATAAGCGTATTTTTTATTATGTTCAATTAGCCAACATATATGTGTATGCTTTTTAATGGAATGTATGTTCATATATTTTTCTAATTTTTAATTGGATTGTTGTTTTTACTGAATTTTGGGCTTGGGGAGTTCTTAAATATTCCAGACATAAATCAAGATAGTGTGGTAGTTACAGAGTGATAGATATATAGATGAATGGAACAAAACCAAGAACTCAATTGACTCACAAAAATTTGCCTAATTGACAAAAGTCCAAAAACAATTTAATAGGGAAGAGATGGACTTTTCAACAAATTGTGCTGGAGCGATTGATATCTGTAGGTAAAAGATAAACCTCAACCTAAGTTTCATACTTTACACAAAAATTAATTCAAAATGGTACATGAAGTTAAATGTAACTCTAAATCTAATGTTTAGAAAAGAAAAAAAACATGGGAGAAAATCTTTAGTATTTGGAGTAGTTTACAAAAATACAATTGACACAAAATGCATGGTTTATGCAAGTAAAAACTTCACAAATTGGACCTCATGAAAATTACTAACTTTGTTAAGAGGATGAACAGACAAGAGCCGACTGGGAGAAAATTTTACCAAATGATTTTAACAGTTTTAAGGGCAGGAATTATATTTGTGTCTCTTCCTCACATTTATCTACAAAAAGTTCCTAAATATAAATAGTATACAGTAAGTTTGAGAATACCTGTTGAGATAAAACCTGAAACTTGGCTGACAGAGACATTATCTTTCTACTTTGGTATCAGGGCAAATAATTCTAGAATACGAGGAGAAAAATTTGATTTAGTATTACATAATTCATGAAAGAAAATGCAAAACTTTTTGAGAGCTTCAATTTTCTGTGGGCCCTATTTCACAACATGTTTCTGTGAGAATGATGTGCATTGTTTACCATGCATGGATCATACTCTAATGTTCTTGTTGACAAGTATAATTGATTGCAGTGGAACTACTCTTGACAGGGCTCAATCTGCTTGCTTTGCAGAATTTGAGTGTCCTACCACAGTGTTGCTTCCAGACAACAGGAAAAAAAGTACCATTCTCCCTGAAAAGTCCTTTAAAGATATAACCTGGCTATCAAATGCCAGTATAGCTGACAAAGTGGCCAGCAAACTGCAAGTACTAGATATCACATGGTGATTATAAAAATTTACAGCTGTCAGCTAAAATGAGAATATCTCCCATGGGTGTGGAAGTAAAATGTGAGGATTAGCTGATGAGGCATTCTGCTCTGGCTTTTTTTCTTTCATGAACTAAGATCACAGAGATGTGAGGATGTCATCCACAAGGTTCAGCAAAATGTTCACCAAAATTTAGAATATGGTATTGGATTTGTTTAAAACATCTTTCTTATATAAGACAGAATTTTTAAACTACTTTGAAAGGCAGGGTGAAGTTGTTATTTGGCAAGATAGACTCAGAAATTATTAAAATGCACTTTAATTAGCATCACACATTTTAAACAATGAGTCGTATTCCAAAGTAGCATAGGTATTGCTGTCATGTTAAGGGTGCTGCTCATTTAAAGATAAGAGTAGGGCCATCAATTTTTTTCAGTCATGTCCAGAGAGGTCTAGGGCTTTTGAGAAAAGAAGGGCTATGGCTAAATTTGATTCAATATTTTCACTTCTCTAAAAGGAACTTCCTTATGATTCAATGTATTCCTAAAATTTTTTGGAAACATGCCTTTATCAAGAAATGTGGGTGAACTCAATACTTTGTTGTTAAAATTTTATCTGAATATGGATGGAGTCCCGTTTACTATAGGAAGGTGGCTAATTCATCATGGTATATAGATAAGTGGAAAGTACAGATACTTTCTAGAGGTGAAGCAGACACAGATAAAGAATGAACAACAACAAAAAAGCATGAACAAGAAATACATAAAGCTTGTTTCTTATAGCTCACATATTACTCTCTCAAGCCATTTAATCACCAAATTTATGAGATTAAGCTACCTTCTTAGGACACAATTCTCTGTTCAATCACTACCTCTCCAATTCAACCCTTTATTATCTCTTTGATATGTGCTACCTGGATTTTTCTGTCTTCAGTTTCTTTCCATCAGATATACATTATTAGGTTAACTTTCTAAAGCACAGTTCTGGCCACAATATTTATAAACCCACAAATGTTACTATCCAGTAAAGCCATAACATATTAGTATGACATTCAAAGTCATCAGCTTTTTGGCCTCAATTTATTATTGCAGAGGTACTTCCCACTCTTTCCCTTCAGATATGCAAGTAAATTAGATATGCCATGCATGGTACCCGCTCTTAATATGGCCTCTTTTCACTGGAACTTCCTTGCTAGCATGTATGATTTATTTTCAGTATTAAACTTGGAGCCAGTATTAAACATTGGAGAAGCCACTTCTTACAATGCACTCAGAAAATATGCAGTATCCTGGGAGGTATGTAATGATTTTATGAGGAAAGAGAATCTGGTAAAAATAAATTTCTTTCCAAAAACTTGAATGGGAAAATACCAGTTGAATGTGTTAATAAGCATGGGTAGTGATGCTAATACATGCATATGTAGGATCTTGAAACATTTGAGGCCATGAGTAGTAAAGGTGAGCTAAAGCTACAAAGAGGTAAAATAAATAATTAGAAGCAGCAAGAGTACATCCTTGTACAACCTGAGAAAGGACTCTAAGAGGGTTGCCAGCAGGATGAGCAGAGAAGGTTAATTCCTGTACGGGAGGCAAACTATATAAGAATTCAGCAATATGAAGGTGGCTCTACAAAACAGGGGTTACCATGGCATTGTCAGTCAGAGGAAGTCTTCCTTGACACCACTTCCCATAATATCCATCCAGGTGATAATGATAGCACCTAATTGGGTATGGATTTCAATTTTGTTATGTTTATTGAGAAATTACTCTTTCTGTTTCCATAAAATTTTTAAGTCCTTCTTGACCCCTCAAGGTGGTTCTAGAGACTGCGCCGTTAGGTGCACAGAAGAGGTAAAGAATGCCTAAGTATGTATTTGGGAACTGGGTCCATTTTCAAGGTCACGATATCACTAGTAATCAAGGAAGTTAGTCCTCTCTAAGTTTATTCCTAAAATGAGTCTTAGTATAGTTTCCATTTAGCAGGTTCAGAGCAGGTTCCATTTAGTAAGTTTGGCTGTTTGCTCTTTAAAAAAATAACTTTTACAAATCAGGCACAACCCAATTATTACTGATACTACAGTCACTTTTTGAATCACTCAATTAAGAAAATGTAGTATGTTAAGTAAAGCGAAGTCTGTATATTATTTTTCCCTTATTGACCCTTGGTTCAAGAATCTTGGGATGACTCAAAGATGTATAGATCTTAATGATACCCCTCATTAGCATCATATCATCATTGATGATCTACCTAGAAAAACAAAACTCTCTGTAAGAGAATAATAAAGACTAACAGGCATATACAATTAATAGAAAATAGCAGTGAAAAATACAACATATACAAGCACAAACATTTGGTGTTGGCCTAGATTCTCCTCTTATTTATGTGTATTTTTCTCTTTATTTTTATACATTGGCAACAAAGTTTTTTTTTTAAATTACAGATTTTAAAATCCATTGAATAAATATAATATTAATATCTCACTATTACACCATTCTGAATTTCAGAAGTTAATTTGAAAACACAGAAAAGTATAACAAAATTAATGACAGGAATCATCATAGATTTTTAAGGCATAATACATAAATTTCAAATGGGATATTTTCTGTGTACATTTTCAAAACATTTTCTGGGATTCTACAAGCACCAAGGCTCAAAATCCGAGTTTCAGGTTGGACTGTGAGAAGTTCTATTTACACATTTTATCCCTCTTACATGTAGACAGTGCTTCCCCTTTTAGAATTAACATCTAGTTATGTCATAATCCATTTTCACATATTTTGTTCTAACATAAAACATGTAATTCAGCAAGTGATAGCTATAAAATGTTTCAGAGTAAATAAGTCTTAGGATCAGTTAAAGGTAAGAAGCAGATTCTTCGAATTTTCTCATTGAGATTTGAAGTGCAGGGAGTAAAGTCCCCTCTCCAGTCTTTTCTTTCCTATCTCAGAAACCGTAATTTCAAATCTACATGCATTTATTCGTTAAGGCTTAGATGCATTATGTTGGAGGAACTAAACTGGATAATCCCATATCTCTCAATGATTTCAGTTTCCTTTAGCTCAGGAAGAAAAAGAAAAAAGATAATCTCCATTAAAAAAAATAATGAATGTTGCAGAGAATTTTCACAGTTTTAAGGATCATGGTGAGGTAATGATAGATATATTTGGGGTGAAGAAATCAACAGTAGCAGTCAAAGGGTACATGTCATTTTAAGAAAAGAGTAAAAAGAATTTGTGTGAATGAAAATGATTTTTCATATTACTACAAAATTACAACTTGGGGCATCTTCTCTGATCTTCAGATTCTATTAACACACCCAGCTATATAGGTGTGATTGCCATCAGATACTTCAAGAACCTTCCTTTGTAATTTTTACCCTCTTGGTTCTACTAGACTAGGGACTAGAACAGAATATAGGCTCTAGACTACTGACCATGCCTCCTGTATTAGTTTGTTTATACTTGGAATGCCTTTGTCTGGATCTATATAAATATGTCACCATTCAAGAATAAATTCCAGGGGCGCCTGATGGCTCAGTTGGTTAAGTGACTGCCTTCGGCTCAGGTCATGATCTCAGGCTCCTGGGATCGAGCCCCGCATCGGGCTCCCTGCTCAGCGGGAAGCCTGCTTCTCCCTTTCCCACTCCCCCTGCTTGTGTTCCCTCTTTCGCTGTCTCTATAAATAAATAAAATCTAAAAAAAAAAAAGATAATTTCCAGTAAAATTTTTGGACAGCTGTGTGAGCATAGCTTAATCCCTCACCCTCCTCCAACCTTTCTTAAATAAAGTGATCAATAACTATAAGGAAAAGCTTAACTCAATGATGAACTTGAGACACATGTTCTGTCTGTTGCGATCTGCCTGCTAAAACAGTAGAGAATTTATCATAGATAAAATGTAGATGAAGTTTGATGGAAGGGGATGTTTAAAGTTGACGCCATATTATTCCTTCAATTCGAAGTTGAGTACACTTCAGCAATAAATAGAGGATGCATTTGCAACATACCACTAACACTTCTAACACCAGAAGCCTGTATAGTAGAGGACTTGTTCCAGGAAAAAGCTATGCTGCAAGCAGAATCTTCCTGAAGAGACAGTCACCAACACGGGCCAAAACTGTCTCTGGATATAGTATGTTAAGCTTTAAATGGAGTAGACTCTCAATATTGTTCATTTGAACCATAGTATCTGGCATAATATAGATGCTCCAAAAATGTTTTTATTGAATAAAATCTATTTAAATCTGTATGCCAAAATAGATTGAATCCCATATTGTGGGATATTTTTCCACATTGTAATAGGAGAGTGTAAACTAAATACACAATAATAATTTAAAAGAAAATAGTATGGTTAGGAAAAATTCCAAAGTATTAAGTAAAAGACAGGATTTTTGTTTTTTTAAGATTTTATTTATTTATTTGACAGAGAGAGGAGAGCGAGAGCAGGAACACAAGCAGGGGGAGTGGGAGAGAGAGAAGCAGGCTTTCCGCCGAGCAGGGAGCCCAACGTGGGACTTGATCCCAGGACCCTGGGATCATGACCTGAGCCGAAGGCAGACGCTTAACAACTGAGCCACCCAGGCACCCCAGGATTTTGTTTTAAACAGTGAAATAAACAAGTTCCACAGACTAAAACATAAAAATTTGATAGGAAATATCTCTAAAAATCTCATGGTAAGTTAGAAAGTACTGCAATCATCCACCATCTGGTGATTGTTTATAAAATGAATTGTACAGGGATGTAGACATTTCTATTGGGATTTAATAAGTTAGAAGAACAAGAATGCACAAAATATTCTGTACAAGTATTATAATTAGGTGGTGTTCCAATTTCATACAATAAAGGGTACTGGTATGTGGATATCCAATTCTCCCTTCAACTTTATAATATGGGTGACTGCTACCTCGTTCATGTTTCAGATCCCATATCTTTATAGAAGCTTGTGTGTATTTGAGATTTGAGGGTGGAATATGCAGGGAAATATTTAAGGACTATGAGATTCCACTTTGACTAATTCTGGTCAAGATTAAGTGATAATCATGCTCTAAAATAAATAAATTCATTTTGACAAAATGATAAAGATGAGTTTTCAATGTTCAAAAATTCTGTGTTAATACATGAGCATTTAAACAAACATTACTTTATGTTTTTTATTTTATTATGTTATGTTAATCACTATACATTACATCATTAGTTTTTGATGTAGTGTTCCATGACTCATTGTTTGCGTATAACACCCAGTGCTCCATTCAGTAAGTGCCCTCTAATAACTATCACCAGGCTAACCCATCCCCCCACCCCAGGACCCTCAGTTTGTTTCTCAGAGTCCATAGTCTCTCATGGTTCGTCTCCCCTTCCGATTCCCCCCCTTCATTTTTCCCTTCCTGCTATCTTCTTCCTCGGGCAAACATTAATATATTTTGTTCATTTTTCCTTTTCTATGCTAGAAAACAATTCTCCATTTTCTCTAATTGAATCATTAACAAGATAGCGGTGAATTTGACTGCTTCTTTGAATAACTTGAGTCTCTTTAATTTTTTTCTCAAGTATTGTTAGAATCAGAAACTATGCTTGCCCAGAGGACATCTGGAAAAATTAACACTGCTCTTTTTCACTACCATTGTGAATTTATCAGTGATTATAGAGAGGAAAAAAGATGACTACATGAACTTTTGAGGAAATATCTCAAGATATTAACTGGCATAAGATGTATTGAGTTTTCTCTCTAATCGATCAGTCAAATCATGCCACCTTCAATATTCTTTATTATTTTTTCTGAACAGAAATAATCTAAAAATGTGGTTACATATAAGGTAAAAAGTGTTCCATTTAAAAAAAGTTTGCTTCTATTACAAATTAGCTGTTTTTTACAAGCTACTCAGTTTAATAGGACAATGTGGAAATATGCATATAGGTCACAAGAGGAAAATGAATAATAGATATAGTGGAATCAAGATTTGTATATAGAAAGAATAAATCTATTATAAGCTAATTGCAATGTGAAAATATTAAATATTACTATACCTGTATATGTTATTTTATTGTCTACCTCATGACCATTAATTAATTAAATTTTAATATAAAGCATATGGAGTGTTCTTTCCTCTTAGGAATTTCTTCCTTTTGAGTGAATCTGAATTACAGTGGAACTGCATGAGTATCATTGAGGCAAAACATTGCATTGTGGGGCATTGTGGGTCTGGAACGAAGGTCTGAGTTAGGACCAAGAGCATGAAATGCTAGGACTATTTGTCTGATAATAGAAGATGTTAACTGAATTTCATTACCTTAGATGTTTTGTGGTCCAATTAAAAGTATTTAGTAGAGAATTTTTCTCTGTATTATTTTATAAGCCATTGTTGCTTCCTAAGTCCATGTTCAAGGATGTTGATAATGATATATATATTTTTTATTATGACTAACAACTTCAGTTGTTTTATATTTAAACATGGGCAAAAGCTGTTTCAATCTGTCCCATTTTAGGGTTACATTGGGATGGAATATTCACATTTTATTTTAGATAAATCATATGCCTTGCTGAACATCAATATTTCCAGTAAGCCACACATGTGCAAAACAAACAAATCCATGTGCACGGTTACACTTGTCTGATTTTAGAATTAAAGATAAACAGAGTCAGCCTAAGGCAAATTTGTGATGAAAGAGATGTTATTGTACATCAGCTCATCTACTTCCTTCTATTTGCTTCCAGAATGAAACATCTTTTTCTAAGCTTTGACAACCCTCTTCCTCCTTCCTTTCCATGATCCCTATCATGAGATAGACTGACATATTTATTATATATCTACTGGTTTAATATTTGAAATGAAAGAACATAAATAGAATAATTAATAGAGAACCCCTCTTGCTTTATTTTGTAGCCTACATTGTATGCTAATTATGCGATTAATAAAACTAAGAAATAGTATGTCAAAACCTGTCTTGGGAATGAAAAGGCATGAGAGTGAGTTCATGGAGCTCTGTATTGTTCTAAAGTTTGCATGTGTGTGAAACAGAAATAGCTATAAGGACATCATACACCTGATTTTTTCTTTCTCCCAGCCTCTTAAAATTTGCCTACCTTATGAAGTTCAGTAACACTAAATTTTTATGACTGTTAATATACAAAATCCCTGTTACACATCTTTCTTTACTAAAGAGGTTCTTAAAGTGTGGTCTGCCTATGACTGGTAGGTAGTCTAAGAAACTCTTGTCAAGATGTCCACAAGCTCAAAACTATTTTTATAACACTAAGAGATTATTTACCTTTTCCACTATGTTGACATATGTACTGATGGTGTAAAAACAATGGTATATAAAATTGATGGTTCCTTAGTACAAATCAAGGTAGTAGCCCCCAAAAGTACTAGTTGTCATTATGTTCTTCACTTCAGGAAATTGTCTTTAAAAAAAAAAAAGCAGATCCATTTAAGATTGTCCTTTTTTTTTTTTTAAAGATTTTATTTATTTATTTGACAGAGAGAGACACAGTGAGAGAGGGAACACAAGCAGGGGGAGAGGGAGAGGGAGAAGCAGGCTTCCCGCCTAGCATGGAGCCTGATGTGGGGCTCGATCCCAGGACCCTGGGATCACGACCCGAGCCGAAGGCAGACGCGTAACGACTGAGCCACCCAGGGGCCCCTAAGATTGTCCTGTTGAAACAGAAAAATTAATGATTGTACTTACCTGAGTAAATGTGTTTTTAATATTCTTTGTGACACAAGGGCAAGTAGACTAAAAGCACTTCTGATGCAGAGATAAGGATGATGGTTGTATTGAAGAAAAGTGCTTGTGTGATTGTGAGATTCGTGAGCGGAGTTGGCCATTTTTTTAACAGAACACCATTTTTATTTGAAAAAACAAGTGGCAGACAAAATTTGATTATTCAGACTTGGGCATTAGACTGACATTTTCTGAAAAAAATAAAGAAATGTCTGTCTGTTGTGAAAAACAAATTATAATATTTATTGCCAACTCTAAGATTCAAGCTCTTAAGGGAAAATTAGATTTTGGGGAAACTTGTGTCATCAGAGATTGACAGTTTATAGACTGAATACTTAGGTTTCTTTTTGATGAAAGCAGTGTTAATAATGATTGTGATTATTTTGGATACTATATAATGAATTGTGTCAAAATATGAGAGATCTGCCTAACTCAGTGAACCAATATTTTCTAAATGACCAACTCTTGATGTTGCATTGCATGAAATTAAAAAATATGAAATGGCAATGCAAAATGTTACAAAATTATGCATGAATAAATGAGCCGGTCAAAATGTAAGATAGAATACAAAATCTTCCATGATATTTATGATTTGGTATTCCACATTACAATAAACCTTTAAGAAATTCTGACTTGTTAAGTGTTGTTTAGTAACAAAGAGAATTTTGATGATTATTTTAATAGATGTTAAAATATCCTTCCACTTCCTTACTGTTATGCCTATGTGAGGCCAGATTTTCTTCATATATTTTAACCAAAAATTATAAAACTACATGTTGAAATGCAGACACAGGTATTACAAACCAGCTAACTTCTATTAAGCCAAACATTTAAAAAAATTGTAAAAAATTTAAACAATGCTTTTTTTACGGACTTTTGTTTTAGAAAATATAGTTATTTTTCACAAAAATTGGTTGTTTGTTAATATATGATGAGCTTATTATTGTTATATTTAATAACAAATATATTTTAAAATAATCATTTGCTGTTATTAATACAATAAATATTGATAGAACTAAGCGACCTAATCACTCTTTGCATTCTTCAAAAATTTTCAAGGTTATAAAGGGTTCCCAAGAACAAAAACTGCTAGAACTTCTGCTTTATTACATTTTCACCTTCATAGAACCTATAAGTGTCTCCATATTTGACCTACAGCAGAGCTAGTTTGTACAAAAATTTTCCAATTATCATCTTTAAGGATGTGTGAATTTTATACTACTAAAAATGGAATTTAAAAAGGAGAAACATTTTTATGTCATTATCTTATAATTTCACTAGATACTAAACTTTGATGTTAGAATATTCATACAATTTTGATCAAGTTTTGTTAAGGAATTTTTTTTTTTTAACTCTTGGTAAATCATTTAAGCTTGATATAACTCAGTTTGCCATGATAAAAACTACCTCCATTATTCTTATTAAATTATCATGTGTCAGGGACCCCTAAGTGGCTCAGTCAGTTAAGCATCTGCCTTCGGCTCAGGTCATGCTCCAGGGTCCTGGGATCGAGTCCTGCATCAGGTTCCTTGCTCAGCAGGGAGCCTGCTTCTCCCTCTGCCCACTCCTCCTGCTGTGTTCCCTCTCTCGCTGTGTCTCTCTCTGTCAAATAAATAAATGAAATTTTTAAAAAAAAGCTTATAAAAATAAATAATCATGTGTCAGAATAACACATACTGGTCAAAAAAGTTTTCATGTGTAGATTCCACAGAAATCCTAAAGATAATAACATAAATCTATACAAATGATATACATGAGAATGGATAATGAATATCTTAAGAGGATATGGAAAAGCAAAGAAAATATTAAAATTTAAAGTATTTACTATTGTTTAGTTAATTTAAGTATAAGAGATGAAATACAGTAATGTTCAAAAGTGTTTATAGTAATAAAATTATTATAGAAAAAAGATTGTGCTGGAGAGAGATGACTTTGGGTATAAAATTAAATAATAAAATAATATTACATATAAAATTTTCCAGTTTTCAAGAGCCATGGTATTTAAATTGCTTTTCAAGAAAAAGTAGCAGTAAGGCTCATTACATAAACAATAAGAATTCAGTCATCTATAAAAGTATCAGAATGTTTAGAAAGAAATTTCCTTAAAGTATATTGCAAACCTTTTAAAATTTCCATAACAATAATCTACATTACAATTAAATATAACATAGTTTATCTTGAGTGTTCTAATTTAATATTATATAGTTTATCTTATATCTGTTGAACTTATTATTTTAAAATTTATTTCACATGTGTAGTCATTTTAAGAGTCAGATGTAAACCTGACCTGATTTCAAGGACTTCTTATTTATATTTATATATTATTATATGTCTGTCTTCAACTAGTCAGATCTTGAAAGTAAAGATAATGACAGTAATGTTACCTAACATTTCTTGAGGGTCTAGTATACACAGACATGTTGGCAAGTATTGTCTATTATCTGTAAACTTACAACTACTCTGTGCTGTAGAGATTGACACAACTAATAGGACACATTCTCCTTTGCAATCATGGTCCCTGGGATAACGAATATGAGGATACAATAGAAAGACACTTTTTACCTGGCAGATTATTAACTGTATTATGTTCAACTCGGTAACATAGGAGTCAAACTATGTGTTGTTCCCAGACTGATTCAGATAATTTTACATAATTTATACAATTTCTAAATTATAAAAATTTAACCAGTTATCTGTCAACAGTTGCATCCCTATCTGAAAACAGCCTCTAAACTATCCAGAGGCAGATAAAAGGACAGGAAAGAAAACACCTTATCAGACTGTTCAGCTGGTTGCTGCATTTTAAAATTCTAATTGGGTTGATGTTATCTACTAACTGAAATATTCCATACCTTCCTTCCTCCTATCCAAAGTAAAAATAAATAAATAAATAAATTCCTGATTTCTAAATTTTGCATAACAAATAATGGAAAATGCACATTTTTTTAACTTTATAGTATATGAACTTGCTATATTTATTTTTCTGTTGGCAGGGATTTAAATTGTTCTCAAATTTTTATATTACAAAGTATCCTGCTAAGCAGATTTTTTTTAAATTAACATATAATGTATTGTTTGTTTCAGGGTTACAGGTCTATGATTCATCAGTCTTACACAATTCACAGTGCTCACCATAGCACGTACCCTCCCCAGTGTCCATCACCCAGCCACCCCATCTCTCCCATCCCCCCTCTACTCCAGCAACCCTCAGTTTGTTTCCTGAGATTAAGAGTCTCTTATGGTTTGTCATCCTCTCTGGTTTCATCTTGTTTCATTTTTCTCTCCCTTCCCCTGTGATCCTCTGTCTTGTTTCTCAAATTTCTCATATCAGTGAGATCATATGATACTGTCTTTCTCTGATTGACTTATTTTGCGTAGCATAATACCCTCTAGTTCCATCCACGTCATTGCAAATGGCAAGATTTTATTTTTTGTTGGCTGCATAATAGTCCATTATATATATATATATGTGTGTGTGCGTCTGTGTGTGTGTATACACACGACATCTTCTTTATCCATTCATCTGTTGATGGACATCTTGGATCTGTCCATAGTTTGGCTATTGTGGACATTGCTGCTATAAACATTGGGGTGCACATGCCCCGTCGGATCACTACATTTGTATCTTTGGGGTAAATACCCAGTAGTGCAATTGCTAGGCCTTGGGTAGCTCTATTTTCAACTTTTTGAGGAACCTCCATACTGTTTTCCAGAGTGGCTGCACCAGCTTGCATTCCCACCGACAGTGTAGGAGGTCTCCCCTTTCTCCACATCCCCGCCAACATCTGTCGTTTCCTGACTTGTTAATTTTAGCCATTCTGACTGGTGTGAGGTGGTATCTCATTGAGGTTTTTGATTTGGATTTCCCTGATGCTGAGTGATGTTGAGCACTTTTTCATGTGTCTGTTGGCCAGAAAATGTGCATTCTTAACCCTTTACTTAAATTCAGATGCAAAGGCAAAGTTATATAGTGAAGACTAACACAATTAAGTGTAAAGAATGAAAACATTACAAAGTTAGATACAAATTATAGTAATTTGAGACAAGAAGATCTTTTAGAGCACAGAAAAACTTAGGAAGTTAGATTTTATATTACATTATTTTCTCTTTGAGTTCATTTCTAATTAACTCACAAGTTAGGCTTCTAGTGTGTGCAAGAGCAATGCTTGCAGGAATTCATGTTTGGAAGGGCCCCTTTTGATTATACCGCACAGCCTCCTGTAAATTCTCCTTTCAGTTTGTTTGTTTGTTTGTTTTGGCTAATAAGATTTTCTCAACAGCAATTTAAGAAAAATAAAATAACTATGTCAGTGGTCTTCTTTACCCCATGCCACTAAACAGAGAGTAGGTAGGAAAATTAGCAAGAATTGTTGCAGAATGTGGTTTTTAAGTAAATTGTAGAATTTTTTTTTTTTTTTTAAAGATTTTATTTATTTGACAGAGAGAGACACAGCGAGAGGGAACACAAGCATGGGGAGTGGGAGAGGGAGAAGCAGGCTTCCCCGCGGTGCAGGGAGCCTGATGCGGGGCTCGATCCCAGGACCCTGGGATCATGACCTGAGCCGAAGGCAGACGCTTAACGACTGAGCCACCCAGGCGCCCCGAGTAAATTGTAGAATTTTTGATACTCTTTCATTTGATGATAAACCACAACAAAAGAGTAAGCCTTAATATGCATCAGTCACTATGCTCTAAAGGATATAAAGAGGAACAGATATGACCTGAAATTTTAAAGCTGATGGTCAACGTGTAGGGGAGAAACAAGCTTAATGTTTTTACTTTTGTTTGCAATTAATTAGCAAATACTTAAATATAACAATTATACTTGAACGTATGTAAGATATGTAAAATATATTTAAATAAATATATAAATTAAATATATTTATTTTAAATGTACAAAAATAAATATAATAATTATATTTATTGAACTGTGAACTGTGCTAGATGTTGGAAATGCAAAAGTAAAAAAGCTTATAGCCCAGAGGGAAAACAAGTATGCCAGTAAGTAAAATTAAGCTAGTTGCATTACTTGAGGTAGTATCCCACAGGGAGAGAAGTTATTGTATCTTCTTTAGAAGCCAGGTTCAAAAGTATTATGTGTTTGTGTGTGTGAGCACACATATATATTTATGTATGTATATATTTATATTCTTTGCCATTCTGAAGCTAACTCAAAGACTTACTTGGTATAATATGCCCTTCTGCAATCTACCTGCAGTATTCTTACTAAAACACATCAGGGAGCTGACTTTGTTGTTGTTTTTTTTTTATTGTTGTTGTTACTTTTTTATTCAAAATATACAGAAGATGAGATTTTTATACATTTTAGGATTTTTTGAAAGATTTTATTTATTTGAAAGAGAGAGAGAGAATGGGGGTGGGAGTGGCAGAGGGAGAGGGAGAAGCAGACTCCCTGCTGAGCAGGAAGCCAGATGTGGGGCTTGATCCTAGGACCCTGGGATCATGACCTGAGCCCAAGGCAGATGCATAACCACTTGAATGACCGAGGCACTGCTAGGATTAATTTTTAAGTAAAAATGCCATTTTGGACAATAATCAAAATTGAGGAAAAATAGAAGATTCACTTTGTTCCAATATTGATTTTTATGAATTTTAGAAATGGATTTGTGCATATTGCAAATGATGAGGGGATAGAAGTGAGTTGTGAGAATCACCAATTGCATGATCAACAAATAGAAGTCACAAGTTTTCCCAAGACGGTGTTGGCTCTCTGACAACCAAGACAACCCACCTGGATAGCATAATTTTATCCATCAGTTCGCTGATGCAAGAGTCAACATATGATGATAAAATTTGGGAATCAATATCTAAAGAGATAAATTACACTTACCCAATTAGAGATACTAATATGTAATATAAAAATAGAATCAAATAAAACAATAAAATATAATGAGTTTCTTCTGTTGTCATAGAATAGTGATTAAGTGGTACATCATGGTACCCTACAGATAAAGTAAGATTACATGCATAGGATGTTACTAAATAAATCTGGTGTGCATTTGAGTTGGTTGTTCTATTTTCAGTTAATTTGGGAAACTCAGGTAAACATCTAGTCAAAGAAATCAACATGTAGAGTACATGTTTACTAAAACTTTTACTTTTATTGTATGTTAGTGTGTGTACAACTGATTATAAGAGTATTATGATAGTATACTAGATAGAACGTGTATAAAGCATGACAATGTGTTTTATTTTCCAGTCATCGTTGTTTCACTACATATGTTTTCTTACTAAATCACACTAAATAGACTGGGAATAACTAGGTACTTGGGACAATATGCTAGTGTTCAAACTGTCTTTAGGAGGTAGGAAAGTCTAAAGTCAATTTAACAAGTTAAAATCTAGAGGTAGAGCATATGAGATCATTCCCTTAGGGAAGAAATGTATCATCTAAAAATAAGTCAGTATTATCTATCATAGGATTTACTGTGGTTTTCTTATTTCTTTTCGAGTACCCATACTTAATGCTGCAGCAACCTGAAGAAAAGGCAACCCAGTCTCACTTTTATTTGTTTTCTTTTACTGAATAAAAAGCAAATTCATTAAAGTGTTTCTTTTATTATTTTTACTATCAAATACAGAAGTAGAAAAGATTTCATATATATGGCTTAACATATTTGGAAAGGTGAGCCATAGATGGCTTTTCATTCATTTCAGTGGAAATTTGATTTTTATAATATAAAATTGTAAATCCAATTATTAAAAAATCTTGCAACAAAGAGAAGCACAGAGGAATTGTATGAATTCTTGTCATTGCATATTTCTCCACGGGGATTGTTGTACAGTTAAGCTTTCATGTGAATAGAGATATAGATATATAGCTAGATCTATAGATTTATAGAGAGGTATATATAGATATATATAGATAGATCAATAGATTTATATATCTGTAGATACCTATATATTTATATCCATTGCATTTAAAGATTTATTCTGTTGAACGACCTGTGGTCAGGTTGTGTTTCTGCTACTTATTGGTAATGTTATTTTAAAAAGTCATTTAATTTCCCTGGAAGCAGGATCCAATGGGATATTAAATGTGACTTAATTATCTGGACTTTGGCCAAAAATAATAGGTTCAAGACCATTTGCATAAGACAGTCCAAGAAATTATGAAACCTACTGTGTGACTCTTAGTTCATCCCTCTTCTAGAGTTTATAAGAAAAGTCAAGGAGACTAATCAAGAGATGACAGAAGTGGGGATTTCATACGGAGAATTGACAGTATACAGTCCACATCAGTGCATAGCTCTGTGGGGAAAGAAATGACCGTATTCACCCATGTTCCAAAATAACTAAGGTGAGCTTTAGAGAAATTTAAGGCAAATTGACATTGGTTTCCTTGGGCTTGGGTGTGTCATATGAACTGGTTCTTACTCATATTTTAAAACATCTGAAGACCAGGGCTGGCTAGACCCATCCCTGATTTCAGAAAGAAGGGTAAAGTCAAGAATGGAAGTACAGCCATCACTAATGGCGTGACAAAGATTTCTACTTCCTGTTGGTTGCAGATGGATGCCAAGAATGAATATGCAAATTATTTTGAAAAGGGCTTTCATCCAAGGATATAAAGGAGGTGGAAGTAACAGTAAAAAGAAAGTTTTTGTGGAGTGGTTGGCCAAATACCTGGGGCGGAGAGGGAAGGAGTAAGTAGTTAGCAATGAAAATAATCAACTGCATGACCAAGAAAGAGACTAAGTTCCATAATAATACACAAAAGCTTTTGGGTGAGGAAAAAGACTGCATTAAGATAGCTACCATACATGAGGGTGACTGCCAAGAAAGAACCACTGATATGTTGTAACATGAGGAATTTTTTTTCCCTCTTTCCCCCTCTTGCAAACCTGTTCAGTCCTTGAAAGCTCAGGGAATGGGGGTAAATGGCCAAGCCAAAAAAAATAAAATAAAATAATGAATAAAAGCACACCCATTTTTTTTGTCTATCCCTTGTAGCCTTTGGAGCCTGAGTTAGGCCTGAACTTGAAGGAAGAAAGTATTTAAAATAGTTAAGAGATAGATATTAGATTTTACTAGACTTTTGAAAACTGAAAAGAAAAGTTAATATCTTGAAGTTATTGGAAAATCTTGCTTAGATTTAACTATCAGCAGTGATAAGACAGACTAATGCTTTCTATGGTATACATAATAAATAGAATAATGTTTCTCCCACACACACTCAATGAAAGATATAGTCAGTTGGTTTTGGTAAAAAACATTTATTAATTGTTTTCTCTTGCCTATTCATGTAAATCCTTTAGTGTACATATATTGATCTTTCAGTAATCATAAATGGTGGATATGATTAACATACCATTTGACAGAAATACAGACAGACTTAAAGTGATTAAGTAATACTTCTAAAGGCATATAGCCAATACAAGAGAATGCCTGCATTTTGACCAAGGTCAATCTGACTCCAAAGTATTGACTATGACCATTTCTCAGTCTCATTTAATATACTCTCTCCAAATATATTATTAGCCAAACTTTACAACCAGAATAATTTATACTCATCTGACCTGACTCCAGGGTAAAATAAAAAAGGGGCAATATCTTCCTGGCATCACTTTTATGAATGCCTTTCCCCAGGGCTATTTTATAAACTCATTATATGGAAGAGATACAGGGTGGGACATGATAAATATCACCTGTGCACCTCCATATCAACATAAAAGTTCTCCTGACTTGTCTTAAAAACTGAGTCGAGGACAACTGTGTAAATATTTATATTAATGAATCAAGGTTTAGGAAAAAAAAAATCAACCCATGTGGCAGGTTTAGAAAATTGTATTAGAGTGTTTGTTTCCACTTGATCCCATATAGCTCTAAATAAAATCTCAGACTTTATCCCTGAAACTTAGCAAATGATAATTAGATTTTGAAGCAGTTTTCTCAGTTTACTCTTTTAAGGTTGGTGATTCCCAACACTGATGTAAAATTCATATGGTTCAGTGGGTATTTTACCTTTCTAATGCACTTTTGCCAAAGAGGACTTCAGATGGAACTAAGATTCCATTTCAATAGGGTAATATTTTAATTGAAGTAATCAATCTTTCCCCAATTGTTATAGCAGGTATCCATCAGTGCATTGTATAAATCAAGACATATTGTTACAAAATAAATTGCTAAAAAAAATTATCCAAAATCTAATTTACAAAACCTGCATGATAGTTATTAGTTTCTTTTTAAGGACTACAGGTGCACAGAATTGGTTTAATTAAAATCCTTTCTTCCTGAAGTGTATCCTCATTTTCCATGAATGATATTATTTTATTTTATTTTATTCTTATTGTGTTTTACTTTACTTTATTCTCTAACAGTAGAATGAATACCTATGTACCCCAAACAAGAGCATAACTAATAATTTGTACATACTTGTGTGCTTTTATCATCTCCATGCATCTCTTTCATTGTAAACATTCTAATTTTTGCCTTTATTATTTTCTTTTCTTTTTTTTTTTTTTAAGATTTTATTTATTTATTTGACAGAGAGAGACACAGCGAGAGAGGGAACACAAGCAGGGGGAGTGGGAGAGGGAGAAGCAGGCTTCCCGCTGAGCAGGGAGCCTGTTGTAGGGCTCGATCCAAGGACCCTGGGATCATGACCTGAGCCGAAGGCAGACGCTTAACGACTGAGCCACCCAGGCGCCCCCCTTTATTATTTTCTTACTTTGTGTATTGTGCTACAAATTTTGATTGGTGCTATTGTGTGCAGTTTAATGTCACTGATTTTCATGGCTGTGTAATAATTCATTATGTACATATGATGATTTGGTAATCAAATCTTCTGCCAGTGCGCACTTAACTTGTATTTTTTCTGGATTAATTTTTTTTTTACTATTGCACAAGAAGGGATAAGGATGTTGGGGGTGCCTGGGTGGCTCAGTTGGTTAAGCATCCAACTCTTGGTTTCAGCTCAGGTCACGATCTCAGGTTGTGAAATTGAACCCTGTATCAGGCTCCGTGCTCGGTGTGGGCGTGAAGCCTTCTTAAGATTTTCTCTCTCCATCTCTCTCCCTGTGCCCCCCCACCCCATGCATGTGCATGAGTGCACACACTCTCTCTCTCTCTCTCAAAAAAAAAAAAGTTATCATATATGATCCCCAATATATATGTGCAAGGAGTTATGTGCTAGGATGTATGGTAGGCAGTGTTCAGTATTACTCAAATTGTTTTCCAAAGGTTATACCAATTTTTACCCCATAGTAGCAATCTGTAAGAGATTCAGTCAGCCATTGGCCTCTGAAATATTTGATATATTTGGTATATTGATCCTGAATTTTCTACTAACTGATTAAATGTAAAATATTATCTCATTGTAACCTCAATCTGCATTTCCCTGATCACTATGAAGACTTAATTAAACCTTTATATATTAATTGGCCATGTGTTTTTCTTTTTGTATTTTTTATTCACTTCATTTAAAAAATTCTAGTGATTATACTGAATTATCCCAAAATGCCAGAACCTGGTGATTCCCCAAATACATATTAAGTGTTTGGATTGAGGTACTTCTAAAAACAACGAAATATAAAATAGTCTTAAATAAAATAAAAGAAAATGACTTTGCTTTTTGGCTGCTTGCTGGGCCAATAAAGTAGCCCCATTATGTTCTGTAAACATACTTGTTATTTAAAAGAATATATGCCATCATTATAAACTTAGTTTATAATAATCCAAATTATAAATATATGAATTACAGAATAGAATACTAAGCCTAGAAATAAATTATATTCTATGATAATATTTCATTTCAGATAAAGAAAGCATTGCATTCTGTTATGCAGTATTTTGTTTCAGATACAGCATTGCATTTTATTATATACAACTTATTAATAGATATCTGTATATAATTAAAAAAAAATATATATATATATTTAAAGAACATAAGTGCCTAGTAGATAACTAGGCAAAGAAGATAAATAGGCAGTTTGCAAAGAGAAAAACAAAATGAAACGAACAAAGAAAAGGTGAATGATTAATCTTTATAGTCATCAAATAAAGTGCAAATTAACACAGGGAGTATAATTTTATGCTTCTTTAGAAAAATGGATTCTAGTTCTCACTGTGGGCAGGGATTAGTCAAGCAGTTACCCCATATACTGTTACTACTGGTTCCTATGTGTATAACATTGGAGGGAAAGTGGATTATGAAAATGAATTAGGAACCATAAATGTTTCATAACCTTGGCATAGGAACTGGCTTCCAGGAAACTATCTTAAAAAAAAGAAAGAAAGAAAAAAAAAAACTATAAGGTAAAACTTCTCATGGTATTAATTTAATTATGGACAACTATAAATAGCTTAGACACCGAATATATATGTGAAATTAAGTTAAATTACCCCTTGAGGCAGAAAGTCCTCTATATTCTCCAGCTATATAATTTCAGTCATCTAGCTGTAGCATCTCTTTAATTCAGGGATGGGCTTCCGACACCCTCAACCTATCCCTACCCTTCGACTCAGTCCTGACTTAATCTGTCTTTTCTATATGGCCTCACAGTATCCTGTGAATGACTTATCTTCATTAGAGCTTTCATTTAATTTCCTGGAAAGTAATGCAGATGTCAGCCGGGCACTTTTGGCTCTTCTGCATCGAGGGAGACTTATTATTGCCTCAGTTTCTCTATTTGCAAATGCAAAGCTATTCTCAAGATTTGTGGAGAAGCATACTTTTTCGTGTTTAGCTCTGGGCTACTGCTCCATGATAGCCATCCCTGTCCAGGCAAAAATGAAGGGAAACCCCTTATTCCACAAGTGTCCACTAACCTTCTGGTATCTTTTTCAGCAGTTTTGAGTTTACATCTCAGGAAAGTGAATATTTCAAATTGTTTACAGAAATTTGTACTCTGCCTTTCTACCATTCCATCAAGGAATTTCCACCACTTCTCTCTTCACTCAGCATAGTTGTCTGACTTGTAATCTCTGTTGCCTTTTTTTCACATACCTAATGCCCTTTCCTTCTCAGGATCAAAGTCAAATTTCTCTCACTGTTTCATTTTCTCAGGCCAGGTAATTCTGCCATCTCCCTTCTTACCTCAGATACCCATACATCTATATCATGGGTACCTGTGTCATTTTTTGCCTCAGTTATTTTATAAAGTTATTTTTCTAAGCAGACAATTATTTAGAAAATAACATTTTTACCATCTATGTATTTTTTTAACTATTATTTATTATACATGTATGTTTACCTGTCACTTCTCTTATTCATTATGAATTCAATAAAGTCAGATAGCACTACTCTTTTAAGTTGTTACACATGGCATCTTGAAAAATACATTTTATAAGTGCTCAATAAGTATTTTTAGGTGCTCAATAAGTATTCATAAATGATGAATAATTTAGCAATATTTTGGGTGATTTTTTTCATTTTTATTAATTTCATTTTTGTTTTATTGATCTCTAGGCAGATGGCATGTGTTCTTTGTTATATAAAATAAATTAAACATGTAATGATTAAAAAGGCATGACCTAGAAAATGCTATGGAGAATTCATAGAGAAGCAAGTTTCAGATAAAACTGCCATCATCTGATCAATGACACACAGCACTGTGTAATGATTCACTACTCTGTTTAGAAAAAGATGATCTCGGGGCGCCTGGGTGGCTCAGTTATTAAGCGTCTGCCTTCGGTTCAGGTCATGATCCCAGGGTCCTGGGATGGAGCCCCACATCGGGCTCCCTGCTCCGTGGGAAGCCTGCTTCTCCCTCTCCCACTCCCCCTGCTTGTGTTCCCTCTCTCGCTGTGTCTCTTTCTGTCAAATAAATAAAAAATCTTTAAAAAAAATAAATAAATGGAACAGAGGATGAGCTGTATTTAAAAAAAAAGAAAAACATGATCTCCTAAATATTAAATAGTAAGTATGGTATCATTGACATATATACATGCTAAATTTAACTGAAAAACTACCTAGATTTTGAAATTCAAACCCATTTTTGTTGAGATTTAGTGAGACCGAGAGGAAAAGGATATTAGCCTACACCTGAGAAAACCTGGATTTTATGTCTGAATAAAAGAAGTTATGAATGAGTATAGGTCAGAACTTACTATTTTGGCTTGACATTCTATATCACAGGAGCATAAAATTAGGATCATAACTAGATTGAAACAGAAACTGTGGTTCAAGGAGGTGTCATAGACAAAGTGTGTGTGTGTGTGTGTGTGTGTGCGTGTGTGTGTGTGTGTGTGTGTGTGTTGCATGTTACTAAAATAGAACATAGAGAGCTTTGATTTCTTCCAAAGAGATACACTTATTATAAGGATTAAAGGAGAAACCGTTTATTTAAAACCATTGTCTGGCATTTTAAAAAACTACAGGTTTAAAGGAAGAGACATTCTAAAGAACATGTAAGTAGGGACAGAGGAGGTGGGGAGAAGCAGAAATGACATCATGTCAGTGTCCTGATGAGTAATATACAAATCCTGCCCAGCTGGAGAAATAGGTTCATTTTCACTTAGCATAATGCCTCCCAGTTTCGTCCATGTTGTTGCAGATGGCAAGATTTCATTCTTCTTATGGCTGCATAATATTCCATTGTATAAAAGACAAATACTGTATGATCGTGCTTATATGTGGAATCTAAAGAAGTCAAACTCATCAAACCATCGTTGTTCAGGTGGTTAGTGGGTGGTGGCAATGACATGAAGGCTGCAAGGGCACACTTCAGTTATAAGACGAACAGGTTTTGGGGATCTAAAGTATAGCATGGCCATTATAGTTAATAATACTATATTGTATACCCGAAATTTGCTAAGAGAGTTGATCTTAAGTGTTTTCACTACATAAACACAAATTATAACTACATGAGGTGATGGATATGTTGATTAACTTGATTACAATAGTCATTTCAAAATGCATGCCTATGTTAAATCATAATATTGTACACCTTAAAAATCATGTTGTACTATGTAAATATATTTAATTTTTATTTGTGAATCATACCTCAACAAAGCTGAGGGAAAAAGAATGAAAAGAAAGGAAAGGAAGGGGCGCCTGGGTGGCTCAGTTGTTAAGCTTCTGCCTTCGGCTCAGGTCATGATCCCAGGGTTCTGGGATCAAGCCCCGCATCTGGCTCCCTGCTCAGCGGGAAGCCTGCTTCTCCCTCTCCCTCTCCCCCTGCTTGTGTTCCCTCTCTCACTGTGTCTCTGTCAAATAAATAAATAAAATCTTAAAAAAAAAAAAAGGAAAGAAAGAAAGGAAAGAAAAAACAAGAGGCTCCTGTTCCCCAAATCAACACTCAACTGCCATGGAAGAAGAAGGCGTAGTTGTGGGATTTCAATTTGCTGTAAATCACTCTTATGCTTTATTTTTTTTTTTTTTAAAGCAGAGAATTTATAAAATTGATGATTTGGCTTTTTGAAATTTTCATTTATCATAAAATAACCGATACAACTTTGGGATTGCTATTTTAGGTTTCATTCTAACAAAGAAAACTTCTGTGTTGTTGAACAAAAACCAGAGAGTTTCATTTCCAGGCTAATGTTCTGACACTAAATAATTGACTTCAATCAAGTGATTAAGTCTTTTGGGCCTAAGTCTCTTCATCTTAAAATGAAAATGTCAGATTTATTATTTTAATGTGCTTTTTTAAGGTCTCTCATAATTTATGCTTAGGAAATTATGCTTAATATGTATATGCTCTTTCTCTGTTTTTCTCTCCTTTAGTAAGATATTTGGTACTTCTTTGCCTGGTGAATAAAATTTTGTAGAATTAACAATAAAAATAATAATTTTATTGTTAAATTATTAGTGCTTTATATAGATAAGATTTCTATATGCAAAGATTATTTTAAATTGAGAATTCTACCCATAGTTGCATCATTTTTGGATTTTTTTAAAGATTTATTTATTTATTTGAGAGAGAGAGCACAAGCAGGAGGGGCAGGGAGAGGAAGAGCTAACTCTGTGCTGAGCTCAGAGCCCCACACGGAGCTCTGTCTCACGACCCTGAGATCAGGATCTGAGCTGAAACCAAGTCTGACACTTAACCAACTGGGCCACCCAGGTGCCCCATAGTTGCATCACATTTTAATTTTATTTTTCTATTCAGTTTGATCTAATTTAGTTATATGAAATCTATAATATTTTATATACTTGTGAATTCTATTTTGAAGAAACATTATAGCACACATTCTAGACAAAGGTTTTTTTGTTAGCTTTATATATTTTTTTTCCATATCCAAACATTTAAAGACATCACTCATGTAAAAAATTTATATAGGGGACCTTGAATGATATAATGGACAATCCTCAACAACAGTTTAATAAAATAAAGTTGAAACAGGTTCCCATAGGGCTGTTTCTTGTACAACCCTTAATAAAAGCCGAGTGTATAACATTATAATTCAATAAAAGTGGTTCTGATATGGAAGAAAATAGCATTTATTGAATAGCCACTATGTGCCAGAAATTCTACATTTATTATCTCAATAATTTCGGTATCACTGAGAGATGGATAGGACATCCCGAAAGAGAAGTGGAGAAAATGCCAAGGTAATGGATCTAATATTGGACAAGTTGGGACTTGAATTATGACTCCAAAGTCTGCACTGTTTCTACCCAGTCAAAGTACATCTGCTGCTCTGGTCTGAGTCAGTGTTCTCCTTCTGATATCCTGACTGGTGAATGATTGTACTTAAGCGTTCCAGGAGAGGTGGATCACTTTATTCAAATTTTAGACTCCATCAAGGCTTCTTGAGACACAGATTGCTAGACACAGATTACTGCTAGAGGTTCTGTTTCAGCAAGTGTTTGGTGGGGTTATTGAATTTTCATTTTTAACAAGTTCCGAGGTATTGGGACTGCTGTGATTATGGTGACTATGCTTTCTAGACAACCAGTTTATATTAGTGCACTCCAGTGTATAGAAGATGGTACCAAAAACGGAACTCAGAATGCTTAAAAGAATTGATAATCTCTTATGGAAATAGAAAACTCAAATCAATAATAATAATAACAATGATAATGATAGTAAACAGCAAGGGAATTATTATGCCCTTTATTGTGATATATAGAGCAAGGATTAGTTACTGTTCCACACTTACTAGGTAACAGGTATTCAGATAAATGCTTTACATGGAAGATGGTCTTCAAGATGCCTATGAAGTAAAGAAGTGTAGAAAAAGCGGCAGTGACAGCATGAGTATAAGGTTCGAGGGGTGGAGTCTGTTAGTTAACAGTCCATTTGCACAAAGGAACTGGGCAGTGCTCTGTGGAAGAACCGGAGGCACAGACATCATCCATTGCCTTGCTCTTTAGGTGAGAGGCTTCTTTTGATAAACATCTGACTGTAATCATTCTGGTTTGTCTTCTTGCCTACCATTAATTTAGTTCAGTTCCCTTTAATTTAGCTCAGTTTAGTTTAGTTTTTCCTTCTCTTCCCAGAGAAGGAAGTGAAAAAAGTTTTTAAATAGCTACTCTGCCTAAAATATATATCCTTATTTTTTCCTTGCATGTCTGTATCACTCTCCTCTATCTCACCTCTTATTCTCAAAATGCTTTTCTTTTCTCTTGTCTTCTTAAACCTTAAATTAGTGTTCTCTAGAGTTTTATGTTCAACCCCTATTTTCTCTATAAACCTCTCACACCTCTTAACAGTTCTAAAATATAACCCTTTCAGGATTGTTCATGTATTTATGCTTTTGAACTTTCTGATTAATGTTACTGGACTGTCCTTTATCTTTCTATCCATCCAGCTTATTAGTCTTCAGCTCAGTTGTCACCCCTACAATGCTACTCCAGTCCCCTTTAAAATTTTCCTCTGTCATTTCAAATACATTTGCAAAGATCTTGAATATTCTGCCTCAATTTATACCTTATTTGCCCATTTATATATGTTTCTAATCTCTCAAATGTCCCTGAGGAGCAGCTCCCATGACTTCTTAATCCTTGTACCCTTCCCTTCATGACCTCAGGGAGTATCTGCTCCACTTGAGCAATGTAATGAATAAGTGGTTGATATCATCAGCAATTACAAATAATATATTAGTATGTTCTCAGTACCGCACAGGAAAAGCCCTTAAATAAGAATAACCAGTATATTGGAGGTGGTCACTTATTTCACCATCTGTATTATCTAGAGCTAGACTGCTATCTAGAATATTCCCCTACATTGCTCTAAGCCTCTGGGTTTTGAGGCTGTTTTGTTTTCTGTTTCATTGTCACATTCGTTCTGTTGGTGCAAAAGCCCTGGGAAGAATTCTGTTTGTGGTGAGTGGACAGATTTCAAACATATAATGTCCATTTTCTAAAGGATTACTCAAGTCAGATTGAGGCATAAGGAAATCTAGAGATATAGAAAACCTATTAATGAAAACCCAGCAGGTCTAATGTAGGGCCAAGTTCATGAATGTGCACCAAGTATATATTCATACAAAGATGGCTTAGAAGCAGTGGTATAACAATGGGTAGCAGAGTCCCAGATATGGTAATAGGGATCTGGAACCAGGTATTCTACAACAAGGTTAAGAGTATAGACTCTTGAGTAGAGGAATGAAGACGGTGTGATCAAATGTAGGCTTGTCTTGTTTTGTGGATCGCTAGTGAATCTTCCCTATCTAATGTTAGCCTGTGTCCTAGATTTGTGTGCAGAAGTTGAGTGAGATAAAACTCCTAGGTAATGGTTAGAGGTGAGAAATGTCAAAGAACTCAGATACATGTTGTCATCTTGTCTTTAGCTGTTATGGGTACAGCACATGGCTTTAAGGTAGAAAGATCTAGATCTTACTCACTTTTATGGCCCAGTATATAGCACGTGGAAGATTTTCAACAAATCTATGAAAAAATAAATAAGCAAGTGAATACTTAAAAAAAAAATGGCTTCTCACCAAAATACATTCAATTCAGTTTTCTTATACAAAGGTCCAGCAGTCCTCTCAATTCAACATTTTATTTGTTTGTTTTCAAATTGGCACTTTTACACTTGCAGTAGTTCCTTAGGAAACTGTTGCACTATTTCCTAGTGAATTATAGGCTTGGGATGACTTGGAGAGTTCCTTGGATCCATTATTTTGCCTCACGGCAGTACTAGAACTAAATAAACTGAAAGAAAAAATGGAACATTCTCAGTTTTTTCTAAAACTTAGTTGTTTTACACCACAAAATAGCATACGTCATAGTTGTCTTTCCTTTTTGATTGGTGTTAAAGTCCTTTTCAGGGTTACCAATTAGTTGCATATGTTCACTGGCCTAAACCATGTCATTATAAAATAAATGTCATTTTTTTTTACTTTAGACAGTTTCTCATGGCTAAATTTCAGGTAATATTAAATACCCCATCATGTAGAGATGTAATTTCATCTCTTGAAAACACACGATATCAATGTTTCAAAGTGTTATAAAATAATTGTTTCTGATTGGCATTGATCACTTTAAATAATTGTTTCTTCTCTGTGGGTTCTGAAATCACTATATGACATGCTCAACTGCATAGGAACAAGCTAAAACTGCAAAAAGAAAGTTGTTAAAAATTTTAGAAATAATTAAAAATTATGTAAAGAAATGTGTTCCTGATTAGTTGATTATTTAATGAAAAATAGTGTATTTATATATATTATAAAGATACATATATATAATAGAGTATAAATTATATACTCAAGGGCTTTATTTATGATATATATTAATTATACATTAAAATATCAGTTGCGACTATTATTAACTAAACTACTTAAATATTTTAAAAGAATATAGGTTTTTTTTTTTCCAGTTACTAAATTCTTGACCCCAGGGATACAAATTCAGAAAAGACCAAATTCCTAGTCTTGGTTATCATAACCTTTATTGTGGAAATACACACATAGTTAATTTTAACACAATATTGTGAATAAATACAGATGTATGTATGAATTCCTAAGTCAGCACAGGAATACTTAAATTATCCTGGGTTGGGGTAGGTGGGTAGAGAAAGATCAGAGTAGATTTCAAGGAAAATGATGATGTATAGTTGAATGTTGAATGATCAAGAGTTAGCAAAAAAAATGATCAAATTCCTCTATCTACTTTTCCAGATTTACATGTTTACTGCCACTGTCTAGCCAATATCCTCATGTACTTGTATTATTTAAAAAGCTTTTTAGTCTCTTGTTTCCCTACAAATGATTATTTCTGTGGCTGCCAAAAAAGATTATATTGTTAAAATGTAAATAAGATAATGCCTCTACCATGTGTTTGTTTTCCAATAGCTGGAACATAAAATAGGATCCAAATACTTTATGGCCTACATAATGGCTGAAAATATTCTAAAAAAAAATATATATATATATGGCCTCTGCCTATTACACCTTATTTTTCACTATACTCAGGCAGTCTTTTTTTCTCCTCAAAAAGTTAAAACTTATTTCCCACTTAGGGATTTTAGACATATTTCTTCCTCTGCGTTAATTAATAAGTTTCTCATGGCTGGCTGACTTTAGGAGGTTTTAAAATATACCCCCCCCCCCCTTTCTTTGGCATTACTTCTGTAGATAGATCTATGCCTTGGCCTCCTGAATCAGGAGGCTGGTTTGACCAATGAGTATACCAGAAGTGATGCTGTGTGACATCTGAGGTCTTTTTGGCTGGAGCACTCATGCTTAGATCTTGAGCTATCATGTAAGAAGTCCAATTATTATGAAAATGCATTGCTTCGAGGAAGCCAAGACACATGGAGAGTCCACTTATTTATACTGTAATCAGCAGTAAAGGTCTTCAAGTCATCCTAACCCAGGTACCATAAATGTGAGTGCATCTTTAAACCACGGCAACTCTTAGCCATTCAGCCATATCCAACCTTTGAGCCTTTCAAGTTGAAGTCAGAGATATGAAACAGAGATCAAATCATCCCATTGTGCCATGTCTGAATTTTCCACAAAATTCATTTGCATAAAAATTGGTTGTTTAAGCTATTACATTTTGAGATAATTTGTTATGCAACAGCAGTAATAGGTATGTCATATAAATCTTGTTGCAATAATACCTCCTCAGAAAAGACTTTATTTAAAATTGGGCCCCATCACCAAATTTCATTAAACATGATATTCATAGCTATATTATTTATTATAGCCAAAGGCTGAAAATAGCCCAAATGTTAATCTATAATTGAATTAACCATGGGTATGTTTACACTTAGAATACAATTAGAATGGGAGCTGTATATTTATATGCAAATTATCAATGAATTCTCGAAAAATGTTGAACAAAAATAATTGATGCAAAGGAGTGCATTCTATGTGAATCCTTTTATTTAAAATAAAAAAACAGTAAAATATTTCTTAAATAACTATTTATTGCAAAAATGACAGAAGAGCAGCTTCTGGGGTGCTAGTGGTGTTGTGATCTGAGTCTGGTTGCAATTTGTACACTGCATGCATAGTATACTACAACTTTAAAGTATTGGTCCTCAGCTATTTCCCGTTTTATAATATATTCTTTTCTTTATAATATAAATTATTGAGAATTATCTGGTATTATCCAATTAATTATTCATTTATGACTCATTGTTACCCTACTAGAATGCATTGAAAGCAAGAATTAGTTTGTCCTATTTATTTTTATATGTCTTTGTCAGTTGAATTGAATTAGTATCAAACTGTATAATACTAATATTGTGTAATCCTTTGTAAATTATTTTTTAAGATTCCATTATATTATTTGATATCAATTTAGAAACATTTAAAAGAAAGAGCTATTTGGAGTGAATCATGGTAGATTCTGCAATTGAATTCAAGAGTATTTAACCTTTAAAATCATAAAAACATATTGCTAAGAACTACTATGTCCTATCCCAATTAAACAGAGCTAAATCATTGTTTTATGCTAAAATTCCAAGTTTTAAATGCAATATCACAAACTGGAACATCTTCAGAGGAAAATAACTAGAAAATTAAAACAACTCCAAAACATATGCTGTGCAAAAAAATTGAAGGTTACCAACTCTCACTTTGTAGCTCTATCTCCTGTTTTGTGCCTCTATGTATTCAACTTTATTTATAAAACATGGCAGAGTTTTCTGTTCTCCTAAACAGAAAACCCATAAATCAACCATTCATTAAAGAGAAAATCTTTACCAGACACTTAGCACCTCAACTTTGATCTTCGTCTCCTCGTATTAGGGAGCATCTTGGAGAGAATGCTGGATCTGCTCGGTTTCCTTCGGCCCTATATTCTTGACACTGCCCTAGGCTGTAAGTTGGGGCAAAATGAAGACTTACTTTATTTCTCTTCTCTCAGTAATTAAAATCCTGTGGTGTCTTTCCAATATGTTAAAACAGTTTTTTAGTTGTTTAAAATAGGAGACGTCAAGTGCCCATTATTATTTTACAGTTGGATACAGAATCATCATAGTGTTAAATTAAAGATGTAATTTTTGCGTTTATATAATGCCTGCCTCTATCCTTAGACTACAATCTCCAAGAGAATAGAATCCTACCCATTTTTAAAAATAAAAACAAACTAAGAAAAAACACTTCTTAACCTACGTCTTGCACACTACCTAATGTGTGCAAAGTAAATATATGCTGAATGAATGACTATGGAGTAAATGACTTTATGTATCCAAAAGATTGCACCATTTCACACCATTATTCATTTGGTTATCACAGAGGATAAGTAGTACATCTAGATACTCCATATATTTATTAGGTACCAAGACTTACCTTGCTACAAAGCAAATGAAAGTAATATATTTCCTCCCACATTTTAGTTGTATTTAATTCCACAATAACCCTATGTAAAATTACTATACTGATAAGAGTATAGGATTTGCCATTTGTCAAAATTTGTACAATTGATAAGTGTCAAGATCTTGATATGAAATTGTTTCTTTTTGCTTCAACACACTACCAAAATTATCTCCCATTACATTGGCATGACTTGGTGTATCAAATATACTATTCATTGCTTTGTACTCTTCTTATGAAAAAAGTTATTTTTTCACATGTTCCTTATTTTTTAGGAGTAGTACATTGTATGAATATAAATGTATTCATTAGATAAATTTATAATTATTTTTCCAACCATATTGTAACTCTCTGAATGGCAAGAATCATTCCATAATACTTACATACTTATATGTATGTGACATGTAAGTAGTTAGTATATATTTATTAACTGATTATGTAACATTAGATTAGAACTTTACACCATTCATTGTTGCTATATATATTTATGCAATAAACTATATATCTTTGCATCTCATGTTCACCACCACTAATAAAATACCATCCACCTCCTTCTCAAAAAAAAAAAAAAAAATGTCTGATGTGCTTAAGCCAGGACGACTTACAGGTATACCATGTGTGAATACAACACATTTTCTTTTGGTTCTTTTTAAGTTTTTATTTAAATTCCAGTTAGTTAACATACAGTGTAATATTAGTTTCAGGTGTACAATATAGTGATCCAATACTCCCATACAATACCCGGTGCTCAGCGCAAGTGCTCTCCTTAATCCCCATCACCTATTTCACCCATCCCCCCACTCACCTCTTTCTGTTTTGATACAGCATCTGTCCTGTTTTCCTCTTCTCATCTAGACTGCTTTCATATTGTATCTACAAAATGCTCTTCTGCTAGTAGGAGTCCTTTGCACCCTAGTGACTGCTGTAATTGCACACCATGTGGTTACTAATGTCCAAAGTAAGAGGTCCTATCTCCAATGCTCCAAATAATACCTGTTTGCCTTCCTTCTTCGGCACTGATTATTACTGATGCAAAATTCATGCTGAGCCAAGATATGTGTGAGATTTTCTCTACCCATATGATGGTTTTCTCCTAAGTGTCTGTCCAGGCTCTTATTCATTTAGACACTGACTTTGCCGCTGTTGAATCAGACAAGTGGGAATTACAAAGAAATATAGTTTGGGTTTAAACTGGGAATCTCTGATGGACATCAGGGAGGGTATTACTATGGTGAGGGCTGTGAATTGTGTAAGACTGATGAACCACAGACCTGTACCCCTGAAACAAATAATACATTATATGTTAATAAAAAATAAATTAAAAAAAAAAACTGGGAATCTCAACGCCTTTCATATAAACAGAAATATAAGTATCAACATGCCATTCTTGATTATTCCTTTGTCTAGATTCATTTTCTTGGACTAGTTTTTATAACTGACATAGTCAAAAAATAGAGCAACATGATAATTTCAGTGACAAAGATAGGTGAGTGGGGCTTAGTGTGAATTTCTTCTCTTATTCAAATATTTCCTTATCTACAAAGCAAAGTTGGAAATATCATCCATCAGATTATCTCAAACTTGCCATATGATTTAATTAGTTTGTTAATGTAGACTTCTAAATGTGCATACTTCTATTTTTACAGGAAAGGTTTATATAAAAGAAGGTCTCTGTTTAAATTAACTAAAGTCTTTCATCAATCTCTGCCCAAATGTGCAAAGGAGAACACTAAAACAAATAGCCTTTATGTGATAGTGCCATGAATGCTGGGGAGAATCAATAAATATTCATTGCAATATTAATTGAGTCATTTGAAGTGAACACACATAGGGCACTTCCTGGGTGTCAGTTACTTAAACTATTCATTTATTGTCAATCCAAGATAAAAAAAAAATAAGCTTACAAGACAACTGCAAAACAGAAGCACAATGCATTATGTAAATACTTGGGGGTTCTTCTAGGCAAGTAAGTGTAGATTTTTGTAGATACTTAAGCATATGGAACTGACTTCAAGAATCTATGTACTCTCGGGCACCTGGGTGGCTCATTCGGTTAAGCGGCTGCCTTTGGCTCAGGTCATGATCCCAGAGTCCTGGGATTGAGCCCTGCTCAGGCTCCCTGCTCAGCGGGGAGTCTGCTTCTCCCTCTGACCCTCCCCCCTCTTGTGCTCTCTCTCTCTCTCTCACTCTCCCAAATAAATGAATAAAATCTTTGAAAAAAAAAAAAGAATGTATGTACTCTGTAAAAGTACTGATGTGCATTTTTCTAAAAACAGGTTCCATTGCTTTTTTAAAAACCTCAAAAAAGGTCATATATCATTATTCTATTTCTTAAATCTACAATGATCCCATAAAGGTTTATTTCACCAACTTAAATATGTTCAGTATATAATAATGGATCAAAAATAGGATACTTGCATTGTTAATTTTCATCTAGAAAGAGGTGAATGGAGAAAGCCCTATTCCACATAATTTCTTGTTTCCAAATCCATGTTTTCTAGTTATTGGGATGACCTCATGTTGATTTAGTGCACATACCATGACTAATAGGATGGGCTATATACTTTGCAACATATGGAACCCGGGTATTACTAGGGAGAGTAAAGCCTCTTTTGAAGTAAATAAATAAATACAGAAAATGAAAATCATCAGAGACATTATGGGCACGCTTAAAAGTTTAATAAATCAAATAGATAAAAGTGGTTTTTTTGGCAAAATACTGAAAACAGAAGAAGATTTCGTGTAAAGAAGATATTATGTAACTTTTATTGGTAATAATAAAGAAAAGAATTGGATAAATGGAACTGGAAACTATACAAACATGTAATAAGACTATGAATAAACTTCTGAATTACTAATATGTGGAAGGAAGGAATTCAACAGCACCGCTAAGCATAAGCCCTCATTCAGATTGCTGCAGTATGAGATCTCTGATGAAGTTTCTGCCTTGGGTAAAAAAGAGGAACTTCTATAGAGCTTTAGCAAAGGTTCAGCTGGTATCAGGAATAGTTGGTCAAAAATGGTTTTAGGAAGGGGTGCCTGGGTAGCTCAGTTGGTTAAGCAACTTAACCTTTGGCTCAGGTCATGATCTCAGGGTCCTGGGATCGAGCCCCACATGGGGCTCCTGCTCAGCAGGGAGTCTGCTTTTCCCTCTGTGCTCTCCTTCTCTCTCTCTCTCAAATAAATAAATAAAATCTTTAAAAAATGATGTTAGGAAGAGGAAGAATTTTTCTTCAATTATGAACAATTGTTTCTGCAATTTGATTTTATTGAGAGATTTGAGGCAGAGTATTTGTAAGAGGTATCGTCATGTGCAAGAGGGGTGGGGAGGAGCAGCTTCAGAGGCCAAGGGAATGTGAGAGCCACAGTGGATATCTCTTCTGGTTAATAGGGAGATTAAGTCTCATCGCTCAATTGCACCAAGGTCTGTTCAGAATTCCAGATCTGCTGCTGATGGCAGTCTAGAAAAAAACTTTCTTTATCCTCTTGATTTACCCAGAGAATCAAGATTAGAAGAAAAACTTTAAAATCTCATTTTAACAATAAAAATTCTTAGGGCAACATAGTGCGAAAATCATGTCCTTAAAAACCAAGTTAAAAAATAAAAAGACAAAAAAGAGTGTAGAATTAGTGATTTCTGTCTTTTGGGAGTCTTAATCCAAATGTCTAGGTCAGAGCTATAATATCAACAGTCTGCTGCTTGATCTAAGGTTTGATCTAGTTGTCAGGCCCCATGTAGATATTGTGGAGGTGCACATACCATGACTAGTAGGATTGGCTATATACTTTGTAATATATGGAACTCCAACCATACTAGGGGGAAGAAATTAAGAAAATGCTGACCCGATGTTGATAGCTTCTAGAGGAACTTGAGATATTTTCAGTTTTAGATCTCCTATTGGCATAGAAATCCAGGAGGTGGTTGTATGGGTATCTTTTTAACTGGAAAACTTAAATGCAAAGATTGATTTCCTCGAGTTCCATTGAACTGTCTTTGGTTAATAGTACATGATAAATGTCTTTCAGTGAGGTTCAGTATTGGTCTTACTTGCTGTTATAGCCAGTAAACCAGGACTCTGGGCCAAAGGTCATGCCAGGATTCCTGTGATTTATCCTAGGGAGAAGCCACTGGGACATGCTGATGATACGGTTGGGGATACTATATTAAATGCCTACTGATTTATCCATATTTAGCCATATTTGAAACAGCAGAATCAAAGAGGGTGAAATCCTCAGTTGCATGGTCAGTTCACATGGTGGTAATCTGTGATGTTTCTGTTGGAGTGGATCTGAAGGTTTTGAGAGCCTGGGACAAGGCAACTGAAGTTCCTGTTTAGTCTTTTAAGTTTCAGCTTCAGTGGGTCATATACTCACTCTGTTTTCTCTGAGGACTTGAGATAATAGAGACAGAGGTACTTCTGGGTTAAAGGCAGAGCTTCATAGAATTTCTTTATTATTTTTTTTTAAAAATTGGATTCCTTTCTCAGTATACAAACGAATACATATTTCTCAATATTTCCATTGTCAGAACAGTTGCTTTAGGCAGGAAAACACCTTTTGCCAACCAGAAAACAAGTATACTGATACTGAAATTGAACAACATAAGGAAGATTGTATCTGAATAAACCCATTTTAGATATTCAGAAGGCCTACAGGTTTTAATTCCTGTCCATGTCCAACCTGTATAGTTTTCCTGGGACTGTGTGCTTGAAAGGTGAGAACTGCCCCAAGACATTCTTTGTACTCTTATTGAAATTTTCCCACCAATGCTCATTTATGATGATCCTCAATTATTTTTCTTTCCACAGCAGAAAGGAAGTAACATTGAGAGACATTGTCTAAGCATTTTAGGGTAGACTGAGTAGTAGTCTTGTTGCCACCAAAGACCATCTGGTTGAAACAGGCAATCTGATCTTTTCCTGGGTGGTACTGGAGAATCAAGTGCTTGAGATTAGAGTTGACTCCAAACTCAATGCCAATAGTCTTGGGCCTTGATTTTTGAACTTTGTGGAAAGCATGAAGCTTGTATAGCATAATAATCATCTTAAGGAACGCCTTTTGCTTATTGAGTCTGCTTTATAGTATGTGCCTCCCACTTACTACAGCCAATGCCTTTGGAGGAAGCAGCTAGTAGGGTTTTTACATAATTGCGATATTTGTTAGAGGTAGCAGCTGCAATGGAGAGGCTGTGTTGCTTCTAAAGTATAGCAAAATCATTATCTACTTGAAGGGATTATCTGATATCTGTATAGACATTTCCTCTCTCTCAGTTAACTCTGTAGTTAACTGATGGTCTCAATAAAGGCTACAGTCTGACAAACCACTGAAGATTTGGCCCTCAGAAGGCTGGATTCAAGCAATTTGAGTTGGTTGTGTTTCCAAATCCAGATTAAAAACCTCCATGTTCAAATTTCAAATAGAAGCTATTGTCAAAAGAGATTTCAGGGAGGTTTGAAGCCAAAAATATTCCTCATGAGTGCATGAATATCCCAAGGTGTACTATCCACTGACAGGGGAAAAGGATCTGTAGGGTTTAGAATCTTACAGCAATGGATGCGAATATGTATAGGGAAGAGAAGAAGGACTTTGTAGGAGTTCAGTCTAGTAGGAGAAAAATGTCTGAATGGTGTGAGGGAGTAGAGGTTACGTGGAGATGTTACGATTTTAGTTATCAGAAGTCTCAGTTAACTTGGAGTTTGTTGCAGTTGTGCGTAAATAAGAGGAGAGTGCTACAGGATCGGTAAACAATGGGTCTGTGATTTGTATTGTTCTGATGAGATAATACACAAAATCTTATCATGATCTTTCATGTACAAATAGAAAGTTTCATGGCAATGTGGAAGCTCATGAGTAAGGGGATTTTAAAAGGGCGTGTTTATATTACAGAATACAAACTGTCCAGGACAAGATATAATTTGTGACCGTTTTTGTCAGGTCACATTTTGGGCTAGCTAATTCAAAAAAGTTAGGAATCCAATGTCAGCAGTATCCTATGACCAGTACAGTATTTGACTGAAGAATTCTCCAAGGAGCCTGTGGTAATTAGCCAGAAAATTCAAGAATAACATTTAATCTTTGAAAAAGAAACACTCTAATATGTGTGGCAGGGGAGACATAGACAGTGTCTATGGGTGGCAGTCCTTCAATAGTCTTTTTTTAAAATGAGCACGGGGCCAGTTTCAGCAAAGGAATATCCAGATCAGCTGAGATCCTTAAGGGTTCATGGTCCCTCGTATGTACCGTACATACCTTCTTTCTTGGGCCCAGATGCTATTACGGTCAGATTTAAATTCTCAGACATTGGTAGGAGAGACATTGGTAGGAAAGACATCAGATAGAAAATACTCAGTTTGAAACATTATTAAACTACAGTCTGAGAATTATTTTCCTGAGTGTTTCAGAAGGAGGCCTTGTAGTCCATATTTAATAGTAGTATGCTGTATGCAAAATGGATCTATGCTAAAAACATTCTGCTAACAGCAAAGCCCAGAGAGGCAGGAAGTGCCTGAGACAAATTCAAAGTCTGAGGGTCATTTGAGATTCTTACTTGTAAAATCTGTTTGCTACTCCAAGGACAAATGATGGGAAAAGCAATAAGGCTTATGGTAGAGAGGCTAGACAGAGTATCAAATAGAAACAGAACATTTTGTATTTGCAGTTGCATTGAAATGTTTCCATTTTTATTAAGGGAAATTGTGGGCTGACCAGGGCAACTAATTCCTCAGAGAGGTGTTATTCTGTCAGACAAAGTTTGTCCTTTGTCTACTTAGAGTCTGTCTTTCAAGTGAAGGCAGAATAATTATTCTTTCAGTGACCATTGCCTGTACAAAAACTATAGGTATATTTGTCTTTCCTGATTTAGACATGAGCATGTGTTCATGTAAATGCTTAATCAGAAGAGCTATTAATTGGAGTCTAATGTTTCCTTCTTTCTAAATCAAAGTATGTTTGAAGTGCACAGCAATCTCTTGATGTTTCAGGATTAAGACCATCCCCAAAGAGAGTGGATAGGCCAGTAGTAATATTTTCTCCCTGAATAAGAATGGAATATTCTCTGAAGGTAGAAGTGAAATAGCCTTTAAAATCTGGGCTTTTACATTTCTCCCCTTTACAGCATTGGATATTGATCAATCAGTATTGACAGCAAAAATCTCAGCATCAGATACTAAGAGGTTATCTTCTACTTTTATACTTTTTCTATCCATCCTTGGTCAAACTTTGGTACATATATTTAATTTCATTTGGGTCTCAATCCATCGTGTCTTCCTTAACCAGTTGTTTTTTTTTTTCATAATTCTTGTGCCTAAAAGATGATGGGTTCAACTTAAGACTTGTTACAAGCCACTAGAAAAATCCTGTATTTTGTGAACTTTCATTCCTCCTCATGAGGGTTTGGAAAGTTCTCAACTAAATTATACAAATATAATTTTAACCAAGCTTTAATGTCATAAGACAAGCAAGGTAGGTCTCATGTCTGTCCACAGTATAAGATATCAAGAAGAAATGCTGCCCAGTGAGAGGGTGTGGTAGAGGAAGGAGGAGAGGGTCCATGAAAGTACTGAAGATACAAAGCCATGGTGTAGGAGACAGAATTCTAGATGGTCCACATGACCTCCTGATGTTACTTTGGAGATTACATTATTTTACATGACAAAAGGGGTTTTGCAGATGTAATTGAGGTTGCTGATCAGTTGACTTTAAGATAGGGAGAGTGTTAGGGTGGACCTATCCTAATTATATGAGCCTTTGAAAATAGATAATGTTCTTCGACTAGTGACAAAAAAGGCAATCAGAGACATCTGAAGCTTGAGAGAGAATGGATGTACTATTGCTGGTGGGTTGGAGATGGAAGGCACTTTGAGAAATGAATGTAGGTGGACTGTGGAAGCCAGTGAGGAAATGGGGACCTCATTCTTCTGACTGTAAGGAACAAATTCTTCTAGTAGCCACAGTGAGCTTCCAAATTAAAGTGCAGCCTGGCAGACCACTTGACTTTGGCCTTGTGAGATCATAAACAGAGGACCCAAAGGAGCTCACCTGGATTTCTTACCTACAGATCAATGAGGTAATAAATGGATGTTGTATTAAATTGATAAGTGTGTGGTATTTTGTTATGCAGAAATAGAATATTAATATGAATGGGGAAGAAGAAGTCAAGGTATAAGGGGCATGATGGATGGCCAGTCTGGAGTTGAGTCAGAAGAAAGAAAGGAGAATTTGAGTTTTGATTTTAGATTCTTCATATTTTTGTTAGCTTTTTAAAAGGAGTCTTTCAGGGATGAAATTTCAGAATTTTCCTGTAGTTTAGAAGCCTCTTCATATCAATAAATAATTATGCTGTCCATGGAATAGTTGTAGTCTTTGAACCCTTTAAATCTAAGATGTGACGTAGGTGAATTACTTTAATTTCAAGTTCCCCAAGTGGCCACTGAAATTTTAAATCGTTGTTGGTAAAATCCTATAAGAGCTTCAGTATTTAGTGCTGTGGCATCATAACATTTGTACATGTAAGATGCTGGACACTGAATGGGAGTTTCATTGACTGACTGTTGATCATCGATACTAAAATAAAAAGAACAAAAAAGAGATAGATAAAAAGACTCCATTAATCTCAGTTCAACATCTTACTTCATCCATAACAAGTCCTGAATAGTGAAAACGATTTACATCAAGAGGCCTACCCCAAGAACTCTAAAGAGAAAGAGTCAAGTTTAGGTGGTATTCCACAGAAGGATGTAGAGCACTGGTTAGAAGCAAGATCTGAGAAAGAAAGATAACAAAAGTATAGGTCCTGTGCACTTTAGCTTTGAAGAAATCACCTTGGCATAGAAGCAGCAGATCCAGCCCCCTCCAAGTCACACCAAAAACTGTAGAAGCAGCATTAACTGGAGCCCTTCTAGGCATCAGCTTTAGTCCCAAATGCCATGGCCTGACCACAACCTGGAAAGATTGGCCTACCTTAGGGAAGAAAGGTAGACTTTAGCCAGAGGGAGCAGCTGAAGCTCAGCCAGTTTCCATAATAGTTGTTCAAAAATCCTCTTCATAAGGGGGATGGATTGTTTTTGCATTTGAGCAGCTGTCTTTTTGGCCATTTGGGTTTAGCAAATGGTGGAAGGTGCTCGGGAGGAATAGTTGTGGGGCCCAAGGTTATCCAAGAGTCATGCTGGAAATGTTTAAAGCTGTCAGGATCTTTCACAAATAAAAAATTCATACATATTCCAGGGAGAAAATTAAATGAATAATTTACAAAAAATATGTATCACAAGCACACTGACAAATACCAAACCTATCTGTTTCTCTCTTTTTGTCTCTTTCAGATATGTGAATAAACTAATATTTGGAATAAAGTTCATGAAATATTGAGGTTAATGATTTTGGCTTAGGTTAATGTGAGACCAATTTGTCATTTTTTTGCTTAGTTCCTATGTGATTAGAGGGTTGTTTTTTTTTAATTACTAAGTATTGATCACTATTAGCAATAATATTAAAAGTATATTGATAGACATATTTTATAAAATGATTTAGTCAATAAGTGATGCTTAAATTATGTTATTTTGATTTAGTTGTTCTTGTTAACTTTATCACGTTTATGCATTTTAAAATATTATTTCATTTACATTTTTTGGCCTTTATTTCTACATTCTTTTAATGAAATCTTTTCCATCTGTGCTGTTGACAATAATGGAAAGTTAGAATTTTAGTTTTTCATACATAGAGATTGCATGGAAATATGCAGAGCTTCTAAAATTGGTATACATCTTACATATATTATAAGAGCACATATAACAATATAATCCCATATTCTATTTCTGGGGGAAAATAGCAATATAGTCATAGGCTTCCCTGCGATAACAATGGGAACTCTGATGTCCACAGTCATGGGGAATTAAAATGCCTAAAAAGAAACATAATTTTTACCCTTAAAGATAGATTTCCTCTAATGAGTACTGGTCCAATCTGAAGAATGCATCTGAGTGTTGAATGTCTATTTAATGACAGTGAATGAGGAATGAGTGACTAGTTATAAAATATATTTAAAAAGCTATATAGCAATGTTATGAATAGTTTCTGGTAGAGTAAAATTATCGATTTTCAAAAATCTCCTTTTTAACTGGATTTTATAATTTTATATAAAAAAGGCATTGTTTTCATAAAAGTAGTAAAATAAATAGCAAATAAAATGAAAATAAGGATTTGAATTTTTATAAATAGTTTATTTTCTGAATACCTGAAAAGCCAAATGTGCCTTCTCATCACTTTTGTTGAAAATCAGTTTGCTCTAAATAATTTTCTTTGTTAAACTCTCATATTTCATAGATTTTTTTTACTCACTCAGAGTTTTCAGAACCTTTAGGATAATAAAGGGTGGCGAAAATAAACGTTTTGTTGAAAATGAAAGCAAAGGAAATAAAAATAGCATGAAATTTACAAAAATTTTTAAAAAAATGAGCATGGTACTTAAAGATGAATGAAGAGAGAGGCATCTGGGTAGAGCATTGGGTTGAGTGTCCACCTCTTGGTTTCGACTCAGTTCTAATCTCAGTGTTGGGAGATCAAGCCCCATATTGGGCTCTGCACTCAGAGTGGGAGTCTGCTTATGCTTCTCTCTCCCTCTCCCTCTCCCTCTCCCTCCCCTCCCACACACACTCTCTCTCTTTCTGTTTCTCTCTCTCAAATAAATAAAATAAATCTTAAAAAAAGATAAAGAGTTATGAAATCATTCCATGCTAAACACCCCCCCACACACATGTACACTCACACAAAAATACACACACACATTTAAAGAAAAAAATCATATATTTTACCAAATTGTCCTAGTTACTAAGTTGGTATTGTCCTAGTTACTAAGTTACTCAATTTTAAAAATTAAAAACATGGCAAGCCAATTTTTTAAACCAAACTATAGCTTAATGAAACATTTAACATGTTAATTATTTCTAGTAGTGTTACTTTCCTTCCAAGCACTTAATATTTGTTTAAGATCTGGTACCAGCCATCTTAGTTTCTACATGAATAATTTAACATTAATTCAATATCAGTAGGCTCAAAACTGACTAAATAATATATTAGCAACATTTCATGCTATCACTTCTACAACAGCATACTGCAGATAAAGTTAAGGCAAGAAACACACTTGGATAGAGAAATTCATAATAAAGAAGTTTTTGGATTTTTTTTAAAAGATTTTATTTACTTATTTGAGAGAGAGACACAAGGGGAGCACAAGCTGGGGGAGTGGCAGAGGGACAAGCAGAATCCCCACTGAGCACAGAGCCTGTTGTGGGGCTCGATCCCAGGACCCCAAGATCTTGACCTAAGCAGAAATGAAGAGCCTGTGGCTTAACTGACTGAGCCACTCAGGTGCCCCAAGAATATTTGGATTTTCCTTTGATTTTATTTATTTATTTTTTAAAGATTTATTTATTTATTTGACAGAGAGAGACACAGCGAGAGAGGGAACACAAGCAGGGGAGTGGGAGAGGGAGAAGCAGGCTTCCCGCTGAGCAGGGAGCCCAATGCGGGGCTCGATCCCAGGACCCTGGGATCATGACCTGAGCCGAAGCCAGACGCTTAACGACTGAGCCACCCAGGCGCCCCTTTGCTTTGATTTTAATGCCCTTTCATTTTCAGTAAATTACCCACCCAAACTACTTGTTCCCATAGAGTTTGTAAATCGTGTAAGATTCTCCATTGGTGAATTCTTGACTCATAAAATAGGACACTTTCTGATTTCTCTATTAATATCATTCAGATTATTAAATGTGTTTTGGAAGTTACCTTTCCTAGTTTTCTTTTTTGACTTAAAAAGTTTCATCTTAGTGAGCTCTATTCTTAAACTAATGTCAAAATAAGAAAGGCTTTAATGAATGATTATATAACTTTTTGGAAGAAAAGAAACAGTGCGATACTGGGTCATTTTTTTTCCCATTACAAGAGAGCCCTTATCATCTCTGATAAGTGGGACAGAGACTACCTTGGATAATCAAAAACTTACTTAATAAGAAATGACTAGGCTGCCCATTCTCTAGAGAGCTGAAGATACATGATGACAATTGGTATCAGGGATACTTCAGAGAATATTGTAGTTTAAGGGGCTACTTACATGTTATCAAAACTAAAGGAAGAATATCAGAAGTGGGATGTGTCACATATAATGTCTTTGTTGGTACCAACTTTCAAAAATGTGAACAATCCAAAAGCTTGTTCAGACAAATTATTTCTAGCATATTTTCCATCATTCATAGACTTTTATGCAAATAGTCCTTACTGGAGTGTCACATATTTTCACATACCTTTTTATCATCACAAGCATTTAGTTCTGATATAAACATAGGTGTCCCCAACGTAAAGCTGTGGATATGAAACAGAGAGACAAATTGCTGCAATGTCACTCTACCCACCACAAACAAACAAAAAGCTTGACTTCAAAAGCAGGCTTTTGCTTCTAGGTCTAATAGTTTTAAAAATAATTTATATGCCTCTCAGTCTTCCTTTAACTGTCTGAAAATGACCCAGATCTCTTCATTTCTTTTAATCTGGCCCTAAATCGTACTGTGGCTGGTATCCTCATCAGTAAGGAACTGCAGAGCTCTTTTTTGTTTTTTGTTGTTTTTTCTCCTACTTTTTGAAAGTACTGCTCATTAGCCACTTATCCACACTTAAAGATCTTAATTATAGCTTTTTTTATGTAAAACAACTTATGCAAGTATACACAACCAAACAAGGCATTCAAAAACATTCTTATGAGCAAATTGATATGCCAGTCACACAAGATTTTGTATTATCTTTTGAGTAACTAAAATCTTTGTAGGGGTATTTATAATGTTTGCCTTAATGGTTCTGCCTAGGCAGTAAAAATGTCAACTATGGATGGTTTATTTGCAGCTGAAAATATGCACCCACCCACCCACCAGTCCTTGTCACTTCCGAAAAAAAAGCTGACTTACTTAATGCCACGCCAGGTTTTTCCTAGAGAAGTGATTTTAAAAGTGGTCTTTGGTTGTCTTACAACTGCACGGTAGTACCAAGGAGACTTCTTTGGGGTGGGACATTGAACAAAGTTCTTTGTCTTCAATAGAGCATTTTCACTTTGTTCTACTTAAATTATGTGATGTTATTGGGAGGAGAGAAAAATTCTACTGCTAAAATAAAATTTGGAAAATAAAGCATTATACCATAGCATGGAAAGGAAGACAAGATGGTGAATCAAACTTTATATTAATTCTCCAAACATGTGGATGTCATTTCTTCCTCTTTTTTTTTTCTTTAGGCTTCATCAGTTTATTTCTATAATCAGAATAAAAATGTATTATTTTAAGTGTCTTTAAAACAATATTTAATATAAAATATGTAGTTTTCATGTGAGTGCACCAGAAGTAAATTTTTAAAACATATCTGCATTATAACTGAAGAAATAGAAACATTGATATTACCTTCTTCAAATCATGTGCTTCAAATTTGTTTATGTGAAATTAAATCTAGCTAATTCATTTAAAAATAAATGAATAAAATTAATTGTGTGCCTGCTATTTGCAAGGAAGTGAGCTGGAGCCCCTGTTGTAAAGAAACATCAATGGTAAGAAGCTGTTTCTACCATTTAGGACCCTACATTTTAATGGAAGTCACCATCATTTTGTAAAATATAAAATCAGATTAACATTACTCAATTATCATATGGTTTCACTTATTTGTGGAACATAAGGAATAGCATGGAGGGCATTAGGTGAAGGAAGGGAAAAATGAAGGGGGGGAAATAGGAAGGAGAGATGAACCATGAGAGACTATGGACTCTGAGAAACAAACTGAGGATTCTAGAGGGGAGGGGTGGGGGGATGGGTTAGCCTGGTGATGGGTATTAAAGAGGGCACATACTGCATGGAGCACTGGGTGTTGCACGAAAGCAATGAATCGTGGATCACTGCATCGAAAACTGGTGATGTATTGTATGGTGACTAACATAACATAATAAAATAAAATTTAAAAAAAGATTACTCAAAGAGAAATGTGAATGATTTAATTTGTTTTGATTAATCTCCATGAAGGCAGGGACACTGTAAAGTTGTATTTTGTACTACCGTGTGATTGGCAAATAGTTAAGTACTCAGAAATGCCAGCTGAATGAATGTGTGTTATTTTTAGATATAAAACGTTAATGGCAAATTAGCAGAATGACTGGAGTAGAAAGTAGATGCAAGAAGGCTATTTGTCGGAGCTTACTGCAGGGAGAAATGGTCTCTGGTACAGGAAAATGGCAAAGGGAAGGAAAAGAGAAGGAATTTAAGAGTATTTCCAGATGCAAAGCCAACCGTGTGTAGCAAGTTACTGGCTGTGGGTTCAGTGAAGCTTGGCTCTGAGTTGGATTTCAAACCAAAGAACTGGAGGAATTATCTGTTACATGGAGAAGAAGCCAGAGGATGAAAAGTTGAATGCACTATGGGGAGAATAAGGTTATGGAGAAAATGAAAGCTGGATAAAATCAAGAGAGCAAATGCATGCATTATCCAAAGGAACCAGTTGAGAAATTTCTTAGTAAGTCAGTTATCCAATCCGAAAAGAAGGAACAAGTTTGGAGAAACAAGTCATAGAATGCTTCAGTCCTCTTATATATACATAAGTAGACATTTTTAAATGTTAAAGTACATGTAGAATGGTTCTATGGAGACGGTTATATTATAAGTGAAACAATGAAGGCACACGTGCTGTATTATCTCATCAGATCTGATCATTTAATAATTATCATTGGCTACTTCAATACAGGAAGACTGCATTAATAAATAAAAGACAAGGAAATAGTATGTCCATGATCCTTTCTCTCTCTATTTATATCTCTTTCTCTCACTCTTTTTTGTTATTTAGTGTAAATAGAGCTTTCCAAAATCTAGTGAACACTGGTATTTTCCCTATAGGGGAGTAATTTCTAAGACATTTTGTTTGTAATTGTGCCTGTGATTTACAAAGATTATTATTTTTCTTATATCAGTCACGTCTTCTTCTAATTTCAAAATCTGTAATAAGATAAAATATTCCTATGATATATTGCATTTTCTTAAATCACGTCCAACATTTTACATACTACAAGAGAATGATATATAAAGTAAGATGGTTCTAAGTAACAGAAATCTGTTTTCAAACACTTAAAAAGTCTCTTAATTTTTTAAAATTTTTTGAAATAATTTTTATTATTGTAAGACCGAAAAAGAGAGGAGATAAAATGAGATATAAACCAAGTTATGATGAAATAGAGGAGAAATAGATAAAGAAATACATTGTTAATTAATAAGGGCAATGTTAGGAATAAGTGCTAAAAAGAAGCATAATACCCATCAATTGTGGTATGAATATTAGAGAAGAAAGAAACTAGAAAATTATATTTACAGCTTCTATTTTATTTTTAATTTTGGACAGAAAGGAGTGAGGGAATAAGATTAATATTTATAAAAGTGGATGAGTAAAACTGTTAAGAGTAAATTTTAAGAGTAAAAATGGCATAAAATAAGCATTTTTAAATTCGCCAGATCCCTATATAGGATTCTGTTATTGCCTGTATCCCTCTCTCTTTTTTGTTATTGTATCGTTAATACAGTTTTTCTTTGCTTTTGTTTTATCTTATTTGAAAATATCATTAACCTATCAGTAGGATTAAAGTGGTTCTAACAATGAAAACTGATATTTAACTCTTTTGGTGAATTTCCAATTGGTTTTAATCATTTAATTTAAAATTAAAGCATGAATAAGATCAGAATACATGACAATTTCATGCTCCTGTGCAAGTTGAAGAAACCATTACTTAAAACATCCCCTTATCCTCTCACTTTCGTCATCCCTTCAGTATCTCTTACTGGTTCTTCTAATTATTTTATTTGTCCAGAATAAATAATAAATAAGTTATCATGCTTTCTCTGTATTCACTGTATTTGAACTATTCTGCTTTACAATACCATTGTTTCTGTTATTTCTTAATATCTGTTAAACCATTTTTTCCTACATAATCAATCCAAATATTCCTCATTATATTTGATCACTTTATAGGAAAAAAGATATATGGTATTATGGCAGATTTTTCTGTCAATCATTGTCCATCTGAATAACATCTTGAAATAATTATTTGATCATTTTAAGTAAGAGCAGTCCAGTGGGAATATGTATGGCTCTTTTCTATCTAGAATCATATAGTTCTCTGAGAACACTGCCATCTTGTGGTTCGTCTCTTAAAATGATTAATGCATAGCTGCATAGGTTGTAAAACTCTTAGGTCATTACCAGTAAGCACCAACTTTCATTTAAATGGCCAAGAGCATTAGAATTTTTGAGTAAATTACTCATTACTCATGAGAAATTTTAAAATGTCAGTGATAAAGAGAGTAACAAAAGCCGACAAAAAACATTTTCTTCGGGACGAAGCTAGTTATTTAAATGCAGTCTAAGTGAGTAGAATATAGCTAGAATACATATGTATCTAAATATAAAGATAGTAGATTTCTACCATCTGTGTAATAGCAATAATAGCTAATGCCTGCTTGGTTCTTAATATTTATGAGATTCTGTTCTAAGTTCTGATATAAACTCAGATGGGTAGCATACTCATTCTCTCTTCTTCTCTCTCTCACACATACACATATAATCACAATATATGCTATATGTTAATATAGCATTACATATGTTATATATAATGTTTTATGGATATAGTATCATTAGAGGATATGATTAGAGTATTTCTTTAAAATACACATATATTTAATAAGAGGTTAATATGCAAAATATATGAAAAACTCATACAACTTAAGACTGAAAAAAAAAAAGAATAATCCAATTAAAAATGAACCGAAGACCTAATTTTTCCAAAAAGACATTCGTATGGCCGACACATGTAATTATCAGGGAAATACAAACCAAACAGCAATGAGATATCACCTTACACCTGTCAGAATGACTAAAATCAAAACCACAAGAAATAACAAGTGTTGGCGAGCATGTAGAGAAAAAGGAACACTCGCACACTGCTGGGAATGCAAGGTGGTGTAGCCACTGTGAAAAACAGTATAGAGGTTCCTCAAAAAATTAAAAATGAAATCACCATACGATCCAGTAATTTCAATACTGGGTATTTACCAAAGAAAATGAAAACAGTAAACTGAAAAGATATATACACTCCTATATTTATTGCACTATTATTTACAATAGCCAAGATATGAATGCAACTGAAGTGTCTACACATAGATGAATGGATAAAGAAGATGTGGTGTACATATACAATAGAATATTATTCAGTCATAAAAAAGAATGAAATCTTGTCATTGGTAACAGTATAGATGGACCTAGAGGGTATTATGCTAAATGAAATAAGTCAGTCAGAGAAAGACAAATACCATACGATTTCACTCATATGTGGACTTTAAGAAACAAAACAAATGAACAAAGAAAAAAGAGACAAACAAAAACACACTCTTAAATACAGAGAACAAACAGGTGGTTTGAGAGGAGAGGTGGGTGGGGGATGGGTGAAATATATTTGAAAAATACTCATACACATATATATGGAAAATAACTGGGTATATTTGCACTTATCTGAAAGAACTTAAATAATACAAGAATAGATAACTGTTCTCCTACTCTTGCTTTTCAGTTTCCCTTTCTTAAAAACTGACCACTTCTATAATTTCATGGTATACTTTTAGATTAATATATAATTATATATGTGCATGTGTTTATACATAATAGGCGTGTGTGTGTGTATGTTCAGGCATGTGCATACTATCTGGGAAAACACACACATATTTACTTTTCTTTTAATATACTGACTTCCACCTTCTAGCTGCATGATCTTAGACTATATACTTAATATTTCCATGCCTCAGTTTCCTTTTTTGCAAGAAGATACTAGTATTGATACCTACCTCATGGGATTATTAGGATAGTTAAATAATAAAATCTATTTTAAGCTCTCAGCCTATTTCCTGGTATTTGATTAAGTTCTTAAATTAATAGATTCATTTTTGTTGCTATAGTCATCATTATTGTTATCATTGAATTTTATTATTACTTTAACTACTATTATGATAATAGAAAAGGAATTTTCAAGGAATTTTCTCACATTAGTCCCACTATAGGAAACACATCATAGAACTATTTTATTAAAAAGACTTTTCCATGTAGATACATATTATTAGCACATTAATTCTAGAAACTGGGGCACACCAATGTTTGAAAAACCTTATAAATATTTTCTTAATTATATGGAGTTAAAAACACTTATTTGTCAATGATGTAACAAAGATATTTTTCAAATATTGTGTTGTAAATCATAAAGCAATATTAATTTTAAATAATCATTATTTTATTTCTGCTTATGACTTTACCGTTTTTTTTTTTTTTTTTTTTTTTTAAAGATTTTATTTATTTATTTGACAGAGACACAGCGAGAGAGGGAACACAATCAGGGGGAGTGGGAGAGAGAGAAGCAGGCTTCCCGCTGAGCAGGGAGCCCGATGTGGGGCTCGATCCCAGGACCCCGGGACCATGACCTGAGCCGAAGGCAGACGCCCAACGACTGAGCCACCCAGGCGCCCCATGACTTTACCGTTTTAAAGTTTACTTTTAACAAAGATAGTAAATGATTTTGAAGTTACTAATGCTCATCTCTTTATAAATGTAATAACATGTTGCTGGTAATCAGTGATTATACAAAATCATGAAATAATTTTCTGACAGTTCTCTTTTTACTTTAGTCTTAACTATCTCTAATTTTATGAGGTGTTTTTATTTCTTATGTCAGCGAATGTGTCATTGCAAGTCTCACCAGGGATGCCAGAGCTTGCCAAGAGGACACATTAATTTCTGGGAATCAAATCAAGGTCTTCCTAAGGTTATCAGAATTGCTAACAACCAGAAAATGGTGCAGTGTCTATATGTGTGTCTGAGCTTCTGATTTTAAATCGGTCTTAATTAAATCTTACTTACGTGAATCTTGCTTAAACACCATGACAACCCTTGTATAATTGGCCAATCACAAACAAGCTTCCAATTCCATAATCTAACATTTTTCCAGTACACAAGTTTCTAATGTGTGCAGTTATTTTCCTATTTGGGCATAATAGCCTAGGACACCCAAAGCATGAAATTTCAACATAAATTTGAATAGTTAATATTAAATGTTTAATAATATGCTTTGATATAGAAAAAGTTAAAAAAAAACAGGGTTTGTTCTTTTTACATAATTCAAAATTAAACAGAATTAATTCTGTGAGCTCTAGCTTTCCCATCAGTGCCCTGTGCAGTGACATCACCTTAAACAAGTATCAGTGTTTCCGAAAAATAAAATACAAGATCTTGTTTTATTTATAAAAGCAAATTATAGTCTTCAAATATAGTTATATATATTATTTTTCCTTTTTCTAAATTTATTACTATGTTCAATTAGGTAACATATAGTACATCATTAGAATTTGATGTAGTGTTCAACGATTCATCAGTTGCATATAACAGTTTATATACATTATTTTTACCATTCCAAAAGGCAGGGACCTTCATAGTTATACATATTTACATTTTCAAGGAAAAATGTTCTAAGGATAATTAATATTCAACAAGCTTTTAATTACAGTTGTGAAAATTATCAAACTACTATGGAAATTTATCTAGATGACATACTTCCCCCTCTTACCCATTTCTTGATATTTTAAATATAAAATTAATATAAAATATAGTGCTTTCCAGTTTGAACTGATATATATTCATATTTATTACCTGATGCTATTTCAACAGACTTTATATTAAACTGGAAGTGGATTGTTCCTCAGGTATGTGCAAAGATAATGATCATGCACAAAACATACGCTCTCTAAAGTTGAGCTAAATATCACATCTAGTTCACACAATCTTGTTGAAATGATTCAGCAGCTGTATTAGAGAAATTGTCTCTCAAGTGGCCCTGGCTGATTGTCAGGATTTTCCACTGAACCCTCTGCAAAATGTAGACCTTTCATTTATTCTCATAGAACTCAAGGTGAAAAGCAAAAAGTAAGATATGTCTGCTCATACAGTTAGAGAGTTCTGACATATGGAAAGAAAACAAGTCAAACCAACATGTGGAAAACAACTAAATATAGCAGAGATGTTTGTGCTCTTGTGTACATAATCTTTTCTCCTTTTATTCCCAGTTTTATGGGAATATTTTATGGCCACTTAATTATCATGACTGAAAATTATGAATACTAAAGCAAAAATAACTTTCCTCAAAACTATTAGATATTTTTGGAAATAGCTTCAACTTTTTCTGATGAATGTTTGGGACAGCAAAGTTACTTGTGAACAGATCTATAAAAAGATAGCATACTTAGGGATAAATATTTGGCATCCTAATTCTATTAGTCATCTCATCTATTTATTCAACAAGATCTATCCAAGATTATTTCTTCTGCAGGAAATTTGATGACAAAAATTAATGACATAAAGTTTAAGTCATTAGAAAGAAGCTTCTTCTTCATCACCCATCTATAAATACAGGTTATATAACAAAGCCATTTGAATGATACCATCTGTGTTCTTGATCTATCTATCTGAAGGGGTTTGCCTTTGATGACATTAGCGAATGAGTTACTGAACAGACAAGAGAGGAAAAAGAGGAAAGGAGGAAAAATTGAAGGAAATAAAAGTCCAGATCCAAGTAACCTACTCCAAATCATGTCCTTTAATACGCTGCCTTGTCTCTTAAGCCTTTACCTGTGACTTTCTCAACAGATGGATGGATAAAGAAGATGTGGTTCATATATACAATGGAATATTACTCAGCCATCAGAAAGGATGAATACCTACATTTACATTGTCATGGATAGAACCGGAGGGTATTATGCTAAGTGAAATAAGTCAATCAGAGAAACAATTATCGTATGGCTTCACTCATATGTGGAATATAAGGAATAGCATAGAGAATCATAGGGGAAGGGAGGAAAAACTGAATGGGAAGAAATCAGAGAGGGAAACAAACCATATGAGACTCTTGACTCTGGGGAAACAAACTGAGGGTTGTGGAAAGGGAGATGTGGGGGGGGCTGGGGTAACTGGGTGATGGGCATTAAGGAGGGCACGGGATGAGATTGATGAGCACTGGGTGTTATACACAACTAATGAATCGTTGAACATTACATCAAAAACTAATGATGTATTATATGTTGGCTAATTGAATTTAAATAAAAAATGAGAATATCATATTTCTTAGGATAAAGTCCTATATACCTCTGTGAAATAGTAATCTGATTCTCACTTCTTCAGTAAAAAAGAAGTCTGAAATATTATTTGTAACCATGAGAGTGCATATGTTTTTACTTTAAGGGCAAGCAAGATTAAACTTCAAAACCAACTGTTTTTAAAGAACTGTCAAATATTCTAAGACACTCTTGTCTTGATTGTCTCTTCATCTTCTCCTGTACCTACTATCTGCTCATCCCAAAATGACCGCACTCACAGGCTTATCATCATACAAGGAAGACTCCCTGCCAGAAGTACATTCTTAAAATTTAAATGGTCCCTTAATTATCAGAAAAGAAATAATTGGTCAAGAATTGTTGTGGTGTAAGTTGACCAAGATGGCCTTAATGATTTGCAAAGCCTGACTAAATTTTAGACAAGCTTCTTCCTGACTTTAGGCCATGACTTCTCTTTTCTTAGAGCATTTACTTTAGAAACTTTTCATTGTAAATATTTTCTCTCTCCCTTTGGGATGTAAACCTTTTAAAAATCTTCTTGCCTGTTTTATAAACCATTAAAACCTTTCCCGGGACCTGGGAAACCATTTTTTAAACCGTTTCTTAAACATAATCATCAGTGTAGATAACACCCCTGTCCTCCAGTTTCTGTGAGAGGCTTAGAGCCCAACTTCTGCAGGTGCCTGACTCCAAACTGTGAAACTACCTCTGCTGTGAAAATATGAGGGGCTTACTTTTCACTGGATAAAGCCAGTGAACAAACACATGTGGCCTAGAAACCCCCACCTCGGCTCAGAAAACCTCTCCAGTGCATTCTTTCAGGGAAGCTGAATTCAGACCAAGTTCTGGTCTCTCTGTCCCATTGCAATATCTTTGAAAAAAATTCATCTTTGCCTGTTTAACTTTGGTGCAATTTTGGCTTTGACAAAGTGAATGAGGCCTCATCACTTAAAGTGAAAATCAACAAATGACTTACAAAATTAGAAAAAAGAAATAGATGAAGATGTGTGTTATTGATTGTATAGAAACACATGTTGGGAGAAACAGAAGTTGTGAAAGTAGTTGTCATTATGGAGCAGAATAAGAGAGTGGGCAAATTTGGAGCAGAGGACAGGAAATTTTTATTATAAGCCTTGTAGTACCACTTTTATTTATAAATTATGAACATATATTACATGTTGGAATTTTTTTAATTAAATTTTAAAGACACCAAAGCAAAAATTTCAGTTAATTAAGCATTCAGGAGATTGAAATAGCCTCATAAAATTTAACATATATTAAATTATATTAAATTTGCAACAATACTTTTCTTGCTTACTAATGCTGCTCTATACATACTTTCTAATTTGTTTCTTTAAATAAAAACTCCCAATAATAACAATGACATCAATTATATTATTGTGCATTTTATAGTACTTTTTATTTTTTAATGTGCTTTCATGTAAAATTTCATTATAATTGTATTGGTTATCTCCTTCACTAAGCTAACAAAACAGAAACATTTTCAAGAGAGAGAGATAAGGAAAGAGAGAGAGAGAGAAGTATATATTTAAGTACCATGTACTGAAAAGGCCACCTTTCTTTCAATGCATTGCAAGATAAAGTTAAAAAAACTCAAATGTGTGAGTTCATACCATGTCTTCTACCCTCTTCCACTGGTCTGTCTTGGCATTGATACCACGTCACCTTAATCAATGTAGTTTTACAATAATGCTTGACATCTTTAATCTCCAACTTTAAGATTATCTCATTATTCTTGCCCATTTTATTACAATGTATAATTCAGATTTAATTTGTCAGTTTAAGAAAAAAACGAAATTTTACTTGGGATCAGACTTAATCAATTTGAGACAATTAACATCTTTAAAATACTGAGTCTACCAATCCATGATTATTATATTCTTCTGTTTACTTAATTTGTTTCAATATTTGATGGTTGACCTTAACTATAAATGAAATATTATAAATTTTATAAATTTACTAGTTTTGTATATGTTATAAATTTTTGAAGAAAATATGCTTTTAGTATTATATTAACTCTTTCTAAGATTTTTTGCCACTCTGCTTAAACACCCCTACAACTTTCCTCTGTGTCTTTGTTTTTTGGTATGCTTGAAGACATTTGGTAGGGTCTGCACAGTCTGAGAGAAAGTCTTTGCCTTTGTTTTCTGCCACATAATTATAACTTAGCTATGGAGATCTCAAATGAATGATGATTGTTGTCTGACATTCTTCTACTTCCCAGCAAAGTAAATAAAAAGCAAATTAATGCATTGCTTATGTAGAGTGAAGGGAAAGTAAATTACAGCACATGTACAAATTATGTTATTAGTTTGTTATTAGAAAAAAACTTGGAAGAATTTGATGTTTCTTTTTCAGATAGTAAACCACAAAGATAAATGTCTTGTACAAATGTTTTATGTAGCAAATTTGTATGCCTGAATGGCGTGTACATGTTCTGTATGGACTTGACCATGATGTCACATTTCCCCAGCCCTCAATTTCCCCATATCTAAAGCCAGCACTAAGAAAACAATTTATGACTGCCACACACTGGATTTTCTCAACTCTATAATACATTTAGTAAAATCTATTCCTGCCCACTTTCCTCATTAAGAATATAAAAACAAATATCTTACAGGGAATATTTTGAAATTTGTATTCAACTATGTCTTAAATAGATATTTTTAACCTGCCAATTACAAAAAAAAATATTGTACTATTAAGTAGGATCTTTCAGTGAAATTCATGTTGGTGCACCTCAACTGAATACAGCTGTAGAGAAAATAGTAATATGGAAAATGATGAATGTGAATATAATAAATATAGCTCTTGAAAGAAATAAAAGTCAACCTTGTCTTTTGTCTTTTAAACCAGAGAAATTGATCCATTTATTTATTAACTTGAAAAGAATAATTACCAGTGGCCTCCACAGTTTTTTTTTAATTTACCAATTTACCAAAAATTTACCAATGGAAATGGACCTTAGAGGTGTGTAGTAATATGTCCAAGGTCACTTAGTTAATTAGTACACAATACTAAAATTGGAATATATATTTTCTTGACTTACATTTTTTTTATCTTTTTGATACAAGTTGAATATTACAGTGCAGTCTTAGAAGCATAAGTAGTGCAATAATTTGTTCTTCTTCTTAAATAAATCAATCACAGAATTTAGAAAGCTCATAGACCCTATATAAGCTTAGACACCCACCTTGAAATCCACTCATAATAAACTTTATGGAAGTCTGTGATAGACAATGTGTTTATAGCTGTCATTCACCCAGCAAGTAGTTCCTAGGACCGGAGGCTGTATCTCCATGTGTAATACATGACCTCTCAGGCTGTCGAACCCGTGCATGTCAGAAATGCAGTTATACCAAGTTTTATGCTTTCAGAATATGCTGCATAACTCACCTTCACCTTCAGGCACCCTTTAGATGAATTCACAAAGCTGGAAGAGAAATTTGTTCATTCTAATAATCAGCCATCCCACAAGTAATGTGCATCAGGAAATGAAGTTAAGTAGAAAGAGCTTATTCTCCTCTAGGCATATAACAGAATTGCTTTTTCCTGATTTCAACCACTGTTAAAGAGGCTTAGAGATGATGGCCTAAGCTATGTTGTAAACAATCATAGACAATATAATAATGCATATATAATAATGCATGCCACTTTGTCACAATATGAAGAACAAGTAAAAGTTCCCAAAACAAGACAGTTATGCTTACTGCCTACCTAATGACAGCATAGATTTTAGAGTTTGCCAAAGCATTTGCTGTTTAGTTTAGCGAAATGGTTATATACATGGTCTCTGGAATCACAGTGCCTAGTTCTGATCTTGCTTCCGCAACTTAAAATTTCGTGACTTTGGTTAAGTTTGTTAAAAACTACTGTATTATTCAGTTTTTCTCTTCAGAAATTGGGGCCGATAACATCTTTCTCAGAAGGTTGTTTTCAGTATTGAGTCATAACCTTTGTGATACTTAGAACATGCCATACCTATAGTAAATGTTCAGAAAAATGTTAGCTTTTCTTAGGAATATTTACTGAATCCTTAACTCAAAATTTTAAAGTAATGCAAACTAAGCCTTAGTATTTACGCTCAAGGCAGAGCTGTCATTTCCCACTTTAGTACATTGTCTGCTCAAAACCAAAGCAATGTCAAAAGAAATATAAAAATAGAAAACCAAAAAGACATTTATATGCTCAAAAGCAACACAAACATCTCCATTGGCCAGAAATAAAACAGAAACTAAAAGAAGTGAGGGTCTGAAACCACTGCTCTGCAGGACGCTGAGCAAGAGACCTGCGGCCAGGGCCAGGACATTATGCAGAAGAGACTGTCCATAACATATGAGATACTGGAGCCAGACTCACTGCTTTAGGCAAATGGCAGTAGAAGGCCTTGTGGATGGCGATGAAAAAGAATATGACCACCAACGTAGGGCTTTGATTTTATCAGAAGCTGTGGATACAAGGTAATTTAGGACAAGCAGGGAAAGGCACAGACGCAGCCTTCAAAGAATGTAGACAACTCCTACCAGTTTCATGACAATCTGCAATAACTACAAATATATAAGATTCATTCTAGATGGGGGACTGACTGGAGAGAATACAAAATGGCTTTCAGGAAAGAGAAAAAATAAATAGAAATAATAATAACAGGAAAAGCAAAACAGAAGAAAAAACACTTCAAAATGAGTCTATAAACAAGAATCACAAAACGCATGAAGGAATAAAGTACTACAAATATATTCTATGAAAATCAATAGTTGAGATAGGAATTCACTTATGATGAATTTAATTTGTAGGAAGCAGTCTAACAAAGATTTAAAATACACATATTTAAAAGCTGAAATTGATAAAGGAAACCGTTAAAAATAAATGGCGAAGGCGTATTGAAGTGTTGGATCACTATATTGCACTCCTGAAACTACTGTTACACTGTATGTTAGCTAACTGGAATTTAAATAAAAAAAAAATTATGGTGAAACTCATAAAGGTAGGTATGAAAAATAATAAGAATGAAAAATATAAATAAATTAATATGTAGTAGAAAATCATTTTTATTCTGGTTGCCTCTGAAAATGTGATTAGTGAATTTAAGTATAATAATTAGTAATTAACTCAGAATTTATTACAGAGAGATAAAGATATCAAATGTACTAAAGAAAAGGTAAGAGGAACAGAGAAACTGATATGTACCTACCTTCCTCTGATACGTGTTCCAGAGAATGTAAGAAATGTCAATTACGATGATTAAAGAGATAATTATCAAGAGTTTAGCAGAATTAAGAAAACAGAGAAGAAATGAATTTCAACTGCAAGATAAATATAAATATAAATAACCAACACACATAGAAATACTGAAGAAGAACATATGTAAAAGAAGAAAATGTTTTTAAAAACTACATAAGAGAAAAACAATATTTGCAAAGGAAGTTCAAGTAGACTGTAACAGATGCATTAACAGCAATAGGTTTCATTACCTAATCAAATATTTATCAAGTTCCTACTGTTTGCCTGATACTAGTATTCATGCCCTGGAGAGAGCTTTGAACAAGAGACAGAAGTCCCTGCCCTCATAGAACATATTACATTCTAGTTTGAGAATAAGAAAATAAGAGAATATACAAAAGTTCTAGGTCAAATAACTGTGAATCTAGTATGTGAAAAATAAGCCATTATAAAATGATAGAAAAAAGTAAAGACATTTTCATGCATTTGAAAATGAAGGGAGTTTATGAAAATATTTATTGTCAAGTAAGATATAACTCTAATGTAAGAATACTACAGTATAAGAGTGATTCTACATTTATAAATCTATTGATGACAATATTCAGAGATAAAGAAAAAATATTCATTTCAGCAAATACAGAGAAAAAAAATTAAACTACAGTGCTTTTCCATGATCTTTTCTTAAAAAGGTAATTGCGTGGAATCAGTTATACATGCTGGAAGAGGCTGAGAAGCTAAGCAGAAAACACTCAGGATGTCTAAAAATTTTGAAAAGGGGAAGCCATGATCGTCTCTAGACCGGAGCACCAAATGGAGGAAATTGGATTAACTGAGCAGAGGGTGTGGTATCAACTTGCAGAAGCGAAATTTTCTGGACTGGACAGGAACTGGTCCCGTAAGAGATCTAGTCAGAAGCATCTTCCAAGCACAGGAAGAAGGGACTATATTGATCTCCCTTCCAGTCTTCTATCCAGCTAGAAATAGACTGTCATTAGGACTCACAGGAGTCAGCTCCCCTTTCAAACAGGCATGAAAACAAGGAAAAGTAAGAAATGTGTCTTGGAACAGGCAAAGTAAAAAAAAAAAACCCTTAATTTAAGGTACACAATAATGAAGTCTACATTGCTAAAAACCCAAATGTGAATAGTAAAACTTCTAAAATATTAGATAAAACATTATTATTGCAATCTTTCCTGGGACAGTTTTTTTTTTTTTTTTTTTTTTAAAGATTTTATTTTATTTATTTGAGAGAGAGAGAACGAGAGACAGAGAGCATGAGAGGGAGGAGGGTCAGAAGGAGAAGCAGACTCCCCGCCGAGCAGGGAGCCCGATGTGGGACTCGATCCCGGGACTCCAGGACCATGACCTGAGCCGAAGGCAGTCGCTTAACCAACTGAGCCACCCAGGCGCCCGGGACAGTTTTTTTTTTAAATATAGAACGCAACCATGCAAATTATAAATAAAATATTGATGCATTTTGCTACATTACAATTAAAATGTACTTTTCACCCTGACAAAATTTTAAAAAATCATCAGAGGAAACCTTCCAATGTGTCTAATTTCTTATGAATTACTCTCCAGAATATATAAAATGCTCAAAATTAATACAAAAAGGTAAATAGCCTAATATATAACTGGGGAAAAGATATGAAAGAAATCTAATGGGCCAAAAAGATATAAAAACATATTCATACTACAGTGCACAAACCTTTCATACTCATCAGATTGGCATACATCTTAAAACTGAAAACATAAATATTGATAAAAATCCAGAGCAAAGGAAATGGTCATGAACTGCTCGTGGGCAAGTCAGTTGGAATAACTATTATGAACAATTTGTTGGTACTTAGGGAAGTGATTAACGTATTGAACAGAGGCTTAGCTAGATGATGTCAGTCAGTAACTGGGGAACCTGGATTTGAATTCCATTTATGATCTTAAAATCCATAGCCATACTCTTAGAATTTTGATAATAAATAATGTAAGAATATTTATTATAAAGGACAGTAAGTTCCAAAATAATCAATGTTTGACTCGTTCAATAAATTTGTTTACCAGGGTAAGAGATTGTGTAAAAATGGGTAAAATTATTTTTAACAAAGTTTGCATTGAGGCAACTCTGCTAACCAGAAGATACTCTGGTCTACATGACACGGACATGCATTTTTCCCAGCCAATTTCTGGGTGTGTATTTTATATGGCATACATCCTCTAATCAGATGTGATGCCTTCCTCATCCTACCCTTTTATGAAGCTTCACTTCCTCCCCATTCTCCTCATGTCTGCGACTAGGTTTCTTAGATGTTACAGGATTCTTACAACTGCCAGCATTCTTGTCTAAAACTTTAGTCCCCTTTACCTTTATCTTATCTTTTATATTTCTAGCCACATAAATATTTCTTCCTTCACAAAGTCCTTGTTTCTGGTAGGAATGTCTCTTTCTTATTTAAAGATGTGGACACTCAACAAACTAAGAAGACGTCTTCCTTCAGATAGTTCCTAGAAATAGCTAAGGTTTTATGAGATCTTTTTTCAGTGCACCCTTTTTTCTGCCTTCTCCCACATCCTATGCTAGTGGAATTGTCTTAAAATCAAAATTATGTAGAGATAATGCACACAGAAATATCTAACAGGCTTAATTGCTATTAAGAAATTAAGATAATCTATCTGTCATTAAGTGCCTTGCCTAACATTAATTCACATTGACCTCAGCTCCATAACCTTATCTGGGTTCCTAAATCCTATGGTTTGCAATAAAATATGTGTAAAAAATCGTGTCTTATATAAGGATAAAAATTAAACCAAATGTATTTGCTAACAGTTTTTCAGCTCTGAGATCTGCCATTTTTACTTAACTATAACCATTTGTTGCTACTAATTGTATTATGCAGTGGCTTTGGAAAAATATTAAGTACACTGATGCTAGACCACACTCACTGATCCTACTACAGTACAAGTTTCCAGGTCACCTACATTCATGGCTCTAATCTGCTTGCCCAGGACATTTATAGATTAATTTCTATAGTAAAAAAAAAAAAACTTTAAAATAATTAATATTTAATGTTATATTGTTAAATATCTACATGAATTATAACATTTGTTTCAGAGAATTTGAAAAAACAAAATATCTTCATTTGTAAATATTACACATGCTGTTGATAAAGAGGGAGAAGGTAAAAAAAACACACTAATTATTATCTATTGATTTATAATTGTCATTCAGGAATGTGTAATTCTACTTTAGAAAATTATCTAGAAGACAGCTCATTTTTAATGCAAAGACTTTACCAAAAACAAAAACAAAAAAAAGTACAAATACTATGGTTTATATTTAAATATTTCCTTATGTATAAGAAAAATACTCCTTTAATATTAAATAGCCCATTCTAAGGACAATTCATTTTCAGGTTAAGGGTTGCCACATTATATGTTTATTTAACCTTAAATTGGATTAGCTCCCTAAATGTTGTAAATATCATTTTATCTTCATGTCATGAATCTGAAGGTAAGCTGACCTCCTCTAATATGAGATTGCTTCAGTGCCAAGAGGAATGAGTTCCCTGTGGTGAGCATTTGGCTCATGACAGACTTGTTTTCTGTGGATTCTGTGGATTCTTAGCAGGGTAGGAAGCAATGGGAACAGACAGAACCATCCCAGCTGACAAGAAACACACTTTATATAATTTGATGTTCAGTAGAAAGATGAACTTTAGTCATTTTTCCCACATAAAATATAATTACATCACATAATTGAAGAATGTCTACTTCTGTCACCTCAGTGATGATTAATAAGTATGTCTCTTGAAATTGGTAAATGGAAGAAGAATAAATGAATGATGGGCCTATTTGGTTACTTTTTCCAAGAAAAAGTTCTGATTTAAATGTACATTTCTGTTACAAAGTTTTTTTTTTTTCTTTTTAAAATTTTTATTTAAAATCTACCTAGTTAACATGTAGTGTAATATTAGTTTCAGGAGTAGAATTTAGTGATTCATCACTTACATATAACACCCAGCGCTCATCACAAGTGCCCTCCTTAATGCCCATCACCTATTTAACCCATCCCCCACCCACCTCCAGCAACCCTCAGTTTGTTGTCTATAGTTAAGAGTCTGTTTTCTGGTTTGCCTCTCTTTTGTCCCCCTTCAACCCTAATACCCATTTAGCCCATCCCCCACCCACCCCCTCCATCAACCCTCAGTTTGTTCCCTATCCTTAAGAATCTCTTATAGTTTCTTTCTCTCTCTCTCCCTCTCTCTTTTTTCTCCCCTTCCCGTATGTTCCTCTTTTTTGTTTCTTAAATTCCACATATGACTGAAATGGTATTTGTCTTTCTCTCCATTGCAAAGTTTTAATACACATTCAAAATGAATATATATTATTATGTCCACTAAAAATATAACTGGGGACCTCCAGATTCACAAACAAATTTTTTAATCATTGGACAATTTGACCTTCATAAAACATTAAAAGCATTAATCAGTACATTGCACTAAATAATTATTTATATTGAACTTTGGCCTACTAAGGAGGTTTTTTTATTTGTTTTTTGTTTTGTTTTGTTTTATTTTGTTTTTAGGTTTACTTGTGGCTTGATTTTAAAAAGTATAGCCAGTCTTGAACTTGTAAGTGTACTTTCTTCTCTAAATTAATTTTGTAGAATTTGGAATATTTTCCTGTAGATATAACATTGTAAATATATGTTGTTATTTACAAAACTAACTCTCCAGAGCCAATGTATTTAAAATATCACTGAATTATTGGAATGATAGATTTAATCTCAGTTCTGGTGTCTGTACACATGTGAAGTAAAAGAGAGCAGAAGATGGGGAAGGGGTTTTTGCTTCTTCTTCCCCACCCCCTTTCCTAGGGCAGCAGCAGCACTAGAAAACTTCTCCATTTTTTTTACCTTCATCTTGTTGATGTTGTTTTACTACTGCTGTTGTTGTGATTTTAGTGTGATTCTAGTCTTTGACTGATTTTCCTCTCCCACCCAGCTTCAACTCTTTTCACTTCTTGTGATATCTTTTGCCAAACTGTCAATGACCCAGTGCCCTGGCAGCACCCTCATACCACAATACAAAATCTACCATCTACTCCAAAGTGCTCCAATCTTCCAAATTATGTATCTCATCTTCCTGTCAGACCCAAAACCCCATTACCATTAGGCAAATTTGGAATTAAAAATGGTCTGCCTGAAATTAATTCCAGATCAAAGAGAGAGGGATTTTAATCCCTTAAACTTTCCAGGGGTATTTCTCTTTAAAAAAGACCCTATTTAGGGGCGCCTGGGTGGCTCAGTTGGTTAAGCAACTGCCTTCGGCTCAGGTCATGATTCTGGAGTCCCGGGATTGAGGCCCACATCGGGCTCCCTGCTCAGCGGGGAGTCTGCTTCTCCCTCTGACCTTCCCCCTCTCATGCTCTCTGTCTCCCATTCTCTCTTTCAGATAAATAAATAAAATCTTAAAAAAAAAAAAAAAGACCCTATTAAAAAAAAAAAAAAAAAAGAACCCTTATCTAGTCCATTGATTTTCTAAATATTAATATATTTCAGAGACTCTAATGTCAATGATGTAACTATGGCCAAGGAGCCTTGGGAGAGTAATTTATTGCCGTCAAGAGCCATCAGAAAGCAGCCCAGGCTCTTTGAATCCTGTTCCTAAGGGGGCCCTCCCTAAGCTCTTCCTGGTTTTCATGGATTTGTCTACTGCGCTTGGCACTGGAAGCAAAAGACATTGATTATACAGGGGCACAGGGATTCTTTTGGGAGCAAACAGATATTTAGGGCAGTCAATCAGGGAAAATAACTGCAGGAACCCAAGAGCAAGAGGTCGTGGGAGAACAAGAGGCAGATGGCATTAATTTGCATCCTGACTAGTGGTTTGAAGAAATACTGTTTACATATATAAATAGGAGTTTCATCAGGGAATTAAGGCTCTTTCACAGCTAGTTATTAAATGTTTATTTCAATCATTCATTCAGTCACTCATTCAACAATTATTTATCAAGCTCCTCTTGTGTGGTGTGCACCGAGGATATAAAGGTGTTTAATGCAGATGCAGGCTGACTTTCAGAGATCCCAGAATCTAACAGAAAAGACAGATAACTGAACAGTTTTTTTAATGAACATTCTTATTTTGAATCATTTTAGATTTACAGGAAAAATGCAACCACAGTTTAGACAGTTTTCCATATATTGCATACCCCATTTCTCCTATTATTTTTATTTATTTATTTATTTTTAGAGAGGAAGCAGGGGAGGGGCAAAGGGAGAGGGAGAGGAAGAATCTTAAGTAGGCTCCACACCCAGCATGGAGCCCAATGCAGAGCTCCATCTCATGACCCTGAGATCATGACCTGAGCTGAAATCGAGTTAGAGGCTTGGGATGCCTGGGTAGCTCAGTCAGTCAAACATCTGCCTTTGGCTCGGGTCGTGATCCCAGGGTGCTAGGATCTAGTCCTACATCGGGCTTCCGGCTCAGTAGGGAGCCTGCTTCTCCCTCTGCCTGCCACTCCTCCTGCTTGTGCTCGTGCTCTCTCAACTCTCTCTCTCTCTGGCAAATAAATAGATAAAATCTTAAAAAAAAAAAAAAAAGTCGGAGGCTTCACCAACTGAGCCGCCCAGACACCCCTTCTTTTATTATTTTTTTAAAAAGATTTTATTTATTTATTTGACAGAGAGAGACACAGCGAGAGAGGGAACACAAGCAGGGGGAATGGGAGAAGAAGCAGGCTTCCTGCTGAACAGGGAGCCTGATGCGGGGCTCCATCCCAGGACCCTGGGTTCATGACCTGAGCCCTAGGCCAATGCTTAACTGGGGAGCCACCCAGGGCGCCCCTCTTCTTCTATTAATATCTTATGTTAGCATGGTGCATTTGTCCTAATGAACCAATGTGGAGACATTGTTAACTAAGGTCCATAATTTATTTGTATTTTCTTAGATGTTACCTGATGTCTTATTTCACATGTCCTTGGGGTCCTCTTGGCTGTGAGAATTTCTCAGACTTTTCTTATTTTTGATGACCTTGATTGTTTTGATGAATAATTGTCAGATATTTTGTAAGATTCTCTATATTAGGATTTGTCTTATGCTTTTTTGTTCATAATTATGCAGGGGATAAGGGTTTTAGGAAACAAGACCATAGAGGTGAAGTGCCATTTTTATCACATGGTGTGAAGGGAACACACTATCAGCGTGACTTATTACTGTGGATGTTAACCTTACACACTTCACTGAGGTAGTGTTTGCTAGATTTCTTCAGTATAATGTGAATCTTTTTTTTTTTTTCACCTTTCTATACTGTACTCTTTAGAAGGAAATGACTATAAACAGGTTTTTAACTACAAAGTGGGGAGAGTGCAAAGGAGGAAGGTACAGGGAGTTGTGAAAATGTGTTAAAGGATGAAGTAACATAATCAGTGGCAACAAGAAACTCTCATTAAGAAATGATGCTTAAGTGATATCCAAAGGATGGAAATTAATTAGTCAAAAGAAGTATGAGATAGAGGGATAGAAGAGGTATGCAATTATGTTTGGCATTTTTAATATTTCTTGTCCCTCTTGAATAAGTTAATGATAGCTGCAAGTTATAAAATTTTATTATTTAAGGTAAACTTAAGCCCCAAATCTATATGAATAGTTTTATATCAAAAATAATTTGTATGATGAGTTATTTATCTAAATAGAATATTGTATCAAGTGGCTAAAAATAAACTTATACAATGTCTAAATTTGTTTTATACATTATATCTCACTTCACGACAAAATGTCTTTTTCTAACTTTTATTTACCACAGCCTTTGGGAACTCAAGCAAGTTAATATAAGTTATTGGCAAGTGTTGCTTCTCAGGTTTATCTATTCTTCATACTATCTTAGAGGCAGATGTTAACCCTGGTGTTTTGATAGACTGATAATTACTAGGAAGGGAAAATGATCAATGTGGTACAAATGGAGTGGGTGATGGAGGTGAGCGTGGCTTGAATCCATTGTTCTAGTTCATCCTTATTTAACCCTTGTAAAGCAGAGGGATGAACACCATGGACAAATACAAATGAGAAATGAGTAATTGTCAGAATTTGCAATGGTTCTATCATTCAGGAGATATTATTCAGAGCCTACTATGGAGTAGGCACAGTTTTATTTATCGGAATTAATATGATGAGCATAATCAGACATAGTCCAAGTAGCTTTAATGTTCTAAATACAAATATACCTCAAGGCCTTGGTTTTCACAGTCTACTACTTAGTTTAAGTAGTAGAATACATTTACAATAAGTGTAAACTATTCAAGATATGACGTTAACAAAAGAACCTATGCATTCTTAAGTCAATAAGACTAAACAGGATCACTTTGCACATACCTTAGAAAGCTACATTCTTTGAGAATATAAGGGAAGATTTGTGCAGAAAAGAAATTATACTGGGATATAAGAGGTTTTCTTAAAATATTATCCTCTAAAACCTGCTTCAGAAATAATTGGGCTGCCATATGATGTGAAAGGTAATAAAACAGAGAGAGAGAGAGAGAGACATGGAATCCCAACAGTCATAAAGAATAAGGATTTCTGAGGGGTAGGACTGAGAATTGGCATTTTGAACAAGTTTACCAGGTGATCACAAAAGCACTAAATCTTGAGATCCCTACACTGAATTTCAAAATATAGCAATACCAAGAGAGAAGAAAAAAGGAGAGAAAAAAGAGTGAAAAGGTAGAAACAAAAAAAATGTATGCTATTAATTTATAGGCATACACAGAGCTCTCAAATATTTAAGAAGCAGTCAGAAAAGTACTTTTTATAACAATAGTAAATGTGTTTATGTCTCCTAAAATGGTATAAATGCATATTAAATCATTGGAAGAATGGAGATATGTACACTCAGTGGTCAAAGGCATAGGTTTGCTCTGGGAAATGGTGAGGAAACAACGAGAAGATATTGAAATAATGATAAAAATAAACTATTTTCTGAAAACAGTAGATGTTTAAGTATGTACAAATCATTATAGAAAAAAAATAATGTTTCAAAGGCTTTCATAAATATCAAATCCTGAGGGAGCTGTTAATGTGTGATTCTTCACAGAAACTGCCATGTATGCACACAGTTTGTCTTTCTTGGTACTCAGTTTTCTACCCACCGTCTTTTCCTTCAGACTGATGATGTCTGTGTTAAAATTCAGACTTTATGAGAGAACTGGTTAGGCCCTTTTAAACTCCACATGCCTGTTTATTCTCACGGGTTAGTCTGCTGTCCTGACTCTTGTTGGGGTCTTCCCATTTTGCTTTATTTCTCTCTCCCAGTGATCTGATCCATTGTATCCTTCCTGCCTTCCAAACGAGAGTTCTTGCCCCTGGCCTGGAGGCTGGGCCTCAGCTGTCCCTTGAAGCCCATCCTTAACTTGTGTCAGAAGCATTTATGGGGGTTCACGGGCTCCTGGGTGGCTCAGATGGTTAGGCATCTGCCTTCGGCTTGGGTCATGATCTCCAGGTCCTGGGATCAGACCCCATGTCAGGCTCCCAGCTCAGCGGGGAATCTGCTTCTCCCTCTGCCTCTCCCCATGCTTGTGCTCTCTCTGTCTCTCTCTCTCTTAAATGAATGAATAAAATCTTTAAAAAAAGAAGAAGAAGAATTTATGGGGTTCTGGTTCTGAATCAATTACATGCTGCTCTAGTCTGATATTCTTTCAACAAGCAATTATTGAGCATTAACTGTGGCAGATACTGAGATCAGAACTAGAGATGAAGGCATCTAATTTCCAGCTGTACCTGGAAGAATAATTTAGCTTGGATAAACCTCATATTCTTCAAAAAAACAGAGGTAATATGCAACACTGTAAGACTTAGTGAAAATTACATAAAATAATAAATGTAAAGTGTTCAAGATATGACATTAACAAGAGACCAAGAAGCAGTGGAGGCTATTATTATTATTACCACAAAGTAAAAATATTAGAGATTTGCAGTTCTAGTGAATGTTTTTCTATGTTATCACAGCAGCTCTGAATCAATTTATTCTATAATTCCTATGTTTCCTGTTTTTAAAACTCTTTCAGAAAAAGAGTCTCTCTAGGACTTAAGCTTAGCTTGACCACTGACTCTCATGAGGAACTGTAATCAAAATCAGATTATATTTATATGATTAGAACTATGACAATTTCAGTGAGTGTGCCCTAACAGAGCCACATGGTCCAGGGACCATCTATAATAGACTTAGTTGAAGGTAGTTCAACTATCCGAGAAATAATGACTCAAAGTCTCTCAAAATAGAACATGAGTTTGTGAATTTATAAAAGTTAATCAGCTGTGAATGTTTATGCACCATTATATATTGAATTTGCATGCCTGACTCTGTGTCTAGCCATCACCTATAGCAAGGCTGGACTCCAGAATCAACAAATAATTGGCGGACAAAACTAGAATCCAGGTTTCTAATTTCTAAAATAGTGCTATTTTCCCAACTCCATACTACCTTTCAAAAGAAATTATTCCTGATACAGAAATTTCTTTTTTTTTTTCAAAGATGTATTCACTTATTTTAGAGAGAGAGGGAAAGAGGGAGAAAAGGAGAGAGAGCATGAGCAGGGGGAGTGGTAGAGGGAGAGGAGAGAGAGAGAATCTCAAGCAGACTCCCCACTGAGTGTGGAGCCCCACGCACAGGGCTCAACATGGAGCTCCACACAGGGCTCAAGGTGGGGCTGGATGCAGGGCTCGAAGCAGGGCTCAATCCAATGACCATGAAATCATGACCTGAGCCGAAATCAAGAGTTGGAAGCTTAACTGACTGAGCCACCTGTGTGCCCCCTGATAACAGAATTTTTAAAGATAGCCACATTGTGATATTTTAGGGATACTTACTGCATAAGTCCTGAGAATTTTGTCTTGTGAACTTCATCATTTTAGACAGGATCAAAAGTAGGACGAGGGGATAAAAGGAGTAGGATGAGGGGAGTAAGGCACTTACCTCAGGAACAAAATTTAAAGGGACACTAAAAAAAATCAATAATTCAGATAAATAACATTTCAATGCAGTATTTTAAAAAATCAAAGTTAATACAAAAAAAATCTATGATGAACAAAATATCAAAACTTTAGATAAAAGCATGACCAGCCAGTGTTATTGATTTTTCCTTTTGACCTAGATTCTGATATGGCTTAACATCACACTGATTCTAGAAACATATATTAATTAAATTTGTTCTATTACTTTGGGGATACATGTATAAAAAGACAGCCTCTTTTCTGTGATCTATTTAAAAAGTTGTTGAGAGACAGACAATCCAACACAACACAACTGAAAAGATCTTTACTGTATCTTATGTACTTACGAACACCTGTTATGGACTGAATTATATTTACCCCAAATTCTTACATTGAATCCCTAACCTCAGCACCTTAGAATATGACAGTATTTGGAAATAGAGCCATTAAAACTTGATTAAGCTAAAATGAAGCCCTTCTGATGGGCCTTCATCCAATATGACTGATGTCCTCATAAGTAGAGGAGAGTAGGACAGGGGGAGAGGCACCAGGATCTATGCACACAAAGAAAAGGGCATGTGAGAACACGATGGTAGGGCAGCCACCTACAAGCACAGGAGAGAGGCCTCAGGAGAAATGTAATCTGCTGGTGCCTTGATCTTGAACTTCTAGGCTCCAGAACTGTGAAAAAATAAATTTCAGTTGTTTAAGCTGTTATTATGACAGCTCCAGCAGACTGATAAATTGCCTGTTTGTGTGGTGATGGTAGTGGTCCTACTCCTATCATTAGACCTTTTTTGAAAGAATAGTAACAGAGGGTTGCTGGAGTGGTGGGGGGTGGAAGGTATGGGGTGGCTGGGTGATAGACATTGGGGAGGGTATGTGCTATGGTGAGCGCTGTGCATTGGGTAAGACTGTTGAATCACAGACCTGTACCTCTGAAACAATTAATACATTATATGTTAAAAAAAAAAGAAGATAGTAGGAAGGGAGAAATGAAGGGGGGGAATCGGTGGGGGAGACGAACCATGAGAGACTATGGACTTTGAGAAACAAACTGAGGGTTCTATAGGGGAGGGGGTTGGGGGGATGGGTTAGCCTGGTGATGGGTATTAAAGAGGGCACGTACTGAATGGAGCGCTGGGTGTTATATGCAAACAATGAATCATGGAACACTAGATCAAAAACTAATGATGTAATGTATGGTGATTAACATAACATAATACAATTTAAAAAAAAAAGAAAAGAAAGAATAGTAACAGTCAGTCAGGGGGAAGATACAGGAAAGAGAATTTGCCAAGTACAATAATATTTGAATGTTCGAATGAATGAATGAAATTCACGAATGCATTCCAGGCAAAGAAAATCCCACGGACACGTATGTTTGTATTTCATGGCATCACTCTGTTATTAAAGTACACCGTATATCACCAATGAATTTTTGATGAGAAATACAAATATGGCATATGATATATAGAATTAAATATAATTCTGTGTCAAAAAATTCTACATAAGGGAATGGGATCTTGTGGTTTGCCTTATCCTGTGGGGTTTTGCTGTATAAGGAAGGCCCCATGGATGAAGAGCATGAAAGTTGTCCTATTTTATTCACACCCATTCATTAGTGCCCACCCCTAAAACAGAAAGGAAGGAGACTCTTTCACAATTTACACATCTTTCCTAAAACACTCACCCCATCAACATATTCAATATTATGTATCCAGAGGGAGGCATAAGAACAATCTATCTCAAATATAAACCAAATCCACAGAATACTGGAGATGGAGAGACATTTTATTAGTGTTAATCTGTTAAAAAAAATTTAAAAAGCAGATTGGAGTTTCTTCACTATCTCGTCCCAGCTAAAAAGAGCACATTTTCAAGAAACAAGAAATTCCAATATTAAACATTTCCATAGCATAAAGGCTAGGATAAATACTGTACTAAATGCAGGTAAAGACATTACTACCTCATTAATTAAGTGGATGAAAAAGTATAAGTAAAATATTGGTAAACTAAGTTTAACAGTATGTAACCATGATAAATCATTATGACCAAGTCAGATTTATGTCAGGAATGCAAAGTTGGTTTAATGCTAGAAATTTAAGCTACCTAGATTTTGACATTGATGAATTAAGGAAGAAAACAATATGACCTTATTAATAAGTACACAAAAAGTGCTAACTAAAATTCATCATGCAGCTATAAGTTTTTAAAAGCATGCTAGGAATACAGGACAATTTTTTGAACTGATAAAGGACATCCACACAAAACAAAACTAGAAAAAATCATTTTTGAAGGGTGTATTTTGAAAGTCATTCCTGTAAGATGGAGAAAGAAAAGATGCTGCTAACATCAATTCTTCTCAAGGCAAAAGTAGTATCATGTTGTAAGAAAAGAAGAAACAAAAACTTAATTGTTTACAAATGGCATCATTGCCTGAGTAGAACACCATGAAAGTAATCTACAAATATGTAATTAAAATATAATAAGAGTATTTTCTGATTGCAAAATCATTATATAAATGTCAGGAACGCTTGTAAGTATCACTAATTATCAGTTAACAATGTAATCAAAGAGCAAAATAAAGTTAAAATGGCAAGTAAAATGTAAAATCTCTTGGAATAAATACATGTAAAAATGGTGTTTTTAAAGAGGAAATTACAAAAATATATTGAGAATGTAACAGGGACTTACACAACTGGAGAGATGTGTTTTATCATGGATTAGAAGACTCTCATGTAGACACCAATTCTTTATAAATTAATCATAGATTGTATGCACTTCCAGAGAATCCAGATATTTCTGTGTGTGTATGTGTGTGTGTGTGTGTGCACGCACGTGCATGCATGTGCATGCACCTGTGTGTATGAGAGAGAGAGACAGAGACTTCTCAGGATCAGTCCAAAATGTAATGGAAGAACAAGGGCCAAGAAAAGTCAAGACATTCTTGAAGAAGTAAAATATTAAATTTCCTTTTCCTGTCAGTAATCAAAACACAATATAGAACTTTAATAATTAAGAGTAATATCAGCATAGGAACAGGAAAATAGACCAAAAATATAGTGCATAGGACCAATTTGTTATATATATAAAACTTGCTTTAGGACGGAATGGATCTTGAATTTTAGAGTGAAAATGATGCTAATCAATACATTTTGTAGCAAAAATTAGCTATTCAAAGAGATTCTTATTTTACAGTATAAAGGAAAAATATATTTCAAATAGATTTAAGAAATCAAGTGGAAGATAAGACTAACAAAATACTATACAGAAGGAGTACAAGAGATTTTGTTTTTTGTTTTTTGTTTTTTTAAAGATTTTATTTATTTGACAGAGAGAGAGAGACAGCAAAAGAGGGAACACAAGCAGGGGGAGTGGGAGAGGGAGAAGCAGGCTCCCCGCCAAGCAGGGAGCCCAATGCAGGGCTCAATCCCAGGACCCTGGGATCACGACGTGAGCGGAAAGCAGACACTTGACTGAGCCAACCAAGCGCCCCTTTGTTTTGTTTTTTTTAGGGAACCGGGTAGAGGGAAAGATTAAACTATATAGAGCAACATAATTAAATAAAATTAACATTAAGAACTTTATTTTTCTAATAGTCTCATAAAGTCAGCGAAAAGAAAAATCACAGAGAAAGATATTTGCAATAAATATAGGCAACAAAGCGCAGTTGATTCTCATTATTTGTGCTAGTTATGCTAGTTATTTTCTATAAAGTCACTCAAACAAAGAATTAGCAAATACTGATGTTCTGCTCCTAGGGACGGTATGGGGTTAGGTTCCTGTGAACCTCTGGTTAGCACATTTTCATCAACCAACCAATATATAGCCTTGTTTTATGTGTGTTACTGTTTATTGTCACCTTATATTTAATATATATTATTGATTTGTTGACATTAACTCATGGTCAGTAGCATTATAACTTATGGATGACCCAAACTTATCTAACACACTTATTTTCTTTGTAAAGCACATCATGGACCTCTTGCACTTAGGAACCCTAGCCAGCACTTGAGCACGATGTTTGAGGGCTTTTGAAACACCAACAAAAATGTAACAGAAAGGATAAAAATGCAAAACAGATGGTACTAAATTGGTTGCAAAAAACACAGAGTAGAAACAAGAGGTTGGAGTATCACCTTATTATGTCTCAGCTGGGACAACGATATGTATTCATCAACTCATGTTTTTTGCTGGTTCATGCATGTCTTCAAATGACCATGGAAGCAACAATAGTATTGATTTTAGGATTATGAATTGATTTTAGCAAGTAGACAAGTTGAAAAATATAAAATCTGCAAATAATGAAGATAACCTGGATTAGTATTTAGAACAAATAATTCCCTACAAATTAATATAAAGAAGTAAAACAATTCATAGAAGATGAACAAAAATATATATGAAAATTTGACAGAAAGGGAAGGGAAAAAATAAGCATAAAATATGACCAACCTCAGTAATGACCAGGGAAATGCTAATTAATAGCATTTAAGCATTATTAAATATCACTTCATAATGATTATATTTTAAATATTACATAGCCTAATAATAACAATTATTGGTGAGAATGTGGTACAGTAGGAACTCAGTAATATTGCTGTTGGTAGTATACATGGAAATAACCACTTTCAAAACAATTTAATGCTTTTTGGGAGGGGTTTGTGTGTGTGTGTTTGTGTTTTTTTAATTAAACAATTCAATGTTTTACATAACAACATCGAATGTTCATTTCAAACATTCAAAGCCAAACCAAGATATATATAATGCTAACGAGACCAAGGGTCAGGTGTAACAACCCTCAGACCAGTATTTACCTAATAGCAAAAATGTGGAAACCTCCCAAATGTCCATCAGCGATAGAACTGATAAATAAATTATGCAATCTTCATATAAGGAAATACAGGAGAATTTATAGCACTAATAATGAATGACTGACTCATCAACATGAGGGCATCAATCTGAGTGGATTCCAAAAATATAGTGTAGAAAGGGCACCTGGGTGGTTCAGTTGGTTAAGCCTCTGCCTTTGGCTCAGGTCATGATCCCAGGGTCCAAGGATCAAGTCCAGCATCATCCAGCTCCCCACTCAGCAGGGAATTTGCTTCTCCCTCTGCCACTCCCCCTGCTCCTGCTCTCTCTCTCTCTCTCAAAAATAAATAAATAAAATCTTTTTTTTTTTTTTAAGATTTTATTTATTTATTTGAGAGAGAGAGAATGAGAGAGAGCACAGGAGAGGGGTTAGGGTCAGAGGGAGAAGCAGACTCCCTGCCGAGCAGGGAGCCCGATGCGGGACTCGATCCAGGGACTCCAGGATCATGACCTGAGCTGAAGGCAGTCGCTTAGCCAACTGAGCCACCCAGGCGCCCAAAATCTTTAAAAATATATAACGTAGAAAGACAGAGGGAAATACCAGAATACATATAATTTAATCTAGTTAAGCAAATTTATAAAGTAGATAAATTTAAACAATATTTGGGAATGAATAATACAAAATTCAGATGGAAATGATGAGGTGAAATGTGAATAATGCAAGATTCCTAAGGGGGGGGTGTTTCATGCTGAACACTCTATTTCTTAATTTGTATAGTACATCTGTAGAAATAAAGGTATTCATTTTACTATTATCCTGTGCTATAATGTAAATTCTCTACTTCATGTGTTTGTACCATATAGATGAAAATGAAAATGAAAAAACCCCAAACTATAAGGATGAAATTACCTGAGAAGCAAAGATATGGCTCACTTCCTAAATTTGTGGAAAGTTCTTAGACTTGTGAACTATTTTACCTAGGAAAACTTACATTAATGAGATTAAAAGCTGTGTATCAAAAATAATTGGATCTGATTTAGATAAGCTCTATGTAGAAATACAGTAGTTCCCCATGAGAAAGGAAACTGCTTTGTGTTGTTTTTTTCTAACACAAAGAACAATATTCTCAGTCACTTCCCCCCAAATGTTAAAATACCAAGAAAAAAATGCTTCTGTTATTATCTGACAAAATGTAAAATAGAAGGAAATGGTGTGCCAAGGATAATAGGGCACCAATAAAATTCAGCTATATAAGTTCAGGCTAATTCTAGTTTCATTTCTTCATACTTCTCTTCCAGCTTGCTCTGGATATCTTTTAAGTTCTAACCTCCTTTCAAAATCTACTCATGTAGTATTAAATTAAAATCCTGCAGTCAGAGCAAGAAACAAAGGAGAGGAAGTAGGTGAGCAATTTCAAAAGAATCAATTCAGTTGCCTCTTTGCTAAACAGTTCTTTAAATTGGTGTGTACTTAAATGGATTAACATGATAATTAAACATGTGTTCATATGTAAAACCCAATACAACTCCAGTCAAATAATTAATGCTCGATATATAGTAAGTATTATTGGGTCTATAAAAGATCCTTAGAGAAAAATTATGTGCATTTGTTTATATTATCACCTCTTTTGTACAGACACCTTATTTTGTTAATTTGTTTGTACATTTCTCAAGGGCCGTTACCATAACTTCTCCTTCCTATCTTTCTTTACTAAGCACTTAGCATTTTAGTGACTAGATGAGAAAGATTAAACAACTGGAATAACTCCTAATAAAGCATATTTAATCCAATTAGAGAGGACCAAAATATTTGTGTATCAAATATATTTCCAGAGTACTTCTTTTACTGAAAAAACTTAGAAATATAAACAATATTTTCAATGTTTGTAAAATTCATATTTATACATGGAAATTGCCTCAAAATAGATATGTTTATTTAAAAATTGATTTTAGACCTCATTGCATTATATTAGGAATGATATGAACAAAATGATTGGTAAGATTGATTTTGGCTACACAGAGCAGTTTAAGTAATTTTTAAAATTTAATCATACATAAATATTCTAATGATCAGCAATTGAATAATGCCTTAATTGTTTTTGATTAGTAATGGTGAGCAGTGATTCAAAGGACAACCTTAGATTATTTAGAGAGCAAAAAATGTAATTTATGATTGTGATAAGTTTGATTCTTTGACTTAAAAATATTCACTAATCTTGTATTTCATTTACTTAAGCCCTTGAATTCTAGTGCTCCACTGTAGGAAATAACATAGTCAACTTTACCCAGAGTGCCATCTAATGGCACTGTTGTCTCAATTTAAACCAATCTAAATATGCTGCTTTGCATAACTAATTTCAATTTAAAAGAAGTATAGCAGACATTAGATATTATCTTTGTTTTTTTATAACTGGTTTTTCCAGGTTCTCTTTATAGAAGGATCAAGTAGAACTATAATAAACACAAGTAAAAAGAAAATTATAAAGTAAAGGCAAAGCACAATATATAGCAGAAAGTTGCAATGCTGTGGATTTCTGTGAAGTGCAGAAGTAAGCTTATTTGTGTACACAATCATGGAGAAAAATTGCAAGTTGATAGGCACAGAAACAGAGTTAGTGATAGAAAAGCATTTTTGCATAGTAATTCAGAAGGAAGTATGAAAGAGAAAACAACTATTCCTCCAAAACTCTAGCAGTCTTGATTTGTATTTAGCCTTTATTATTAACTATCAACCTTGGGGAAATGATCAATCTGGCTTATCTATGTACTTATGTGTACAATTACAGTAATATTTTCCCTAACCTATTTTTTGTGACTATTAAAGTGAAAGAATAAAAACACTTTGCAAAACTTAAAGTGTTATATGAATATAAGAGATTATTGTCAGATCAAAAAAGAGTTTATAAGGAAGTAATGTTGATAAAGGCTGGTTGGGTCTGAGGATCCAGAGGGGTCCCACAGACCAGACAAGAGGGTCCTTGGCTTTGCACAGGATAGGAATCAAACAGGAGCCAAGAGGAAGTGAGAGTAGAATTTATTGAAGACACAGAGGGAGTACAGATATAGACAGAGTGTCTGGGAGGAAAGGAGAGCTAGTCTCGTCTCCTCTTTACTTGGGGTAAAGCAATGGCTATGTGGTTTTTATTGAGGATTGTGGTCCAGTGGACATGTCTTCTCAGGCACCCAGGAATTGGTTAAAACAAAAACAAGTGTTTAGGTTTCCCCATAAGTCACTTAGGGACCCCTTGGAGCCAGGGATGTGGTGAGTCAGTGTTCTGGAAAATGTGCATGATGACCCCACCCAATCACTCCTTAGATGTTATCTGTTGCTATGGAATCCTGCAAAGACATCATTAACTCCTTGGACTTTTACAAGGAGGACACAAATTATCTGTAAAATAAGGCAGGGGTGCAGGTCCTAGGACGAAAAGAGGCAGCGTAAAAGCAGTCCTTCATGGGTCCCTTCAGTTTCCCTATCTCAATGTGGCAAGTATAGTAATTGGCTGATTATACAACAGCCTTTAAGTAATTTGTGTATATGTCAAGCTACAACAAATTATGTTTTCATAATAGGCATGTCTTGTGTTACAGATACCTTTTGCATTTTTTGTATATTTATTTGTTTAGCCTTATTATTGTTATGAAATACCGTCACAAATATTGATGAACACCACTATTAATGACCGTGCCTTTTAATTTTACATGAAATGAGAACTACCCTTAGCTTCAGCGTCACAACTTGCAATAACATTTCCTACAGATACCAAACTTTGGCTTCCTCTCTTATATCTTACTCTCCATGAGGATTTATACGAGAAATCAAGCAATTATATCATTTAATTCATTGATGATTTGCAGACATGGTATAGCATGGTTTGATTTTAATGGTTTTAAATGGAAACAATTGTTTAGTGCAACATTTCATTAAGTACTTATTTTCCCTCCGATATCTCATTGATTCACTTAAATTAGGATTTGAAAATTTTCACACGCAGTAATTGCTTCAAACTAATAAATCTAATCAAGAGACATCTTCACCTTCCACCTTTTAAAATTCTAAGACTCAAAAGCTAGTCTTAGTTTTCTAAAATTTTATACTTGACTCCTCGAAGTATTGATTCTTTTCCTATCTTCCTGAGTCTACAAAGATCTGTCTACTAGCCTGAAGAAAAAAGTAGAAAAGGACCTTTACTGATGCTTAAAATAACTTTGATTATCTTTTTAACTGGATTTTAAGTAAATTTTTAGACATTTTAACTTTGTTAATTATTTAATTTTTTTGTTTTAGAATTTTTGCTCTTATTTAGTAAGGAATTGAAAATAAGGGACTATCCTCTGAGCACAATATTGAACAGATCTATACAAATGTTCTTATTTTAATTTGAAAAGGCTTATTTACATCTCTATATCTAATTTCTTGAACCAATAATTTGGACACATATTCTAAGAGAGGCTTTGTTTCTGATGAGGGGAAATGCAAACTGAAGAACAACTCAGTACTCCTTTTCTGATTTTCCAGGGCAGATTACCACAACAAATAATGATCATGAAGATGCTGATGTGAAGCACAGGGTTTAAAGATTTTCTAAAATATAATTTTGTAAAAAATAAGTCTACAATCTTACTCTTCTTTTAACCAATTACATATTAATTGTTTTGCAGTTAATCAAACCTAACATAAAATAACTCCTAAGAAATCAGATAGCAAAAAAAGTATACATTTATTCATAGTACATAATAGTAGTAAAGTATCAATTCATGTACATAATGGTCATATAAAATTTTAAAATAAACTGATTTTCCATTATGCAAAACGTAATTGTCAGTAACAGGATAATGTTTCTGAGATTGAGAGAGAATAACAGATGGTAGCCAGCATGTAAAAATATGTAAACATTTTGAAAAGTATGTCTGAGAAAGGAAATTACCTGAATAACAGGAGTTCCTATAGAGATATATATATGTGTAAGGAAAATTTACAAGAAGTTAAAAAAATAAAAGAAGAATCCAGGATATCGACAGAGATACAGTTTTAAAATGAGGCAAAATCAATTGAATGAAGGTAATGAATGAACAGATTGAAGATCAGGCTTCATATAAGTTATCTAAGACACAGTGTTCAGCATACATAAATTCTGAGAATTCTACTTTTATGATGCTAGGTAATGGAAAGACCACTGTTTTATGATGATTCATAGAACCTTTTACAATGATAGAGTGGAAGAGTGGTTTAGCAGTCCACCGATCTTTTCAGTAAGGAATCAAAAAAGGAGAAATGACACGGAGAGGTCATCTCCTCCCTCTCCCTCACTACCTGGCAGGACCACATGTAAACTATTCTAGACAGGATTATTTGATTCTGAGAATGGAAGTAAAAAATATGTAGCTTGATTAATATGGGGTAATCTCATCTGACTTTTGGAGAGAAAACTTTTTTCCCCTTTTATCTTTGTCCAAGTTTTAATGGCAGAAAAACTTAACATTATAACCAGAAGTGGAATGAAATGTAATTCAAATATGAAGAAAGATTAAAAAAACCCATCTCCACCTAATTTACATCAACTTATTCTTTGAATAAATAAAAGCTATCAATGTCTACAGGACACAGTGAACCAGCTATTATTTGAAAAAAGATCAGAACATCATAGAATAATTATTATATAACCTTTTCCAATTGGAAAACAAAACAAAAATCTGTATCAGGAGACTAAGAAATAAGCCAAAGAATTAAATAATTCAACATATTGGCAAATTAAATTTAACATGCAAATATTCAAAACAATATTGTATAGGAGAAAAGTACTTGTCTCAGAGTTAGGAAGTCTAAATATTGGAGTAGCTCTACTAATTAGGTGATTGACATTGTACGTATCAGTTCCTTTTTTGGATTAGACTTCTCAGTAAATAAACAGAATAGACTGGATTTTGTTTAACACTTAAATTGATATGATTTGTGGACATATAAAGGATTTATAGGCATAAATTAGAATGACCAAAATTTTACTCAAATAATCAGAAAAGTGTTCACAGGGTAAACCCAAGTGTCTGTGTGTGTGTGTGTGTGTGTATTTAATTTATTGGAGTCTTTGAGGTGGACTAATAAATATTATACATCTTCTTAATCTGAGTTTTGAACCAAAATATAGTAACATATGGGTAATAAATATATCATTTTCAACATTTAATTACATTTAATTTAACATGTTTAAATTTTACATACACACACAATCAGACTCAATAAGAGAGCAAACAACCCATTAACAAAATTGGCAAAATACTTGAATAGAAACTAAAGAAGATAAACATACAAAATTTAAGCATATGGAGCTCAATATCTTTATTCTTTAGGTAAATGCAAATCAATACCAAAATGAGACAGTGTTATTCAACTATGAGAATAGCTACAATCAAAAAAGTCTTTTCAAAATTAAAAAAATGAAACAAAACAATTTTTCTTACCAAATGTAAGGAGGTATGCAGAATGGTATTACAACTTTGGCAATTTCTTTAAAAAATTAAGCACACAGAAATATGTGTTTAATAAGTATTATTAGAAAGTTAAAGACAACACAAAAATATAATAGTCATTCTACTCCTAGACATTTACTCAAGGCAAACTATATGTCCATACTAGGATGTGTACACAGATGTTCGTAGCAGCTTTATTTGGAATAGCCCCAAATTGAAAATAACCCAAGTTCCATCAACAGGTAAATGTATCAGCTAATACTCTAATAACTTTGTATAGTGACAGATGATAACTACACTTATTATAGTAAACATTTCATAATGTATATAATTGTCAAATCATTTTGTTGCACACTTAAAACTAACGTAATACTGTATGTTAACTATGCTTCGACAACAGCAACAAAATTGTGCTATATCTGTAAAGGATTAGTACTCTACATTAAAAAAAAATAGAACCGTTCAGGTGCCTGGGTAGCTCAGTCGGTTAAGTGTCTACCTTCTGCTCAGGTCCTGGGATTGAGCCCCACATTAGGCTCTCTGCTCAGAGGGCAGCCTGCTTCTCCCTCTGCCTCTGCCTCTGTGATCTCTCTCTCTCTTTCTCAAATAAATAGATTAAAATCTTTTTAAAAAAGTAGAACTGTTAACTGCACTCAAGATGGATGGATGTCAAAATAATTATGTTGCGTGAAAGAGACCAGACAAAAATAATACATGTTAAAAGGTTTCACTTACATACAAATCCCAGAAAATACAAACTAGCCTTTAGTGACAGAAAGCAGATCAGTGGTTTCCTGAGAACTTGAAGGGTTAAGTGGGAGGGAGAAAAGGGCAGGAGTACATAGGAAATTTTAGGGGTGTTTAATATATTTATTATATTGATTGAAATTATGGTTTCAGAGGTATATAATTATATGAAAACATAAAATTGTACACTTTAATAATGTACAGTTTATGTTTCAATTATATCCCAATAAAGCAATTTAAAAAAATGAAATGGCATTATGCTATTTAGTTTTCTTACACTTGAAAGAACTGATTGGCTGTCCATATTTAAGAACCGTTATGCATTAACTTCATCAAAATAATCTGCTTACATTTATAATATAATTTTTACTTTATTAATCACTAAGTGATAAATAATAAATATTTTTATAATTATTTTATTAATGCCAACAAAATCCCTTTGAGTTTGATATTATGTTGATTTTATAAACGAGGAGATAGGCTTAGAGAGTTTCAATTATTTATCTGAGATAGTAGCATTAATTTTTTAAATTTTTTTAAAGATTTTATTTATTTATTTTTGAGAGAGAGAGAGAGAGAGCACACAAGCTGGGGGGAGGGGCAGAGGGACAAGCAGACTCACCACTGAGCAGGGAGCCTGATGCGGGACTCGATCCCAGAACCCTGGGATCATGACCTGAGCTGAAGGCAGATGCTTAACCGACTGAGCCACCCAGGCACCCTGAGATTGTAGCATTTAACTGTAGTTAAGCATTTAGCTGTCATTAAGTTTCTACATCTGGCTGTCAGATAAGAACTTTGTTCCTGATATCATACTTCCCTACTCTTTAATATAATGACTTGCGTGAAGTCCATTACCTGAAAATTCCCTTTGAACGTTTATAATATCCTCTGTGCTAGCTGGTTTAAATCATCAACCATATCTTATTTCATTTTTATACATCCACAGCACTGGGTACATTCCCTTTAAAAAGGAAATGCATATTGAATGCTCTGATTGTATTAAGCTTAATACAGTATTTTTTTTTCAATCTCCTGAAATTTCTACAAATTACTTGCATCACAGGCCTTTACTTACAGAATAAGCATGGAATTTCAAATCTATTAAACCTAATGATTTTAAATATCAAGGAGTTCAAAACAAATAGGCAAGTGATTAGGTTCCCCTCTTCTCTCAGCTCTCCCCTCCACATATGTGTGATCAGTTTAGAAAATATATAATTAGTGGAGATTAGTACATATACTGTCTTCAGCACATTTCTATGTATATATATTTTTCTTGATTAATATGATATTCCATCTTTGATCAGAATTGCTCTCTCTATACAATGGCTTATTAAATCATGTTAATGCTATCAACACTGTGATGATTTGTAAATAAGGTAGTCTAGGGCATTTGAAGTACTCAGCCTCAGTCATAGAAGTTCATCCCAGATAGTAAAAAATTCATCCAATGTCACTAATTAGGAATTTGGCAATTTTGTGGATATACTACCAGGTTTTGAAACAGATTTCCTCCAGAGTTCTTTCACAGTTTACCATTAGGAACTAAGGTACTGATAATTACAACATATCTCATTATGGGATACAATATGCTTTCCCCCCAACTTTATTGAGGAATGATTGACAAATATAATTGTATATATTTAAAGTGTGTAACATGATGATTTACATATACATTGTGGAATGATTATCAAGATCAAGATAATTAAAACATTCATAACCTGACATAGTTAACTCTTTTCTTGTGGTTGCAGTAATTTTGAAGTATACAATACTTTATTATTAACTTATGCTGTACATTATTACATCCTGAGAATTTATTCTAACTGAAAGTTTATCTCCTTTGACCTACATTTCCCCATACCCCACTCCTCAGCCCTTGGCAAACACCATTCGATTCTCTGGTTCTATAAAATTGGCTTTTTTTTTTTTTTTTTAAGATTCCACATATGAATAATACGATACAGTATTTGTCTTTCCCCATCTGGCTTACCACACTAGCATAATGCCCTTCAGCTTCATCCATGTTCTCACAAATGGCAGGATTTCCTCTTTTTTTATTAATGTCTGAATAATATTCCACTGTGTGTATGTATATGTATGGTTTCATATCTTACATTTGAGTCTTTAATCCATTTGAGTTAATTTTTGTGAGTGGTGCAAGGGTCCAGTTTCATTGTTTTGCATGTGGATATCCAGCTTTCCCAGGACCATTTATTAAAGAGACTATTCTTTCCCCATTTTGTGTTCATGGTGCCTTTGTTAAAAAGTAGTTGATCATATACGTGATACTATTTGGCTAGTATGGACATTTTCATAATACTAATTCTTCCACCCAAATAATAAAATACTTAGGAATAAATTTAAGCAAGGAGGTGAAAGACCTGTGCATTGAAAACTAAATTCACTGATGAAAGAATTGAAGAAGACACAAATAAATGGAAAGACATCCCATGTTCTTAGATAACATTCTTTCTTAGTACATGGAGATCTGAGGCACCCAGGCCCACGTATCAATTTATTAGGCGTTTACTGAATCTAACATTGTGAAGTTTACACTTAGAATTAAAAATGGAGGAAGAGCATGGATTTCTTCAAAGACAAATAGTTTCTGGATGAACGTACTGAGAGCAAACAGTAGAAAAAAATTAGAGGTAATAATACTCCAATTTTTAACAGCTTTAGTAACTTGGATTTTGGAGTCATGTATAATGTAAATAAAATATGGATCATTACCCCAACCTATATATGAATATAAGATTTTGTGATTATTATAGTAGGTGCCTCCTCTTTGAATGAACACAGAAATTTTTAAATACACACATATATATTTATGATATATATTCAATGTATGTATATATTTGAAAAATAATAATTTAAGTTATATATGAGTTATAATTTTATGAAGAACTAATAGACTCAACATTTACTACATCTAATATTGGGTGGCTCTAAGAAGAAAATGTGAATTATCTTATAAAAGAAAGGAAAATAGAGGAGAGTACTAAAGTTATGTTGCCATATGTTAATAGAGAGATGGGGCTCCTATAACCCACAGAGAAAGAATGACAACAAGCTTACTAATGTTTTCTGGTGATAAATTTGATACACTACAGTCTCAGTGACAGCTTTATGTTTTTTCCTCAATTAAAAGCATATTTGGGGGCGCCTGGGTGGCTCAGTTGGTTAAGCGACTGCCTTCGGCTCAGGTCATGATCCTGGAGTCCCAGGATTGAGTCCCGCATTGGGCTCCCTGCTCAGCAGGGAGCCTGCTTCTCCCTCTGACCCTCCTCCCTCTCATGCTCTCTCTCTATCATTCTCTCTCTCTCAATAATAAATAAATAAAAATCTTTAAAAAAAAAAAAAAAGCATATTTGGGCATACACCATAATTCACCATATAGATGAATCTGAATTCTGTAACAAATTCACTAGATGATATATTTCTGGATTTCTTTTAAACTTTATATTCTTTTCTGAAGCTCTTTTTAAAGTAGTGAGTTTTGGAGAATCAATTAGAATGATATTCTAATAAAGGACTACAGGATATAGGATTTAAAATTCTGATGGGGCTGTATACTTTGTTAGCATTTTATGATTAAATAGGTCAGATATATATACATACACACATATATATACATATATATATTGGCATAAGGCTTAAATAATATGAAAAAACAAAATTTAAAGATTTATGGCTGTTAATGGACTTCATTTGTATTAAACTTTGTAAAAAATAGACTTTATACTTTATGCCTCTCCATCATAAGCAATATTCCAAGTGACTTCAATTATGTTTTAGTGGAATAATGGTGTCAGTTCTTTTATTTACTTTAATTACAAATTACAGTCTTTTTGAAACAAAATATAAGGGATAAAAAGCATAAAGTATAATCTAGGAATGACAGATAAGCAATAACATATCACCAAACAAGATATTTGATTTCAAGCTAGTCTAAAGATTATGGGTCTCTAGATTTAAATAAAGATACAATCACTGTCTGAAACTTGTGTGAAATTTTGTCTGATGGACACTGGAATTTGAAAGCCTTGTTCTGAAGGACAGCTCTAAAAGTTGAAGGTCCACAATGGTTCCAGGGTTATGGTTTTCATAGTCTTTTTATAATAATAGTATCTAAAATGTTACATATCCATTTAGTACAGCTTGATTCAATGACAGGCTAATTTGATAAAAATATGGTTTTGTTAAAAAGACATTTCAAAATATAACCTTTCTGTACAGTGCAATGAGGTTAGCAGAGTTTGTAATGTATTTTGATTATGCCCAAATTTGACTGATTCACAATAAAGTTAATTACATCTTCCATCTTTGTGGAATTGATGTTACTTGTTTTATTTTCAACACCTGAATTTTAAGGCATGCCTTTTGCTGGGCATGGCGGGAGGTGAGGTCTTTGTAAAACTGGAGCCTAAATAGTAAAAGTAAACTGTTGGGAGCACATTTGAAGCTGTTTCAGGCTACCGATAGCTGTCATCATGTAGAAGTAATTGCAATATGAAGTTAATTATGTTGTCAGAGCTGAACGGCAACTCCTGTCTCTTTAAAAGTCAAGGAGGAAAGAGAAATATAGTGCATTAGGAAATGTGGCAGCTCTTCAAACAGGCGTGGAGCTCAAGGTGAGCTTCAATTTTTATAAGATTGAGGATCTGGTTTCATTCTATATTTTCAGTACAGTTATTATACCATCTATTTTCTAATTTTTGCCATTTGTTTCTTCTCATAGTTACTGCTTAAATAAAGAAAAGAGTTGGGGTAGGCAGAGAGTCATCCATAACATGACAGTTTGCTCGGGTATATATACTAGTCTTCCATCATAATATGATAAGTCTGTGCTAAATAATAATAACAATTTGTGATGTTTTAATGCAAGTAAAACAACAGCACATCCTCAAAGTGGCTAAAGAACATTTTAACTCCAGCCTTGTCATCAGTCCCCTGTGCTGTCTATGGGCTCAATGTGAGGCTAAATATAGATGTCTCAGATGGTTTTGATTAAAATTACCTTACTCCTGGATGCAAATAAAAAGTCAAAGTGGAAGAAAATATGGCAATATTTTCAACAATATTGTTCATAAATAAAAATTCTTTTGGCATTTTGGCTCTCTATCACTTTTTGTTCAAAACATTCAAGTCTATAGGGATTACTGACATACTAACAAATCAACATATATTAGGCTGTTTAGAGTCTAATTAGAGTTGAAATATGTATACATGTTTAATAATTATGATCCTTTTAATTTTATCATAGTAACATTGATGACAAAAAGTGTAATGAGACATTAGTGCCAAAAAAGCAATTCAGTTTCTGGCTAATAAAATGGAAATTAGTTGAAACTATGAAAATTACTAATTAAAGGGCGCCTGGGTGGCTCAGTTGGTTAAGCGACTGCCTTCGGCTCAGGTCATGATCCTGGAGTCCCTGGATCGAGTCCCGCATCAGGCTCCCTGCTCGGCGGGGAGTCTGCTTCTCCCTCTGACCCTCCCCCCTCTCATGTGCTCTCTCTCATTCTCTCTCTCTCAAATAAATAAATAAAATCTTTAAAAAAAAAGAAAATTACTAATTAAAAAGTGAAGTTTTCAATAATATATCTACTTGCCCTTAGTATAATCAAAGCTGCTTCCTTTTTTATAATTAAATTATTTTTAAACATTATAATAATATTTATATATATATATATATCCATAACTTTCCTCACAAAGATAACAAATAATTTAAAGCATATATTTTGCAGAAAGTATTTTTAAATTTCTATTATGAGACTATTAGTTTCCCATCTAATTCCATGAAAAATAGTTGTTTATTTCATTTATTTATTTATTTTTAAAGATTTTATTTATTTATTTGAGAAAGAGAATGAGAGACAGCACGAGAGGGAAGAGGGTCAGAGGGAGAAGCAGACTCCCCGCTGAGCAGGGAGCCTGCTGTGGGACTTGATCCCGGGACTCCAGGATCATGACCTGAGCCAAAGGCAGTCACTTAACCAACTGAGCCACCCAGGCACCCAAAATAGTTGTTTTAATTAGACATTTGTCTAGGGTAGGAAAAGTCATTATAGCATGAAATAGGGGCAGGACAAAATATGGCAATTTATAGTGGGCCACTCAAAATCTGGACCCTCAAAATATTTTATTATTCCATTTTATTTATTTGTTTTTGAGCTAAATTATTTCCACCTTAAGACAGATAAATGAGGCACTTTTTTCATATGGATATTATTAGAGATAAGACGGTATTTACTTCTGATCTAATATAATCTTATAGGATATGAAGATCCCAATTGATAAACAGATGAAAACAAAAGAATTAATTTTAAGACACAAGTGATAGTTTCTTCCTTTCCACAGTAGCCGAAGATGAATGGAACAAAATACTTTTAAACTGACCCTTTTCAAATGTAACAGTGCAAACTCTTTAAGATCTAAAGCGTAAACATAGGAGGAAGTATGTCTACCATTTTAATCCAATACACAATTATACCAGAGTTCATCCTTATGGTACGACAGCAATAGTCCCAGAAATCTGTATGTTTCTTTTTATCTTATAAACTTACTTCTTGCCTGTGTCACTTTTACTTCCCACATTTAACTATAAATATTTTCTGCTTTACTCTTAAAGTCTCCAAAACATGTTCTTTTGAATATTTTGTTTTTTTGTTTGTACGGAGTCCTCTTCTTAAATTTCAGATATTTACATGTATTTTTTGCAATGCAGTTTTCAGAAAACACTCATTGTGAAATTTAAGAAGTGCTTACTCCCACTCACTGTGCAGCTCTGTGCTGCAGGCCAGACATAATTAAAATTATTGCAGTCATCTGAACACTAGATTCTTTTCTAACAAGTTTGCATCAAAATGCCAGGAAAAAATGAGCCAAGCTGACACTGCTAGATATAAACATTGGTAAGCTTTCTTTATTTTTGCCTTAGCAAGACCCTTTCAATTTTGAACTTCCAACAGTTAGTTCATCGAGGTCTGTATAGAAATATTGACAAATTAGATTGGACCATAAAATTTAGATATTTTTTGTTATATTTTTTTCTAGCTAATTCACGTACTTGTATAAATTCTTATTTTGCAAGCTCACACTCTTTTTAATTGTATAGATTCTTTATTTCTTCATATGGCATTTTACTAGGATGGTCCTTGGGCTTATTTAATCATTTGGCCTATTCTATTCAGTTCAGACAGGTATAGTACAAAGTGCTAAGAATATAAAAAAAATAGAAGACATAATCCTGTATGGCAAGGAGTCACAGCCAAGTGAGGCAGAGAGAACTAAGTAGATAAGTAGGGTACAATATGACACTCAAATAACTAACTAAAAACAAGCAACATGCTTGCAGTTCTCTTCATCTTTACCCTGTCTATTGCCTGATACATTTTTGACTTCTTGAAACTTTCTTTTACCTTTTCTAAGATTAATGGACATTTTCTGGCTCAAAGAAAAAATTGTAGTAACAATCAAGACAGGCAGATCAACAGATATTTTCATGAAATAATGAGTTCCACTTAAGATCTTCATCAATCTTAATTTCAAAAATTAGGGCTTCCAGTTTTGTTTACCTGGATCCTCAGTAGGGTTTTATGAACAGTGCTTCTGAATCAGGGTAGATGTTCTCAAGTTATTTTTCAGTCCTGCCTGTTCTCCACTGGGCCCCATTTTTTCCTAGCTTCATTATGTAGTGTAACAAGACTTTGGTTAAGGAGAATTATTAAAACTCCTTGAGAGTCTCTGTGCTTTCTCAGTGTAGATCTCTGGTTCTCAACCAGGGGCCACTTTACACCTCAGAGAAATTTGGTAATATCTGTAAACATTTTTGATTATCACAACTGAAGGGTTACTGCTGATATTAAGTAGATAGAGGCCAGATATGCTGCTAAACATTCCACAATGAAAAGGATAGTCCTCTGTTGGCCCCAAATGTTAATAGGGCCATGTTGAGAATTACTTTGCATTAGTTTTCTAGGGCTGCCATAACAAAATACCATAGAGGGTATTAACAACAGAAACAACAGAAATTGATTTTCTCACAGTTCTAGAAGTTAAGACTCCAAAATCAAGGTGGCAGCACAGTTGAGTTCTTCTGAAGCCTCTCCCCTTGGCTTGCAGATGGCCACCTTCTCGCTGTATCTTCACATGTTCATTCCTCGATGTGCACGCATGCCAGGTGTTTCTTTCCCTTTCTTACAAGAATAGCAATCGTATTGTATTAGGGCCTCACCCCAGTGACCTCATTTTAACTTAATCACTTCTTTAAAGGCCTTATCTCCAAATACCATTTCCTTCCAAGGCACTGGGGATTGGAACTTCAATATATGAATTTGAGGGAACACAATTCAGCCCATAAAATCCTTGTTTAGAGTTTCAAATTCCAAATCAGTCCTATAATGTCTGTAAGGCCTTAGAAAATATATTCGAACTTTGGGGTATAACAATTTCGTCATCCGTAAAATAATACTTATTTCATTGATATGATTTGAGGATTAAATTAATTAATATATTGCAAAGTTCATAAAAAGATGCCTAAGATATAATGAATACTTTTTGAAGGAATAGCTATTTATCACTGGATGTGATCTGTGAAATAGAACACTCCATCATATAATCATTACATGATTGAGGTGTGCATGCAAAGTACTTAACATTATTCTTGTCTAGCATATGACAGGTACTTAATAAATATTGATTCCCTTTCCTTTTTTCTTACTGATTCTATGTACACAAAAGCTAGGAACAATTTAGACAACAAAAAAAAAAACACCTATATCAGAGTCAGCATCAGAAGAGGCAAAATTTAAACTTCTTATCTCTGAGATTTTCTTGATATTTAAGTAGAAGTATGACTACTCTATCCCTTGAGCACAGGTCTACTACTGAATTTGTGTTGAGGCATTGGTTTTTATTTCTTTCCATATCTGTCTTCTTACTAAATTACAAGTTTCCTTATAAGGCATCATATTTTACATTCTTTGTATTTCTAACTGTTAGCATAGCTCTTGCACATAATACTAGAATTAATAATCATAATAGATGCAATTTCAATATTTGAAATAGGCCATACACTATGCTAATAATTTAAGATGGCTTAGTTCAATAATAGAATGATTGTATAAGGGAAGTATGAATGTTGCCTCAATTATATTTATGGACTTTAAAGGATACAATCTTGAAGATTAGAACTAAAGTTCAAAATCAAGAAATTTGACTCCATATTCTGTGTTTTTAACTACTATAAAATAAGATAAACTCCCTAAATGTTGAATTAATAAAAGGAATTCACAATTGGGAAAAAAAAATCATCACATACAGAAAATTAAGAGATGTGCTAGTCATAGGTACCAATACCACGGTGCCTGGAGAGATAAAGCATAATGAACATTATGTTCATTGTATGTTCTCAAAATTAAAGAGGATAAGAAATAATGGAAAAGTCAGCCAATCAGACATCTTTCGTTCTTTCTGAGTGTAGTTTCTCTATCATGACTACATTAAACATTAGAAATAAAAATTCCATTCTTATTGGAGAGACGTATTTATACTAATCAGTTAAGTGGATAGATATATGTATTTTTTTACATGTGTGTGTAATATAATTTCAAAATAGATGTGTTTTGAATTAAATAAAAAATATTTAATCATAGAACATAGCTGCTCCAAACAAATTTTAATGCTGAGAATTCATCTATGCATTTAGTGTGTGTGTGTGTGTATATATATATATATATATATATATATGTTTATATATAATATATATTTTATATATATTTGGTATATACAGTATACATATATGGTGGTATTAATTAATAACACAAAACAATATTTAGAATGATTGTTAGATGAATTTTTAAAAAGTATCCACACAAGTACAGTAAGTAAAACATACAAAATCTTCCAGTTTGTTAAATCTAAAGTCAGTACCCAATGATCATCCTACTGGATCCACGGACCACATCAAATACAGCTAATTAATCTATCTCCATGACATATTTTCCTCCTTTGGCTTCCAGGAAACCAACCCCTCCTGATTTTCTTTCTACTTCATTTGTTGCTCTTTTGATCACTTTTATTTTCCTATTTCAAAACTGTTCATTTTAGAGACCTTGGTCTTCTCCTTACTGTCCATCAAACAATCATTTTTTTGGTGACCACCTCCAATATTATGATTTTAACACCAAAAGCTTTATATTTCTCATGAGAACACTATCTTGAATTCCAGGCTTATATAATAATTTAAGTTATAAAATATTATTTCTGATTTCTTTCTCTCAAAATATGCTCTAGACTTAACCTTCAGTTACTATCTCAGTAAACTGTAACTCCTTCCTTGTAGTTATTCAAGGCAAAGGCTTTAGAGTCATCCTTTTTATTTGTCCTCACATATATTTTTTCTTGTTTTGACAGTATATTTAAAATCTGACCACAGGTTTTTCACCACCACTGTTAGCATCCTCGTCTGAGTCACTGTATCGGTTAGCTACTGTTAGTGAATCACCAAACACAGAATGCCAGTAGAATACACAGTAAGCATTTATTCTTATAAATCTGCGGGTCCGTCGGTATGATTCTGCCGCAGGCTGCGGGGCTGGGCGTTGTGATCAAGCATGGCTTGGCTCAGGGGCTGAACACCATTCGTCATTCATTTCCCTTCTGAGGCACTAACTGAGGCATGTTCTTTTCATAGAGACGGCAGAAGCATGAAAGAGCAAAGTCCCCTTAAAGTTCTCTTAAGGCTTAGCATCAGAATTGGCTAAGCCTCATTTTAAGAGGTGATGCAATAAATTCCACTCATGATGATGTTGCAAAAATTTTGATGAAAGGAGGAATAAAGTATTTTGGCTAAATATTCAGTTGATCAAGCAGTGGAAGAAAAGTCATGTCCTTGGTATTAATGACCAAAATATCTAAAGGAGAATTTTTACTAGCTGGTTTGGGGTGACTTATCCAACTCTGAAATAACCAGTATTACTACTAGAATGGAACAAATCTGTTTAAACAGCCCTTGGCCACAGACCCAGCCCAGTGGCTAGCAGAGTAGGGTCGGCCAAAACCCACCAAAATGAAATATGTTACATTGAGGAAGGAAGACTTCTTATACTACAGAGTGGAAAGAAACTTGGTTTTCTTTGCAAACCTCTTCTCTGAATATACAAAAACAATGAGATGAGTATGATTTAAGTTTAGAAATACACTGATGAAGATAAAAATAGTTTCCTTTGTTGTATTCTCCCAATGTATCAGTAGAAAAATAAAGTTTATGAATATATAAATATTGGTGTGCATTTATATTAAATAATTTTAATCATACCTTTGTAATTTCTCCAATCTCATTCATTTAACTTATTCATTAGAAAAGAATACAATCACTACAAATTAAAGTTTGATTTTCCATGGTTTTAAAAAACTATTGTCCTCTGTATTTAAAAAAAAATTAGTACTTCATATATTTATCTTTAAATACTTGACACTTATTTTAGACACTTATTTTAAACTTCAAGTTTAAAAACCTTATACTTCTATTGGTTTACACTAGTTCTAGGAATCTTTTCTAGAGATTTAAATAGTAATTTCCTTCTGAAAGAGGAAAAAGTGCTTTATTATTGTTTCAATTCAAATGGCTTGTTACCATTTTGGTGAACATATTGCTGACAGTCTTCATTTTCAGCTCATTATCAGTTGTACACAGCCCAGCATGTCAGAGCCTGGTGACTGTTTTATAAAGATGTGGCTCTTTTCTTAAGAAGAGATGATAATTATATATTCTTACAATGTAAAGGGCTCCATAATCGCTTTATCTCTGGTGTAACATTAATAGAGTTTGTTTAATAAATCAGGTTTATTGGCCATTAGAAACCCACGATGCTGGGTTGCATTATAGTTAGAGTCATATCTGTGTGGTGCAGTTTTACCCCTCGATGGTTGCCAGTTGCAAAGACATTAATAAAGATTAGGTAGCAACAAAGCCTGGAACATATGCCAGTTACTTTAAAATTGTAATTTTATTACCATTAAATCAGCAATTTTTTGGCATGTTATTTGTGGCAAGGAAAATCCAATGGTTTCCAAAGTATAAAACTTAGATATGATAAACCATTTATAAATAGTTTGTTTTAGAGAGGTAGTTGGAATTAGAAAGGTACAATATTACTCAGTTGCAGTCATTACAAAAATGATGTGAATATAAACATTTTACTGAGTGTGGCATGGCTACAGAAGTCACCAAAATCGTGTCTTCTCTACACCAGCCATGAGATATCTTAGAGAGGGTTTCAATAAAGATGGTTTGAATTCATAAGTCAGATTCAGGGTAGAATAGTTTATAGGCATTTATCTGTTACATCTGCTCTGGAAGAAATACCACGTCCTGCTGGAACACTCTCCCCACTCAGGCTTGGGAATTAGCTTCCCATTGCTGGGACCTAGAGTTACCACAGACTTCAAAATCTCAATAACAAACCTGGGTTTTGTTTTTGGATTTAAAAAAAATATATTCATTTCTCTTCACTGAAATGGATGAGAGGTTGTAAAATGAAGAGACACCCTACTTTTTCTACCCTACATTAATGAAAGTGACAAATTCAGACACACACACACACACACACACACACACACACACAGAGCAAAGTGAAAGAAAAGATTCTTCTTTCATGTCTGCTGAATTTTCACAAAAGTAATGCCCGCTAGCAACATTTGATATGGATGAATGCTACAAATACACTCTGTTTTTACCCTCCACCCTTTATTCCATGACTCATATGTATTTGGCACCAGTTCAGCATCAGGTACATTAATCTTGTTTAGTACCGATAACTAGTAGTTGGCTCATTTTAGGTACTTGTCACAGAAACAGTAGGTGATGCTGACATTTAAAGTTCCCGTATCATGATACTGCACACTGACTGTGAAATGGAAGGAGACAATGTTAATGCCTCTGGAGGAATTATCACTTCATCCGGTGTAAAACTCAGAAGTACACTAAAATACACTCTCCAAATGCTCTCTTCTGTAAGACTGATTTGATCCTGAAATATTGGCATTCATTTATACATGCTTTTTGACCTTATCTCTGTTTTCTGGTATGTAAAACAGTCTCAGGTTTGATTGGTTATGAGAGCCTGTGTAGCGAAGCTTCCTGATAAATGAGTCATGCTGTTGGAGTGATGTGATGGGAGGAGGGGAGGAGGGAGGACATAGAAGAACACCGTGATTGCACAACACCATCTACATGACAGACACTCTGCTCCCTTACTTTATATGCACCATATTAGTTAAATGCCATTTCAAACCTATGACAAAACTTTGAATTATATTCAATAGATAAGAAAACTAAGAGCAATTAACTTCTTTTAAGTCATATATCTTAGAAAAGTTAAGCCTAAGCGAAATAAATTTGATCAGATTCTAAAAGTAGGACTACTAGGAAAAGCAGGACAAATTTTGGGTACATCGGTAGTTATGGGAAACTTTTATAAAAGATATTTGGCAAAAATAAATAAATAAATAAAAAGGCAAATAGAGCCCTTCATTCTGGTCCGAGCCTGAGGTTCCTTAGCGTAGACAACCTTATATACCTAATAAAAGTTGGAAGTGGAGTAAGAACTAAAAATTGGTTTTGAGGCAGACTGATAATTTGAACATATTTTAAGTTTTAAAATTTTTAATTTATTACATTAAATTCATTAGCAAGTAAATCATATGATATATTATGGACATGGCTTGGCCATAGGGAAGTCAGAAATATGGCACTTTGCCCCAGGGCATTGACATCCTATTTTGGGTTAACTAGAGTAAATGATATAAAACACTCCATCTTTAACAATGCAGAGCAGATACCAAACATTTGTGCTAGTTTTCTATTGCTACTGTAACAAATTACCACAAATTCAGTGGCTCAAAACAATATACATTTATTATTTATTATGTATATCATTAATATATTTCTGTTCTGGAGACTAGAAGTGCAAAATCAGTCTTCAACGTATTGGTAGGACTTGATCCTTCAAGGTTTTGGAGACTCTAAGGAAAAAATGTGTTTTCTTTGCCTTTTCCAGTTTCTAGAAGCTGCCTTCATTCCTCGACTCATGGCCTTTCCCTTTATTTTCAAAGGGTATCACCCCAACTCCTGCTTCCTTTGCCCATCTCCTCTCTCTCTAACATTGACTTTATTGCCTCCCTCTTATAAGGACTCTTGTGACAATATTAGGTTGATCTGGATAAACCAGGATAATTTCTCCATCTCAGGATTTTTTAATTATGTCTTCAAAGTCCCTTATCATGTAAAGTACCATATTTATAGGTTCTGGAGACTGGATAAGGGCATCTTTGGGGCTCATTATTTTGTCGTTAAATGCTATGTAAGTTAGAAGAGGGAAATCAGAAAATTCAAAGCATTTTCACTATTATGACTTCATGTTTCTAAATTTTTCAATTTACAATGACTCATCCCTCTACCCACAGAAGCCATTTTAAATGCATTCTTCCTAGCTTTCTTCAGTTTAGCTAATATTGTTTCAGTCCTTCAAATAGACTGTGCTCTTGCCTACACAAAGGTTTTGAAATTACAGTCCTGGAGCCTAAAATATTAATCACCCCAGTACTTCCATTGTATAAGACTTATCAAACTTTTAATTAAAATTTTATTTGTGTAATTAGTTTAACTTTCATCCATGCGACTGAAACATAAATTCTGTGAGTGCAGGGATCATGTCTATCTTGTATTAGAAGATGAATAAAAGTATATTTGATCAACAAATGAATGAATAAAATAAATAAAACTCTCCTCCCTTATTATTATGACCTATAACATGACATTCAAATCTTGAGATTACTTAAAATGTATTCCTCTTTTCTACTATTAAAAGGCAGTCTTAAAAAAATTAAAGAAGAGACATTATAGAGTTTAAAATAAGAGAATGCTATGGTATATTCAGCAAAAGTCAATATCCCCAAGGCAAAGACCTTAAGAGTGTCTCCCAAAAGCCTCACAAGGTGGCCTTCAATTTGCCAGAGTCCTGGATCTTCCATCTGGCTTAGAAACTGATTTTGTCAGCACACAGAGGGAAAATTCATTGCTCAGGAGTGGATTTGCATAAAATAAGCATATAAGCCTGATGCCAACATATTAATTTACAGTAAGATATATAAGTGTCACAGGTGCTGGAATATTTAATTCAGTATTAGTAACCCATTCAATCCCTCTAAGTGGTCCAATATAGAAGGAAGATAAGCCAAATTTTGCTTGGTTAAGACAAGATGAAAACAGTTAGCGTTAATGAAATTATTATGAATGCAAAATTGACATATAAGTCATTTAAAAGATTCTTTAGAGGTGTTTTTGAACCCCACATGACTGAAGATCTAATGTAGAACACACTCTTGTTAGAGCTTGGATGGGCACTGCTAGTGTCTGTTCCATGACTTCCTTTACTTGGGCTTATTTAACTAAGTTATAGTTCCCTATTATGTATATTCTTTATATAAGTTCATATATTCTCCACTAACATTTAAGTCCTTGTCCAATGAGTCATTTTGTCCTTTTTAGATGGTTTGCATAACTTTGATCAATCAAATTTTTGTTGTTTATTTGTATTTTTTTTCCTGTCTAAAGTTTATCTTATTTACATCATTCCTAAATCCTTCAGGAAAGACTGTCTAAAAACTACACACTTTTGTTAAGAAATTTAATTTTTCTATGTTACTAAATATTTGTAAATGTATCAGAAAATATATTGTAAATATATATAATTTTTCTATGATTATTAAATATTTATAAATATATTAGAAAATACATATCCCTAGATAACCATAGGAATTCATATTTGTGAGGATAATTTATCAAGAGACTCAAATTATTTTCACAATTTCACAAATTCTATGAAATATCCCAATTTGACAGATACTTTATAATGAATATTATTATCATTTGCTAATAATCTTTGGCCTCTGTATAAAAACTCATCTACTGTTCAAGATGCTATTTACATAGTGGAGAACAAGTGAAGACTTTTTTGGTGAAGCTTACCTGCTATTGGGGGAAGGCAGAAAATAAACATAAATAAATAGGATAAAAATGTCATGAAGAGGAGATATGATTGAGAATGATCATAAGAAAGCTACTTTGGATGCTCACTTAGCAAAGGTTTCTTTGTGAAGGTAATTCTTCAGACAAAATAGACATGATGAGAAGGTAGCAGCCATGTGACCATTAGTGTTCAGAAAAGAAAGCCATAAAAGTCCCAAATGTGAAAAATCTGGAGAGTGTAAGATACCCAGAATGATGAATGAACAAGGGAAAAAAAATTAAAAGAAAAGAAATTTAGGCAGGAAACAAATCCTGGGAGGCCTTGCAGTTCAGGCCAAGACTTTGGCTTTTAAAAAGTCTCAGTGTCATGGAAAGTCTCTGAAAGCCTTCAGAATGAGGAGTGTGAAATTATCTGATTTGGTTTTTTTTGAATTTTCTTTTTTATTTAAATTCAGTTAGTCAACATAGAGTGCATCATTAGTTTTAGAGGTAGTATTCAATGATTCATCAGTTGCATATAACACCCAGTGCTTATCACATCCCGTGCCCTCCTTAATGCCCATCACCAAGTTACCCCATCCCCCCACCCACCTCCCCTTCCGCAGCCCTCAGTTTTTAAAGGACACCTTTGTCATCTGCTTGGAGAACACAATTTACGGAGGCAAGGGCTAACCTAATGAGTCATATTGGGAGGTTACTACCGCAGTCAAGATGACAGAAGATGAGAGAGCTAGAATTGTGGTTGTAGTGGTAGAAGTGGTGGGAAGTGGTCAGATCTGAAATATATTTTAGAGCTCGAATGGATGAGACTGTTGGCTAGCTGCTGTGGACCTTAGAGCAAGAATAGAGAGGAGAGGTTTGTTGATAGTGAAACTATAGCATCGCTCTCCTTCGTGCCCCAAGACTTAAGTGCAGACTTAGTCTGACATCTGAGGACTGAGCAGTCTAACTTTCTAGCAATCTAACACTATTTTTGTTCACATGCCTGATGTTTCATCAAATTGAGATAATTGTTATTCCAAAGAAATACTTTGTACTTTGGCATTTCTATTTCTTTCTAATGTACTTCACTCTGACTAGAATCATCTTCATTTTCCCATCCGTGCCTCTCAAAACTCTTTTTATTCTTTAAGAAGTCAAACAGATGCTAACTCTTATCAAGACTTTTCTGAACCCTATAAATGGATCTTTCTCTTTCAAATACCCAAGAACTTGACTTATAACAACTCTTAAATTATTAATAGTACAATGTATCAGTTATTTGAGCAATCATGTCTTCTCGTAACAATTCGAGAGCATGAGTATTGCTTTGCATTTTTATACCTTATATACTTTTATATTTTATACTTTATATATTTACTTTATGATAAGCACCTTATGTGTATTAGATGCTCAGAACAAGTAGGATAAGTAAAATAAAAATTTACAGTCAGTTCAAAGTTACCTCCACTGATTTAGCAAAAAAACTATGACTTTAAATTTGCTTAAATAGTGCACAGTTATTATAAATAATGAGACAAAATTCCAAAAAAAAGTTTTTGGTTTTTAACTCAGCCATTACTCAGGGAGCCATCAGAAGAACTTTATTCTCATCAGAGTCAACCCACATGTGGTTAAATTTTAGTAGTAGGAACAGGGTAGGCCATAGTGGGATAAGAAAGCCTGACTCCTATACCTGGAAAGCCAACTCATCCTAGTTCCTGAGCTACCTGTAGGATTGTTTTTTTGCAACTTAATCACAGTTCAATTTCTCTCTCTGCCCCACCTTATTTACCATACTCTCTTAGAGGTATTGTTACTAAGTTTTTCCCCAATAAACCTTCTGCACATGAATTTCTCTCAGAATCTCTTTTCCAGGGAGCATGACCTGAGATAAATAAATAAATAAAATGAGAGAAACAATCTTTTGGGGAAAATGCTTATCACAGATTAAAACATGCCATTTTATAAACTTTGCATATGGAGCATGAAAAATATGTTGACTCAGACCAAATGACTTTAGAGCAATATTTTGATCAACTTTGTGTGTATGTGTTTAATAAGTTTTCAAAAAATTATACATACATAATTTGTCCTATTCTTTATGTCACTGAATTAGAAAATTCTGAGACATTTGTTTTTTTGGCTTTTGGGTTTGTTTTTTTTTTTTTTTGGTTTTGAGTTTTTTTTGTTTTTTATTTTTTTATTCTTTTTTAAATTTAAGTTCAATTAATTAACATATAATATATTATTTGTCTCAGGGGTACAGGTCTGTGATTTATCAGTCTTATATAATGCCCAGTGCTCATTACAACACATACCCTCCCCAATGTCCATCACCAGTTACCCCATCTAACTCAGATTTATATGGCATTATGGAAGGTAGCAAGTGAACATATATGGATATTGATACTCTGGTAAAATATAGATGAAGATTTAGTTATTTCTTAAGTAAACAAAGTAACAAGTAATCCAAACTGGAAAAGTGGATGCTTCAAATATTAGTAGTGAAAAAAATTACTAATTCAAACTTTGGTTTGAATTAACATTTTTCTATTTAAATTTGTCCAATCATAGTCCTTAGTTTCTCTCTGTAGTAAATGAAAGAAAACTCTCAAATATTGAAATTTGTTAAGCTCTTGAGCCATTTCATAAAATAGCTTGGTTTTTATGCTTAAAATTAAATGAACTTTCAGCAAAGAAGTGAAATGTTAAAACTACTCAAGGTTCTAAATCTTTTCTTAAGATGCCTCACTTGAACAAGACACTTTAAAATATAGAAATAGTCTTGACTCTCATCAGTATCAGAAAGAATTTTTTTATAGCATCCCACTTATCAAAATCTTGTGTGAGTACATTTTCACTCAACAGGGGACAAGCTGAGTATTGATAAAGGAGAGTGTTGAATTCCCTATTTTTTTTTCCTCATGAACCAGAGAAGATTTGTCTCAGTCTCAGTGCTTTAATCGTATTCACAATTTTCACAGATCATTCAAAGTTGTTGATCACCTTCTATTCTCGCTGAATAAAATGGTCTTTACATTAGCTTTCAGGAAAATTCCATTTCATCTTCTTTATAGCGAGGGATATATGGTGGTGCTGTAACCTCTTTAGTGAATTAGTCCAAGTGAAGGGAACAACAAAATCCTCAGGTGCATGTTGCAACTTTTAAGACTGTTACAGTCATTACTTAGAGTGACTTCTAAAACTATGGATTGTTTAGGGACTTTATAAATATGTATAATAAGATATTTTTGTCTTTTTATCTTATTTATATTATTATATGGAATAACTTCTAAAATTATATATCCTTAATGGAAATATAAAAGCTTAGTGAGTTCTTGAAAATAAGCTTGAAGGTATTTTTTAGAAAACCTAAAAATACTTATTCTAGTTGAACAGAAATTTTATTAAAGAATTTAGTCAAAAGAAATATCAGACATGAAAAAGATTTATAAACAAACAGTGACTTAATAGTACTAGAATGGAGTTAAATATGTCAATGTGATAAAATATTCAACCATTAGCTATCTTACAGGAATAACCTATAGTGACATGAGATAAAGGTTCATAAAACAGTTAAAAAAGAAAACCAGGATATAAAAGTATGCATATTTATATGCAGTATAATTGAAATATGTGCATGTGTGTGTGTGTGTGTGCATTACGTGCCTGGGTATATGTAGAGTTGCTGTTCTTCTTTCCACATTATATAACATTTCACAATGAAAGTGGTTTACATTTATTATGTAAGACAGTAACACTTAAAGTTCTTCTACATCTAGAGAAAGACTTGCTGGTTTTAGATATATGGAAGATTGAGGGGAACATTTGAAAACTGGGGAGTACATGATATAGGAATAGGAGAGGAAAACATTCTCTAAAATAAACACACTGAATGCAGTGATACTGACAGAGATAGGCCAACAAAGAAGGTTATTACTTTTTTCTTGTTTTTGTTATTGTTTTTTTTTTTTCTAAAGATCTATATAACAAACAAAGGGGTTCAAAAACATTGTAGCTTCGGGGTTGTTTATTGTATATATAAACTCAAGTTACCCAAGTTATGTTCAGAGGTAGAGAAATTATTATTTGTACAATAAAACTAAAGTTTAAGTAATGAATGAACATTTGAGAATAAATAATTATTGTTGGTATATTAAATGTGTTGCAATGAAGGCTTATTGTAATGACTAAGGGAGGATGGGAAAATGCAGTTGTGGGCATCGGTTGAAGGTAGAGGAGTGGGAGGGAGCTGTTCTTTTTTGAAAGATGAGAGTCAGGTAATTAGCTTTCAGATAGGCATTCAGGATCATAAGATGTGCTTGATGCTCCTTTTTTCTTGAGACTTTGACAAAATACAAGCAAAATGCAAGAGCACTGTGTCCATCAAGGTTTCACCATATACATGTGATTGACTGCAAGGAATTGACTTAATCAGTTGTGTTGGCTAGCTAGCTAAACAGGGAAACTCAGGTAGGAGCTAAAGCTTCAGACCATTCAGTCCACGGGCTTCTTCCTGATTAAGAAGACAATCTTTCTGTTCTTAAGGCCTTCAATTGCCTGGATCGGGCCCACCCTGATTATGGGGGACTTGAAGTCAACTGATGGAGCTGTTAATCACTTCTGCAAAATAATTTCATGGCAACACCTAGATTACTATTTGATTAAATAACTGGGCACTAATGTCTATCTAAGTTGACACATAAAGCTGACCATCATAAGCACTGTGAAACATGAAATAGTGCACTTGAAAAGCAAGAAGAATAGTAGAAAATGCTACGTATTGACCTTCTTTGATGAAAAGATAGAAATCAAAACATTTGGAGTATATTCAAACATGGTGGGAAACCTCACATTTTGATGTGATAAGTTATGATTATAAACTCTTATCTCTAATAAATTGGTGAGTCTGTCTTTCCCAAAACCATAACTTCAAACTTTTCATTTTTTTAATTTTTAATTTTTTTTCTTCTTCCAAGTTTTTATTTAAATTCCAGTTAGTTAACATACAGTGCAATATTAGTTTCAGATGTAGAATTTACTGATTCAACACTTACATGCAACACCCAGCGCTCATCGCAACAAGTGCCCTCCTTAATACTCATCACCCCACCCACCTCCAGCAACCCTCAGTTTGTTTTCTATAGTTGAGTCTGTTTTATGGGTTGCCTCTGGTTTTTTTCCCCCTATGTTCATCTGTTTTGATTCTTAAATTCTGCATATGAGTGAAATCATATGGTATTTGTCTTTCTTTGACTGACTTATTTTAGTTAGCATAATATACTCTAGCTCCATCCACATCATTGGAAATGGCAAGATTTCATTCTTTTTTATGGCTGAGTAATATTCCATTGTGTGTGTATACACTTATAAATGTACACACACACATAAACACACACACACACATATATATATACCTATACATATATACATATGTACACACACACACGACTTCTTTATACATATACCACAACTTCTTTTTTTTTTTTTTTTTTTAGATTTTATTTATTCATTTGAGAGAGAGAGAATGAGAGATAGAGAGCACAAGAGGGAAGAGGGTCAGAGGGAGAAGCAGACTCCCTGCTCAGCAGGGAGCCCAATGTGGGACTCGATCCCGGGACTCCAGGATCATGACCTGAGCCGGAGGCAGTTGCTTAACCAACTGAGCCACCCAGGCGCCCATACCACAACTTCTTTATCCATTCATCAGTAGATGGACATTTGGGCTCTTTTCATAATTTGGCTATTGTTGATAATGCTGCTATCAACATTGGGATAAATAAATATCACTTTTTAGATGATCAATCATATGTAGTTAGCTTGTTTCTGAGTAGAAAAATCATTATGCTTGGAGAGAAAGACAACAACAACTAAAAAAAGCTGGAGTTACCTGAAAGCATGATAACTTTAAAGCTCTTACAAATGTCATGAATTCAACAGTTGTTAGGTGAAGTAAATATATATTCAATTTTTTTTCTAAATTTGAAGAAAACATGAAATTTTTTGTTATTAACCCAATCACAAATTCCTGAATGATGAATGCTTGTATTTATTATTATAAATCACAGCATACGGCAGTGAATTTCTGGTCCATTTTAATATATCCTTAAATGATTGAATTCTGTTCTTAATAACTAGTAATTTGAACTAAGCTTACACTGATGTGGGAGGTAGTAAATCTTTCATGGTTTTCTTTGCTTTTGATACCAGAGAGGTTTTTGTTTGTTTGTTTTGTTTTGTTTTTAAGATTTTATTTATTTGAGAGAGAGAGAGCATGCAAGCAAGCATGAGCCGGGGGTGAGGGGCAGAGGAAGAGGGAGAAGCAGACTCCCCCACTGAGCAGGGAGCCTGATGCAGGGTGGGGCCCGATCCCCGATCCCAGGACACTGGGATCATGACTTGAGCCCAAGGCAGACACTTAACTCGCTGAGCCACCCAGGTGCCCCCATATGAGAGTTCTTTGAGCATATATTGTTATGCTCAAATATGTTATGAAGTTACTGCGATTTAGACTACCACTAACTCATCTCAAGGAATTTTTAAGAAAAATATAAAAAGCGACTGTTTTAACATGGTTATTATTGCTAGGGAAGGTACTCCATTGGGATCTGTGTACTCAGCACATTTGTCTCATTTTGTTAAAACTCACAGAGGCAAAATCATAGCATAACATTGACATGAATATCGTTCATTGATTTTAACTACTTTGGTAGCAGTATCTTGAAAATATATATGTATAGTGTAACTTCTGTGTATGTGAGTTTAAAAGTGGACTACATATTCCAAATTTGAGATAAAATGCTCAGATGTATGTGTAAATAAATATTCATTAATGTCCCAGGATTCCAAATTTAAATTCTAAAAACATCAAACTGCAGTTTCTGAAGTACATTACTAAGGTTGTAGGGGCAAGCACACACAAACACACATAAACGTCATATTTATGTAACATTATACTCCTCGGGTAAGACTGAAGACAAACTTTTGCATTAATCAAAATAATTAAGTCTTAAAATGTAATCAGTTTTGTGATTTTATTTCCTCTCAGACTGTAGAAGACACCAGGTCAAATAATGGGAAAAATAATGAGTAGGGTCTGTTAACAGAAATTCTGCAAGGAGCTAGCTCTATGAAGTGGAATGTAGATGGTAGCAGAGTAACTAATTAGACAGCCATCTGGCACCATTTAGATCAGGGCAACAAGGCCTCCACCTCTTAATAGTCCTTTAAAGCATCATTCTCTTACTGCAGTATGCTAATTGATAGTCATATGAAGGCCCTGAGTTAGAAGAGAAATGTTAAATTATGCTCTGCATAGTCTGATTAAGATAATTAGCAAAATACATTATAGGAAGATGTCAGACAAAATGGTTAATGTTTCCAAAAATTTCAATAATTATAAAAGTGAGACTATAAGTACAAAATGCTTTTTTAAAGAAATATTTTCATCAGTAACATTACTACCCCCCTTTCCATCCTCCTTCTTTATTTGTCTTGAAAAGTTCAAGAACTTAAGAAATGTCGTGCCATATCAAACTGTATTATCGGGTAGCATTGTAGAAGACACATGATTTTTCTTTTTTAATGCCTAGATTTATGGATGAGCCACCAAGGTAAAAGAAAAGTGACAATGTAACTGAAATTGCCCTTCTTATCTTGAACTAACTTTGGAATTTTGTCACAGCCTGCCAAGATTCATGTATTCTACTTACTGTGTGAGACCTACCTTCCTTCCTGCACACATGATTACCCAGAAAATCCCAGTTATCTCACGATTTGCTATTTTCTGCTGTATTCCTCTGTCAGTCATTGCTTCATTCTGAGTTTTCCAGCTTCTCTGGTTTCTGCTATAATTGATTCCATAAGCAGGAGAGAAAACGTATTTTTCTCTTTTTAGGGTTGTCATTAGAACTTAAAAAAATGTGGGAGGAGTGTCGGGAGTTAAAGTATGTGCTTTCAGACACAAGAAAATTGGTCAGGCAATTACATATCCAGTTATTAAGTAGAAAACTCTAAAATGTCTAAAATATCCAATCATTGTGAGGCAAAATGTGCTTCTTTCTATAAGATATAGACTGACTTTCATTTTCCTTAAAGTCCTTTGGGGACTATTTATCTATGGCACTTGTCTGGAAGGCAGTTCTTTTGCTAGGCTATGTGACTAACTTCCACATTCTCCCCTGAGGATTACACTGACAGGACATTCCTATCAGATTGGCTTTCAATGGTTTTAGTTGCTTTAAAATGACTTGTAACTAGTAAAGTATGGAGGTGGTCACTCCGTACGCTCTAAATCTTTGGAAGATTATTTTTAAAGCAAATCCCTTAGAACTGCTGTAGAATGAACTTTTTAAATTTAGAATGATGGGAGAAAATAGCAGAGAAAACCATAAAGATCACCTTTCTGATAAACTAATGAAATATGACTTATTCCCAATTTCGTTAAGGAAAAAGCTTTAATCCAAGAAATAGCATACTAAATATATTCATCCAGGACATCTGAAAAACACAGGAATTCTGAAACATGTATTTTAGATATAATACATGAATAACTCAGTTTTTACATCATACCCCTTTATTCTAAAGCTGTGGCTTTAGGTACATGTATCTCTGGTACATTTTCTTTGAAAATAGAGAAAAATAATGAAGTATTTGTTGGACCAGCATAGATAATTATTCTTACACCAAGATCTAATTTATTTCTTATATTTGTAAAATAGAATATTTTTGCTCATTTTTACTTCAGAAAGGTGGTACACCTTTTCAAACTAGTTATATAGGAGATATTGCTTATATGTTAATTAATTAGGTATATGACCAACCATTGGAAAAATTTTAAAAATCCCTCCAGTTTATAAATTGGCCTATTTTAATATTTTGTTTCTATTTATTTTTGGTCTAGTAAAAGTGTTACCATTCATATATTGACAGACTATAGAGTTAGAGTTTGTAACCCAGGGTACATTGACTCATTTGAAGGTGTATAATATCTCTTAAGCAATATGGAATATTAAGTGTGTATACCTTTTTTTAAAAGATTTTATTTATTTGAGAGAGGAGAGAGGGAGAGCACATGAGCGGGGGTGGGGGGTGCAGAAGGAGAAGGAGAAGCAGACTCCCTGCTTAACACGGGGCTCCACGAGGGACTCAATCCCAGGACCCCAAGATCATGACCTTAGCCGAAGTCAGATGCTTACTGACTGAGCCACCCGGGCGCCCTTGTGGGCCCTGTGTATACCTTTTATTTTTGAGCAGATGATCCACAACTTCAATCTAATTACTCATATCCCAAAACATATTGAGAATCCCTGCCATATAGGCATCCATGATATATTCTCCATCCTTCAGTAACATGTATAATAGAGGGGATATCTAGATAGAAAAAAATATATACCAGTAGAATTATCTATTCAAAGAATTTTAGATCAGAAAAGACAGTCTGAATTATTTCTATATTTTTGTTGACATCTCCATGAACACCATTACACTTTGCTAATAAATAATAAAAAAGTAGAACACTTATTCAGCCTGAGCTGTGAGCTGAATTGTGTCCCCTCCCTTCACCATCCCCCAAGTATTGACTTCATATTGTCAAGTTCTAAGTTCCAGTAACTCAGAATGTGACTGTATTTGGAGATAGGGCCTTTACAGAGACAATTAAAGTAAAATCAGGTCATATGGGTGGGCCAAATCCAAAAAGATTAATGTCCTTATAAGAGGAGATTAGGACACAGATACAGAAGGAAGACCATGTGAAGACAGTGGGAAAGATGATCATGTACAAGCCAAGGAGTGAGATTTCATAGAAGAAATCAACCCTACTGACACCTTGGTCTAGGACTCTAGCTTATAGAATTGTGAGAAAATAAATTTCTGTTGTTATAGTATCCCTAACAAATTAATACAGCCTGCTATATGAAATGCTGTTTTCTAATATGTGCTGTGGAGACTAATCCCTCAACAGTCAAGTAGTACATTTTACCCACCCACCAATTATTAACCACTATGCCAAATCATACTGGCAAAGCAATAGTGAGCTAGAAACATAGGTCCCTGCCTTCGTGGTGCTTACAATTCAATATGGAATACTTACATGAAGCAATCTTTACCCTCCTGCAACTTGGAATTCTGAGAGTTAGTATACATATAGAAAATAGTTACACTGGCAATGAAATGAATCTATAACAATGCATTAAAATAAGAGGGTAGAGGTTTTTTGTTTTGTTTTGTTTTTTAAGAGAGAGAGAGCTGGGTGAGCCAGGGCATGGGGGGTGAGGGTGGGCAGAGGGAGAAGAGAGGGATTGGGGAGGATAGATTTCTTAAGCACATATGAGTTCAAAATGGCCCTAACAAAATTAGTAAGGATTCAGAGAAGAAAAGAGAAAGAACTGAATAGTGGATCGTACATGGATAAGTGGAAAAGAGGGGAGGGCATTTGATGTAGGAAAAGCTCACAAGCTGACACAGAGAAAGTAACAACATTAAGGGAAAGTTTGAAAGAAAACCATCAAGAATAAATTGTAAATGACCTGCACTAGCTTTCAGGAGTTTTAAACCAGTGTATCTTATCTTGTAAGCTCACTAATCCCCCATAGGAATATTCTACTTGAGGCAATTCAAGCTACTGACAGAGAACATACATCTTGTCCCTTCACTTTTTCTGCATCTCTCAGACTACCAACTGGTAAAGGTTCAGCTCTCATTCTAAATATGGATTTATTACTATTATTTTTATGTTGATATGATCTTTCATTGTGAGCAAAGTGAAAAATATTCAAGTTCATTTATGTAACACAGTTACTTTGATAAGAAAACAAAAGTAAATTATATAGCAAGTGCCAAGTGTTTACATCCTAGAATAATTGACCTATGTTTCTGAAGAGTAGCTGTTCAGAGCAACTGACCCTGAGAAATAAACCCCTACTTATTTTATAGTGCAGCTAGGCAAAATCATTTTAGAGTGCAGCCATAACTGAAGTGTTAACTAAAGTGTTTTTTGGAATATATTTGTTTTAATTCAGATTCTTTGTGTTGCAAGTAACAGAAAACAATTCAAATTTGATTGAGTAAAATCAGTGGGTTTTATTATAAGGCTTGATATACATTTCAAAGACAATAGTAGCAGAAAAATGGCCAGCCATCAGAAGAGTTCATTAGCCAGAGGTTAGAAAGTTGATAGGACTTGCTATCTCTTAATATCCATTTCTCTCTGATGTCTGTGACATTCTTTTTTCCATAGACCAGGTTTCTATACTCCTTAGTACACCTGGTAGAAAAATTTACTTCCTCTTTTCAAGAGACTGGCCATACTGAGCTAGGAATGTCATAACCTCGACTCTCAGTTGCTTACTTACAAATAGACATTTATTGTCCCATGTTGGGTCAATAATCACATCTGGAACAACAAAATTGGCCTGGAAATAAGATGGCAATTACACATACATAGTTGTAGAGCATTCACCACATTCACTTTTGTGTCCATGTAGATTTGTGTAGTGTTGGAAGGGAGAAGGGAGAACAGTTTCTGTGACAGAAGTAATGGAGTGATAAAACAACTCAGAAGGAGTGCAATAAAACATTTTGTGTGTGTGTGTATCAAAACCAAATTGATTACTTACTCCTTTGAAATATTGGACTGTACTTTTGAGACTTAAAATGTTCTGGCTTAAATTATTGACTTATGCTTTTATGATTTTATGCTTTATCTCTTTATCACTGCGGTGCACCCTTGTGTTAAATACTATGTCTTGAGTATTGTATCCTACCACCTTCACTCCAGTTTCTTGGGCTCAATAATTCACCTGCACAATCCTACAAAACACTTACTTTTCAACACACAGATATACACAGACACTACACATATACACAAAAATCTTAATTACCTGTTTCTTCCATTGGTTTCTTTTTATCTGTTGGCTATTCCTGCTTAAGTATTTCTAATTCTACAAATCATATTCATATTTACTTTCTTTTTTTTCAAGATTTTATTTATTTATTTGACAGAGAGAGACACAGTGAGAGAGGGAACACAAGCAGGGGGAGTGGGAGAGGGAGAAACAGGCTTCTCACAGAGCAGGGAGCCTGATGCGGGGCTCCATCCCACGACCCTGAGATTATGACCTGAGCCGAAGGCAGACGCTTAACAACTGAGCCACCCAGGCACCCCTCATATTTACTTTCTTAATACATTCTTATTATCTCTCCTACATGATGACTTAATTTTAATGGCTCTTGTACATCTGAAACCTCATTACCATACCCAAGAGCTGGATAAGCTTATCTGTTGCTTATCAAGATAACTGCTTGATGTTATCTTAATTTTCCTAAATGGAGACTATTATTGTAATCTATAATCTTTGTATATAAAGTTTAGTAAAATTACAAAATATATAAAAACTCAATCCTCTTGGTGGGAAAGTAACTTTGCTTTCTAAGAATATTTTGCCAATTAATATCTTTTCTGGTGCTCTTTGTGTTAAAAATTCATTTATAAAACATTTATTAAGCAACCATCGCCACCCAACAGTAGAATATGCACTGAGAAAATGGTGAGCAAAATCTGACATGGCTTCACAAAACCTATTGTCCAGTATAAAATAATGGTAGTAATCAATTAATAAATAAATTAACAAACAAGCAAGTTGGCTTTTATTAAAAACTAAAACAGAAATGATAAAGTAATATAGTTTTACACAGAAGGGAAATTATTTTCTAATGTTCAGTGAGCTTCTAAAAACATATAAAACACCAAATCATGTAGAAAATCATAAAACCATCAAAGGTTATTAGTTTTCACAAGTCATATTTTATAACCACTGTTTAATAATTATAAATTAATTGATTTACTTGTTCACTTCTCAGTGGTTACTATGTGTAAGTAAGCCCTGAAACCAAAAAACTTTGCAGATATTTACCTATCTCTTATCTATTGATTTAACTTTTCTTTTGTACTTTTATTATGGAAAATTTAAAGTTATTTCTTAGCAGAGAAAATAGTATAATTTAACTCTAAGTACCCATCAATTCATGAAACATCTATCTCGCCGAGATCTTTTCCAAATGTCTTTACTATCTTGAAGTAAATTTCAGATATCATGTTATTTTATGCACACATATTTCAGTATACATCTATAAATTATAAGGTTTTTTAAACATAACAACAATATCATTGTCATATTTTAAAAATCAATAATCATCCTTTAATATTATCTTTGGGTAAATATCTAGTAGTGCAATTGCTGGATCATAGGGAAGTTCTATTTTTAACTTTTTGAGGAACCTCCGTAGGTTGTGGGTCCATTTCTGGGTTTTCTATTCTGTTCCATTGATCTATGTGCTGTTTTTGTGCCAGTCCCATACTGTCTTGGTCTCTACAGCTTTGTAGTATAGCTTGAAGTCCACAATTGTGATGCCTTCAGCTTTGCTTTGCTTTATCGAGGTTGCTTTGTCTGTTTGGGGTCTTTTGTGGTTCCACACAAATTGTAGGATTGTTTGTTCTAGTTCTGTGAAAAATGCTGGTGGTATTTTGATAAAGACTGCATTACATGTGTAGATTGCTTTGGGTAGCATAGGCATTTATTTTCTTTATTTCTTCGATAGAAAGAGAGGGAGAGTGAGCTTGAGCAGGGGGAGGGGTAAGGAGAGAGGGAGAGAGAATCCTCAAGCAGACTCCCCACTGAGTGTGGAGCCTGACGTGGGGCTTGCTCCCGGGACCCCAAGATCATGACCTGAGCTGATATCAAGAGCCAGCCACTCAATGGAGTGAGCCACCCAGGTGCCCCAGGTAGTATAGACATTTCAACAATATTTGTTCTTCCAGTACATGAACATGGAATGTTTTTCCATTTCTTTGTGTCATCATTTATTTCATAAGCGTTCTATAGTTTTCAAAATATACATCTTTTACCTCTTTCGTTAAGTTTATTCCTAGGTATCTTATGATTTTTGGTGCAATTGAAATGGGGTTGATTCCTTGATTTCTGTTTCTGCTGCTTCATTATTGGTATATAGAAATTCAACAGATTTCTGTACGTTGATTTTCTATCCTGCGACTTTACTGAATTCGTGTATCAGTTCTGGCACTTTTTTGGTAGAGTCAGGTTTTCTACATAGAGTAGCATGTCATCCGCAAATAGTGAAAGTTTGACTTTTTCCTTGTTGATATGGATGTGTTTTATTTCTTTTTGTTGTCTAATTGCTGAAGCTAGGACTTCCAATAGCATGTTAAATCACAATGGTGAGAGTGGACATCCCTGTCTTATTCCTGACTGTAGAGGCAAAGCTCTCAGTTTTTCCCCACTGAGGAGATTAGCTGTGGGTCTTTTGTATATGACCTTCATGATGTTGAGGTATTTTCCCTCTATCCCTACTTTGTTGAGGGCTTTTATCAAGAATGAATCCTGTATTTTGTCAAATGCTTTTACTCAGTCTATGGAGGATCATATGGTTCTTTTCCTTTCTTTTATTAATGTGGTGTATCACATTGATTGATTTGCGAATATTGAATCACCCTTGCAGCCCAGGAATAAATCCCACTTCATTGTGGTGAATGATTGTTTTAATGTACTGTTGGATTCAATTTTCTAGTATTTTGTTGAGAATTGTTGCATCCATGTTCATCAGGAATATTGGCCTGTAGTTGTCTTTTTTAGTGGTTTCTGTAATCAAGGTAACACTGGCCTCATAGAACAAGTTTGGAAGCTTTCCTTCCATTTCTATTCTTTTGGAATAGTTTGACAAGAATAGGTATTAACTCTTCTTTAAATATTTGTAGAATTTCCCTGGGAAGCCATCTGGTCCTGGACTTTTGTTTCTTGGGAGATTTTTGATAACTGATTCAATTTCTTTGCTGGTTTTGTGTCTGTTCAGGTTTTCTATCTCTTCCTGTTTCAGTTCTGGCAGTTTGTATGTTTCTAGGAATTTCTCCATTTCTTCCAGTTGCCTAATTTGTTGGCATACAATTTTTCATAATAAGAGAATAATATTCTCTAATAACTGTATTTCTGTGGTGTTGTTTGTGATCTCTCCTCTTTTGCTTATGATTTTATTTATTTGGGTCCTTCCTCTTTTCTTATTGATAAGTCTGGCTAGGGGTTTATGGATTTTTTGAATTCTTTCAAAGAACCAACTCCTAGTTTCATTGATCTGTTCTGCTGGGTTTTTTTGTTGTTGTTTCTATGTCATTTATTTCTGCTTTAATCTTTATTATTTCCTTTCTGCTGGCCTTAGGCATAATTTGTTATTCTTTTTCTAGTTTCTTTAGGTATAAGGTGAGGTTGCACAACTGAGATTTTTCTTGCTTCTTTAGATAGGCCTGTATTGTTATACACATCCCTCTTACGACCACTTTAGTTGCATGCCAGAGGTTTTGCACCATTGTATTTTCATTTTCATTTTGTTTCCATGTATTTTTGTTTATTTTTTCTTTAATTTCCTGGCTGACCCATTAATTGTTTAGTAGCATGTTGTTTAGCCTCCATGTATTTATGGTCTTTCCAGATTTTTTCTTGGTTGACTTCACATTGTGGTCGGAAAATATGCATGGTATGATCTCAATCTACTTGATGAAGGCCTGATTTGTGACCCAGTATGTGATCTATCCTGGAGAATGTGCCATGTGCATTTGAAAAGAATGTGTATTCTGCTGCTCTAGGATGAAATGTTCTGAATATATCTGTCAAGTCTTTCTGGTCCAGTGTGTCTCTCAAAGCCAGTTTCCTTATTGATTTTCTGCTAGATGATCTGTCCATTGATGTAAGTGGAGTGTTAAAGTCCTCTACTATTTTGTTTTTTTAGATTTTATTCATTTATTTATTTATTTGAGAGAGAGAGAGAGAGCATGAGTTGTGGGGAGGGATAGAGGGAGAGGGAGGAGCAGACTCTCTACTGAGCAAGGCACCCAACATGGGGCTAGATCCCAGGACCCTGAGATCATGACCTGAGCCAAAGCCAGAGACTTAACCAACTGAGCCACCCAGGCACCCCAAAATTTCTCTATTATTATTGTATAATTATCAATAAGCTCCTTTATGTTTGTTATTTATTGTTTCATATATCTGGGTGTTCCCAAGTTAGGACCATAAATATTTACAGTTGTTAGATCTTCTTGTTGGGTAGATCCCTTTATTATGATATAGTGCCCTTCTTCATCTTTTGTTACACTTTTTGATTTAAAATCTAGTTTGTCTGCAATAAGTATGGCTACTCCGGCTTTATTTTGACATCCATCTGCATGATAAATGGTTCTCCGTCCCCTCACTTTCAATCTCTAGCTGTCTTTAGGTCTAAAATGAATCTCTTGTAGGCAGCATATAGGCAGTTATTATTTTTTTATCCATTCTGGAGCATTTAGTCCATTTACTTTCAGAGTAATTATTGACAGATATGAATTTAGTGCCATTGTATTAACTTGTTAAATTGTTGTTTCTGGAGATTTTCTCTGTTCCTTTCTAGTGTTTTCACTTTTGGTCTTTCTTTCCCAGTCAAAGAGTCTGTTTCTTGCAGGGCTCATTTAGTGGTCATGAACTCCTTTAGTTTTTGTTTGGGAAATTCTTTCTCCTTCTATTCTAAATGATAGCCTTTCAGGATAGAGTATTCTTGGCTATAGATTTTTCCCTATTTTGCATGTTGAATATATCATGCCACTCTCTTCTGACCTATCAAATTTCTATGGAGAAATCTGCTGCTAACCTTATTTGTCTACCCTTGTAAGTTAGGGATTTCTTTTGTCTTGCTGCTTTCAGGATTTTTTCCTTATCTTTGTATTTTGCAAATTTTACTATGATGTGTCTTGGTGTTGGACTGCTTTTGTTGATTTTGATGGGAGTTTTCTGTGCCTCCTGGGTTTGGAAGTCTGTTTCCTTCCCCAGATCAGGGAAGTTTTCAGCTATAATTTCATCAAATAAACTTTCTGCCCCTTTTTCCCTCTCTTCTTCTTTTGGGATTCCTATGATACGAATAGTATTATGCTTTATGAGGTTGCTGAGTTCCCTAAGTCTATTTTTATGATCCAATATTTTTCTTTCCCTCTTCTTTTCAGCTTCATTATTTTCCATAGTTTTATCTTCTACATCACTTATTTGTTCCTCTGTTTCTTCTATCCTTGTGGTCATTACATCCAGTTGGTTTTGCACCTTGATTGTAGCATTTTTTATTTCAGCCTGACTAGTTTTTATCTCTACAGTAAGGGATCCCCTGGTGTCTTCTATGCTTTTCTCAAGCCCAACAAGTGTCCTTATGATCATTGTTTTAAAATCTAGTTCAGGTATATTACTAATCTGTTTTGATTACATCCCTGGCTGTGACCTTTTCTTGTTCTTTTGGGATGAATTTCTCCATCTTGACATTTTGTCTATGTCCCCTGTCTTCTGTGTGTTAGAAAAGCCTGTTATGTTTCCTACTCCTGAGAGTAATGGCTTTATTAAGAAGTCATAACGTCCAGTGCCTGGCACTTTAGGAAGTGTTTCTGCTGTATGCTATGTGCACTCTGCTGTGTGTTTTCCTTCAGGTCAGTCCACTACAGAGTTTCTCCTTGACTGCAGTGGGGAGTGTTTGGACCTTGTCCAAAGTATGGTGAGTTTTAACTAGGTGTACTGTGGTCTGCACCCCTAGGTTAAAGGAGACCTGATGCTTTTTCCACTAGAGCTGAAGCTTTGCAGCTATGTAGACTTGGCATGTGCATGGGGTTTGTGCTGGTCTTCTGGGGGAGGGGGCCACTGCTCTGGTTCTCAGATCACTTGCCCTAGTAAAGAAGCAGAGAGCAGGGGGGCAGGGCTTGGTGTAGGTGGCTCAGGCCTCCACTCTTGGTGCTGTTCTGCTCACTGAAGTCAGTCCATGCTGATGGGTGGGGGAGAAAAATCTTGCCAGCCCTCTCCCTCATCCCCAGAGAGGGGAATTCATGCCTGCTGCTGTCTGGGAAGTACCCACAGAAGAGCAAACAATCTCCCCTCATGTGCCTCAGGTGTTGCTCACATCCCTGCCTTCACCCTGTCTGTGTCTGGGCCGTCTGTCCACCCAGCAGCACAGTGCATCTCCTTTTTATCTCAGGCTTGCTGGCTTAGTTTCAAAACTGCAGACTCTAGGGATCTGGCATGGTGCGGACCCACGTTGGTCCTCAGGGGGAGGGTCTCACCTCACTGGGGCTGGTGCGGTTTTGTTCCAGAAGGGCAGTTGCACCAACACACAGGAGCTTGGAGTTTAGAGTAAAGCACAGCAAAAGGGGTTGTCCAGGTTAGCCACCCTCAACAGGTGTCTTTGCCCCGATGCCAAGAGGCAGGGGGCGTGCAGTTTTGCCTGCCGGCTCTTTTGTTCTCTCAGAAGCAACACCACCTCTCCCAGATGCACTCCAAGAAGGGGGAAATGTCTCTCCCAGTGTGGCCTAGGGGATCCTCAGATTGCACCATCTGCTCCTGGGCCTCTACCCTCCTTATCCACAGGAACACTGCAGTGCCTGACAGGGTCAACACCAGCCACAGTGTGGATCTCTAAAACTCCAGTCTGTGAGCTCCACTGGTTGTAAAAACTCACAATAATTAGCCTCTCTCATTTTACCAGTCAATGGCTTTGAGGAAGTGTTTTCCTTGTGCAATTCTCTGTGCCCTGATTTCTGTCTCTCTCTCTCTCTCTTCACCTCTCTCTGTGGTCAGGGCTTGCTCCCCTCTGCAGTACCTTTGAGCCTTTTCTCACCAAAATTATGTCTCTGAACCTCCTACCTTCTACAATGTGGCCTCTTTTTCCCTCTAGTGCAGTTTGTTTTGTCAGTCCTCAGATTAATTTCTTGGGTGTTCAGAATGATTTGATACTTATCTAGCTGTGTTTAAGGGACAAGGTAAGTGTGGTGTCCTCCGACTACTCCAACATCTTAGCTCCCCCTAATTTCTATAATTTTATCTATCTATCTATCTATCTATCTATCTATCTATCTATCTATCTATCATCTATTTATTTTTGAGAGAGAGAGAGAGAGAGAGTGAGCTTATGTGAGTGGAGGGGGGAGGGACGGAGGAAGAGGGAGAGAGAGAATCCCAAGCAGACACTTGCTGTGTTGTACAGTTTTATGGGTTGGTCATTTATCTACCATTATAGTATCATAGTTTCACTGCCCTAAAATTGTCCTGTGCTCCAACTATCTACCCTCCCTTCTTCTGCCTCCACCTCAATTCCTGGAAACCACGACTCTTTTCACTGTCCTTGTAGTTTTGCCAATAATGTCCCTTTTATGATTCAATGATATTTTGCTTTTCAGATTAAATACTCTAGAGATAATGCATATTTATTCATTTTAAGTAAAGGAAAGCATATGTGGAAGGAGAACCCATGTGTGTTCCCCACAAAACTCCGCCCACAGTGTGAAAATTTTAAAAATAATTCATAAGCTATAATGTATGGATCAGAAGCTGTGAAATAAAATTTCCATGGCTGAGAAGTTTTGAGATATCCAGAATTGAAGGTAAAGAAAGATTTCCTATAATTCCATTAAATCGCTATGACATATGGCAGGTTGCCTACCTAAATGAAAAAGAAGCCTTGTTAAAATAACTTCCTGAATTGTGGAAGGAGGTCACGAGTGCTTATCATTTTTTTTATACTAGATACCAAAATCTCGAATAACAGAGGGGCGCCTGGGTGGCTCAGTTGGTTAAGCGACTGCCTTCGGCTCAGGTCATGATCTTGGAGTCCCTGGATCGAGTCCCGCATCGGGCTCCCTGCTCAGCAGGGAGTCTGCTTCTCCCTCTGACCCTCCTCCCTCTCATGCTCTCTGTCTCTCATTCTCTCTCTCTCAAATAAATAAATAAATAAAAATCTTTAAAAAAAAAAAAAAAAAAATCTCGAATAACAGATATTTATTTACAAAAAAATTCAAGGTATTATTTAAATTGAAATGTTATAAAGACAAGGAATATCTCACTGAAAATTACTAAACTAAGTAAAATATTTAAGCATTTATCTATATAGTCAATTTAAACATAAATATGTACAATTAATTATATTTTATAAATAATGGATTTCTGACATATATTTTCATTTGTATCCTCAATAGGATAATGTGAAAAACTTTAAAACAGATGATGACTAAGAGTAGTATTGCTGTGTTGGTTAGGGCTAGTTTCCACTGCTTATATTTTCCAAATTCTCAGATTCTTTTCTGCATTTACTCTGCAGTTCTTTTATCCATCTTGGCCAGAACTGGGATGTTACTTCCTTGTACTAAAGCCTTTATTACCAAAACATACATCATTTAGAACAGTGGATGTGTTTTTGGAAATGGGAACTCACACTAACTTTGTGGGTCATCCTGGCATGGTCCCCATGGAGATGATTTAGATTTCCCCAACCTCATCAATGTTTCTAAAGCCACAGTGAGCTTTTGGCAATTGTGTTTTCCAGCTATTCATCATATACATTTTATTCATCTCAGGGAACTTTGATGTTTCTTAGGACCTTTACATTGCCAAAATATTTTCATCAACTAATCCCTAATCACTAGTTGTTTACTCTCTGATTACCATATCAGTTCTATTATAGGTTTCTTGACCAGCCAAAAACCTTTTTCTTTGTTCCAGTGTGGAAGCTCCAGTGGTATCACATTTGCTTCTATCTAGCACTGTGACTCATACTATCTACTAGAGCACAAGTTAAATGGGAGAGAGAGAAGCTATAATAAAGGAAACAATACACAATCAACTCCGGATTGCACATTGGCTGGGAGCATTTGCATATGGAACATTTCAGCTTATGAGCTTCCCACATCAGCTGTTGTACATTCTGGCATACCAAGTCTCACTGCCTCTGAGGGTACAATAATACAGAGAATGTGAATAAAATGTGAATACTAATATACTATAGCTATTTTTAGGAAATATTTTGGAAGCTTTAAAATGTTTCTATGCAATGTTGGGTGGAGTAAGAGAGGTATACGTAAATCTGATTTTGATCTTGCTAAAAAAAAATCTGAAGTATAAAAATTACATAGGTCATACTGCTAAACTTGCTTCCCTCCAAACTACTCAGCCAAAGGCTTGCCACTTTCTACCGTGCAATGAGCCTCTTTCTTTTTGGGTGATGTTATGTTAACTTACAGTAATCTGAAGTACATATAAATGCATATAAATGACAAAATATTAGATGAGCTCATGTTTTCATTTTATCTCTGATTGGGAAAATAGGAATTCTACTCTTTTGGTCGGGGACCAGATCATTTAAGTTACTTGATCTTGTTGAATACTCAGGAAAAAAAATGTATCAACAGATATCAGCATTCTTAAAAGAAAACCCAGTAGTAATAATATTAATAATTATTATAATAACAACAACATCAATAATACTAACACATAGCAAAAATAAACCACCAACGTTTACTGAGTGACAGGCTTTCCTTTTAACTTCATTTAATTCTCATAGTATTCCTTTGAAGCATGACATATTTATCCCCATTATAAAACAAGATCCTGAGACTCGGAAATGTTAAGTCCATTGTCCAATAACAACTGGATAAGAAATAGCAGAGCAGAAACAAAAACAAAAACAAACAAAAAACTGAAGTCTATATAACTCCAAATCCCATATTCTTAATCTTTTTATTAAACTAGATATAATGATATTATTTTTAAGTACCAAATTCACAGAAGAAATTTATGTAGGTGACTTGGTATAGTCTTTTAGCAAAGAACTATGTTTTTTGTCATTTCCATGTACTCTAGAAGATATGAAATATATATTCAAAAAATATATTTCTAACTTATTATATATAAATTATATTAATCTATAATGCTTGGAGATTTCTATTATCTCTATTCTACAATGAGTGTTAAAGAGAACATTGACTTCTTTCTTTTCTATTATAAAATCATATATAATTATTTCAGAAGATGTCAAAGAGAGAATTGTACTAAGAAAAAAACATTATTCATTCAATTATTCTATCTAGTAGTTTCCAGTAATATTTTTCTGAATTTCTTTCCAAGTTTGTGCTTATACACATGGGCACACTCCCACACATGTATAAAATAATTCCACTTAATATGTTTTACAGAAGTAGTATCTTACCTAAATTCTTCATTGAATATTATATTACAAACATTAAAGATGAATCAAAATTGTAATTAAATATTATTTATATCATAATTTATTAAATATTTTCCTGCCCTGCTAAATTATATATTTCCAAACACAGCATACTTAATCATGAAATATTAGAAGAATCTCTTCTAAAATCAAAAGCAAGATAATGATAGAACCTCCAACTGATAATATACAATGTACTTTGGAAAGGAAGAAATTAAATAGTCATTATTAATAGTTAACATGACCCTCTACCTAGAATATACAAAAAAGACACTGGAAAGATTCTAGAATTAATGAGAGGTCAAGTGTATATTATGTTAAAATTTTAAATGAAATATTTATTGCAAAAAATAATAGGAAATGTATTGAAATAACATAGTACACTATAAAACCTATGGAATACCAAAGTGTAAATCTGAGAAGAACTTCATTGGACCTCTAAAATTGTATACTTTAGTAGAGGACAAAAATGGTAAAACTAAACAGAGAAAAAATGGGACACAATCTCATGTTCGTGCATGAGGAAATACAATATCACTTCTAACCAATATAATCTATATGCTTCACAGAATTGCAATAAAGATGCAAAAGAAATGTTCAGGGAATTTGATGAATGAAATTGTAAGTTCAAATGTAGGAGAAGTGATGATAAGGTCGTCAATGAATTGTGCTGGTAAAAATGATATATTTTTGATATTTTTAATATTTTCAGTGTTTCTTTTTTTTTAAAGATTTTGTTTATTTATTTGACAGAGAGAGACACAGTGAGAGAGGGAACACAAGCAGGGGGGGTGGGAAAGGGAGAAGCAGGCTTCCCGCGGAGCAAGGATCCCGATGTGGGGCTCGATCCCAGGACCCTGGGATCATGACCTGAGCCGAAGGCAGACGCTTAAGGACTGAGCAACCCAGGTGCCCCTAATATTTTCAATGTTTCAATATTTTACTTTCTGAATGTTTTTTGAAATTCAAATATATTCCTGTTTCACATTACATTAATCCAGAATTTAGGGTGGAGAATAATTTTTATAATCTTAAGAAAAGAATAATTAATTTTTATAATTTTTAAGTAGGCAGGGTCAAATATACAGGAGCCATACAGAAAATGGCTGACATATTTGACTTCAAAAAAAAGACTGTATTACAAAAGAAACTAAGAACATGTTTATAGAACAAACAGCAGGTCCAGGAATATATTTACAGCATATGTATAAGGCAAAGAAATTGGACAGAGAACAAAGAGCTCCTCAAACCTGTAAGGAGAAGAAAAACTAAAAAATAGATTAATAGACAAATGATATGAATCGGCATTTACTATATTTTAAAAGTGCTTAATCTTACTACTAATCATTGAAATGAAAAAATGAATATGGATTTGTGTCCACCAATTAAGAAAATTGAAATGATTGATAACATTAAATGTTGGTGAGGATGTAAAATGATACTTGCTAATACAAATTTTGTAGACATACGAATTTGTTAAACCTTTTGGGAAGGCAATGCATTATTAAATATCAACCCTAAGTATACCCTTTGGCGCATCATTTCTATGAATCTAATTTACAGAAATACATATGAGCATAAAAAAGCATGCATATGATCAAACATTGCTTCATTCTTTTAAAAATAATATGAAGAATCTTATAAATAATATCTACCAGTAGGACATGGGTTAAATAAATTTGGTTTAACTATAGTATGCAGTAATATGAAGCTCTCAGGACAAAATGAAATCAAGCCAACAATGCTGACATGGAAAATTTTTGAGGACATATTGCTAAACATTATTAGTAATTACAGGGTAATACACAATATGGTGTCATTCATATTAAAAGGTGTATATGTGTATCTATTTCTAAATTCATAGGGAAGAAGACTGTCAGGTCACACTTATTATGTACTGGTGGTGCAGACTTTCTAGCACGCTTCCAAATTTCCCAGTCATATGTTTTGTTTTTGTTCCAAGGGTGAGCCTTTTGATTTAAGCCAAATGTCCACGTATTTTATGATTCAGACCTGGATATGTTTCAGAGTGAGAGGGGACACTATTAATAATTACGCCTAATAAAAGGTACAGCCATATCTCTCCCAGCAAACCTCAAAACTGTCCCAGCAAATTGTGACATATGGTCTCTATATTTATGGCAGTCAGTGAATTTTATTCTCTCTCCACCATTTGTTTGGATATGTGCACCTAATCTAAAGAGAGTCAATTAGGAAAATAAGGCTTTTGCAGATACTGCTATTTAAAAACAAAAAAAATCTACTTTTTCCTCTGAACCTAAAAAAGACACTGTCTTACATATGAAAACACAGAGTTTGGAGATAAGTTCCGCACCTGCAACAATATTTTTGAACACTAAGGAAAAGCCTAGAGCTACTCACAGACCCTATGTGTTCCCTGAATTTTGCTGATACTGAGAAGAGCATAGAGGCCAAGAAATGAAGTTCTTTGTACTTTGGGAGGCATTTAATCAAACCTCACTTAAATTTCCAGAATACCACCTGGATTTTTCAGTTACATGAGTCAAAAATTCTCTTTTTTGTTTAGGTCAATTACAGTTGAGTTTTCTTTTTATGTCTTCTCTCCACGTAGTACCAATGAATATACATTTAGGATCATCATTAGCTTCTCATGCTGAGTCTAGGACTGGGAAATACACGAAGGCAAGAATGGAAATTTTCATGTTTTGCTTATGTTCCTTTTCTATTTTTTATATTGTTTACATTATGTGTCATTTTTGAAATAAATGTCAAAAGCTTTAAAAAAACATCTTATATGATATTCAAATTGAAGAAGAAACATATATTTTGGTTTTATCTTTTGCAACTTGAAAAAATTATATGCAGTTATTTTTCCCTGGAGAATCCTTTCTCTGTTTTGAAATATCCTTAATAGAATCTGCTTCTTTTCTTTCCTTGGCTTACAGTTAGTGTTGTTTTTGGTTGCATTATTATTTTAATAAACATTTCTGTATCTTTTTGTAGCCAATTATGATATGCTCAGTAATGTTTTGTCAAGTTGACCATCGTCTTCATATCTCTCTTCTATGACTCCTCTGTTCTTCTCTACATTTTAGAACATCTTATTAAATTTGTTCTATACATTACTGATTGGGTTTTTCCACTTAAAAATTGACCTTTTTATTTTCTTCATTATGTATTGAAAATCTACTATTACCTTTTAAGTTTCTCTTCAGTCCTTCCTCATCATATTTACCCCCTCGTTATATTTTATACTGTGGTATTTTCCATTCACTTTCTCCCCTTTATCTTTTTCATATCATTCTGCTGCAGTTTCTCAAAAAAAAAAAAAAAAAAAAAAAAACTTTTTTCCTATTAGGATAATAAATAGTTTTTATACTTTCTTCTATTTAATTTGAGAAATACTTTAAGGATTTATGGTCTTAAGTTTCAGGTTTTAGTATAAATTTTTCTTCCTTGTATGGCATTTTTTTTTGTTACCTTTGTGTGTGTTATGGCATCATGAGTAGAAGTCTAATGTGTTTTCATAACTGCTAGTGGGCAGAGGAGGGATTTCCTTTGGCCCTGCTCCATCCACCCTGCCCTTCCCTCCTGCCTGAATACTGTTGTCTATAGTTCTCAGCCCAGTGTTCAACATCTGAATTTATTTAGTTTAACTTGCTAACTTTAGATGAGAATGTGTTCTAATACTGTTGCTTATGTGGCACTGAAAAAAAAATCAGGGACATTACCCACTGCAATCCCCAATTTCCTCAGCTCTCAGAATTCCTTTTCCAAATTTATGTTTATGCTTTAATTATGGGAATTTTACTACCAATGGGAAATATGTTGTTAGTCCTCCACCTCTACTTTTCTACTAAACCCCAGATTAATTTTATACCATATATTATCTAGATGTTCTGTTCTCCAGCCTGTTATATCCAAAGTTCTGATAACAAGGAGGGAACATATTGCTATGGCTACTTGAAAATGAAGCACCCGCACTGGAAAAAGAACAGCAAAGAGATTTTTCCCACAGGGCTATAGAAACTGAAAAAAAAAAAAAAGAAGAAGAAGATAGCAGGAGGGGAAGAATGAAGGGGGGGTAGTCGGAGGGGGAGACGAACCATGAGAGACGATGGACTCTGAGAAACAAACTGAGGGTTCTAGAGGGGAGGGGGTGGGAGGATGGGTTAGCCTGGTGATGCGTATTAAAGAGGCCATGTACTGAATGGAGCACTGGGTGTTATACACAAGCAATGAATCATGGAACACTACATCAAAAACTAATGATGTAATGTATGGTGATTAACATAACAATAATTTTTTTTTTAAAAAAACAAAGAAGCCGAAGATAGACAGATGGTTCTACTTTTATGCCAGGATGTTTGCTTTATGCCAAAGAGCACAGTAAGCGTTCAGTTCTTTCTCTCGCTCAAGTTCTACTATCCTTGCATTAAGTAAATTTCCTCTTTCCAGACAGCTGTAAAACAGTTGATTTATCTCAACCAAATATTATATTATATATTTTTCCTCCTTTTTATCTGACTTCAGAGATTCTGTTGAAAATTAGAGAGGTATCACATGCTAGCTTTAAAACAGATTATTGCTTTCAAGCATAATTTTAACATTACTGGAAAAGTCTTGCTCTTTGAGAAAAAAGTCTAAGGGAAATAAATCTTGTCAATCTGTTTGTAAATTATAGGATAGTGATAGACATACATTTAAAATGTCACAATTTATTTTTTGGATTGAAAAATAAAAGTCAGCAGTGGTCATTCTATTTTTATGATTTTTATATCTATTTTAAATAAAAACAGGGTATGAATATGAATTTAGTTTTGCGAATGCTATCTATGAAAGCTGAAGCCAACACTATTATGTGCCTTGTGTTTATTTTGCTTACATAACAGGCATTGACAGAGGACGTTCGGCGTTTATAGAGCTCAGAAATGATTCCTGTAGTGGCAGCTCCAAATGCATAATCTTGGTCTGCACTCTGCCCTGACTTTCAGGATTAAGACCTCTGACATGGGGAATAACGCTTCCCACTGCTGTTGCTATGGGAAATATATAAAGGTTTTTAATGTGCTCGAAGTGAAGAGAGGGGAAATTGAGGCATTCTGTAATCTCAGGAAGACAAGCAAGTGGAATAGCAATGCCATGTAAATCTCAAGTGCCTTATGAATGCAACAACATGAATGTGTGAAAGGATAAAACCAACCACTGTTTTTGCGTGATTTCAGGACTATAAGGTTATCAACGGAACAATGATCTCTACATTTCAGTTATAATCAATTTTGACCATGTCTAATCTTAGAATTTATGATCCCAGGTCACTTCACCTAGGAATGCTTTAGACCACATTTGCAGTTTTAATACCACAGGCCAAAGCTCTCCTTGCACAAGCTGAGCTTATTTAAAGCTACTTATATAATAGAAAAAAAAAAGCTTGCACAGTTTACATCTTAAGTCTAAGAATATAAAAAAATACCAGTTCTCATCTGACATAATAATATTGTTATTTCATTCACAGTCTGAGTTCTGCACTTTTATTTTTTTTTTTAATTTTATTTATTGATCAGAGAGAGAGAGAGAGAGTGCGCACAAGCAGGGGGGAGGGGCAGGCAGAGGCAGAGGGAGAAGCAGGATCCCCGCTGAGCAAGGAGCCTGATATGGAGCTCCATGTGGGACTCGATCCCAGGACCCCGGGATCATGACCTGAGCTGAAGACAGACGCTTAACCAACTGAGCCACGCAGGCATCCCAGTTCTCCACTTTTAAAATGGGTAGGACCCAGGCTTTTTGAATCAGGTCAAGACATTAGCCTGAGCTTCTAACTCATTAATAGAGACACGAATGAGTGGACCACTAACCTGGGAGCACAAATGGAATGGACCTGCTTGCTTTAGGTTGAGAGAAAAAGCAGATATATCAATATGATAACATATTTGTAAGGCACATTCTGACACTTTGATGTCATACTTACTTCTCAGCTAGAAACATTGGGTGGCTATGCTGAAGAAATATGGAGCCACCATTTAAGTAGGAGGCATAGATGATTAGATAGATAGATAGATAGATAGATAGGTAGATAGATAGATAGATAAAGGATAGGCATAGAGGAAGAGACATAGAATGAATACTTATGAAAAAGATAAAATTGGTAAAGGAAATAAAAAGAAAAGAATCTTCAGGGAAAAAGGAGCAATATCAGGAGACTGTGTCAGAGAAGCCAAGATGAGTACAATAAAGAGAAAAAATGTTCTGCTTGGATTTATCTACTTGGATGTCATTATTATGGTAATAGAAGCTTTACTAAGTGTAGGTTTAGAAATCAGGACAAGTTTAAAGAATGAATGGAAGGTAAAGATGTGTAAACATCACAAGTATAAAACATTTCAAAAGAGGTGAATGATAATTTTAATATATAAATATGTACTTCATGAATCTACAAAATGTATAAAAATTGATAGAACAGTAAGATTTTTTATGATGCAAGATATAAGATATTACACTCTTTATATGTTAACTAGAAGTATTCAGAAAAGAATAAACTGTTAATAATGCAAGAGAAAGACAAAATTTTATTTTATTTTATATTTTTTGAGGGGGAAAGAATTTTAAAAGGGAGCCTATTTTTTGAGAGAGATCTAAATGTGTACAGAACATGCTCTTTGACAGGAGAAAGGACTCTTCCTAGTTTGTATACAAAAAATGGAAAGAGGCCACAGAAGTATTTTAGAGTACTCAATAGAAATAGGCATTTTTAGAGTACTCAATAGAAATATCTAACCTGGAGATTCAGAAATAACTGATTATTCTGCTTTGAAATTAGAAATGCGAGAACACTTAAAAGAATTAGGAAGCATGGGAAAGTAGAAGGGTATTAGCATATTATTAACAATCACCATTATGACCAGTTTTTGGAATGAAAATGAGGGATGTAAGAGAGCAATGGATAAGGAGGAGTAAGACATTTATATTACGGAAGCTAAAAATTATTGTCGTTGACAGGCAGCCCATCATTAGATCTTTCTCAGAACCTCGACAGAGAGCGCAGGAGTTGGGTGATCCTATGTAAGTAAGAAAATCTCTTCTTTACTAACTGAAATTTTGTTGCCTGCACAGGGTCACTGCAACCCTCTCCCAGCCCAGACTTCAGTAAAAGCAAAGGAACTTATCAACTGTAAATTTTGTACTGAATAAATATAGTTTTGAGCAAGTTGAACAAATATAAAAATTGGAGTAAAAATAAAATACTGCTGGGGTGCCTGGGTGGCTTATTGGGTTAAGCATCTGCCTTTGGCTCTGGTCATGATCTCAGGGTCCTGGGATTGAGCCCAGCATCAGGTTCCCTGCTCATTAGAGAGCCTGCTTCTCCCGCCCCCCCAGGCCTTCCCCCTGCTTATGCTCTCTCTTTCTCTCAAATAAATAAATAAAACCTTTTAAAAAATTAAAATATAAAATAAAATAAAATACTGCTCTATTAAATGTACCACCATTCATTGAAACACTTTTATGGTAAATAGCTATATTCCATATGACTATACAAATATTTTATTATTACTAAGTTATTTTACTTAATTGAAGTACAATTTTTTTCTTTTAAAAAAGAGTTACAAAAAGAACAAAATTAATAAGATTTAGGACCTAATTCTTGCAATAACATGTTCATTTCCTTGAAAAGATGCTTAAGTTGTTAATCATTGTAAGTTTCATATTGACTGATAAAATATTTCAAACTCCCAGAATCTCAGGAATATGAAATTGTTTCACTAAGCTACCCTACCGTATTCATATTCTTTATTATGAAAATTAACTCCAGTTGATCAGTTTCCATGCTTGATACATAAGAATCCATAAAAAGCACATTATGAGTACTTCCAAATATTAGAGCAAATTAGTTGTGTTTTCTTTTACTTTCATTTTTCCAAAAGTGTATCAGTAAACTTAAATGGCCATTGGTTTTTCTTGTTCCAAGGGCTAACAGAGGTAATCACCTCTGAGGGAAGCACACACACACACTCATTACCAGATGGGTAAACAGCATACTGACATTTCAAGCTCACTTGCTTAATGTATTCCATATATGTTATTTCTCCCCATTTTCCTATGCTTAATTTATTATTTCAAAAGGGAAGACTCAAGGTTAATTCATCCTTAATTTAATTTCCTTCAACCTAGGGGCGCCTGGGTGGCTCAGTCGTTAAGCGTCTGCCTTCGGCTCAGGTCATGATCCCAGGGTCCTGGGATCGAGCCCCGCATCGGGCTCCCTGCTCAGCAGGAAGCCTGCTTCTCCCTCTCCCACTCCCCCTGCTTGTGTTCCCTCTCTCGCTATGTCTCTCTCTGTCAAATAAATAAATAAAATCTTTAAAAAAAAAAAAATAAAAAAAAAAATAATTTCCTTCAACCTAATATAAATAACAATTTTAGACTTATTTCGGTGATTAAAAAACTATTGAACTTCATAGTTCATCCATCACAATAGAGTACTTGGGTAAGAATAAGAAGTGACCAAAATGTATTTTGTAATAATACAGAAAAAATAATGTAAAATAGTACATTATTATTCCATCTTTCATCAAATATTAATATAGGCAGTTCAAAGAATAATATGATTTTAATATTTCAGTTCTACAGAAAAATAAATGATTCAGTTTATGTGATCAAAATGCTTAGGTCTTTTAAAGAAGACATTTCAGTAAATTGTCATGAAGACTGTCAAATACATTTACTGTGTCTTAGAGTTGTTGCAATAAGATGGTTGACACATAAAAACTGCACTTGCGCTTTTTACCAGATATTGCTTGGGAGGCAACATGGAACTGTGAAAAGAAAATTAAAAATCTGAACTTCTAGATTTCTAATTTGGCCCCTATAAATGAACTTTTGATGTTAGACAAAATACTTTCAACACTTTGCTTTAATACTCTTACTTTTAAAATAAACACAGCAATCCTCGGGTTTTTATGAGAAAAATATATTTAAAAATTCAAACAAAGCCATAAAATATAAAATGCCGTTATAATAAAGTTTTCTCTTATGTGACATATATGTATTTATTTATTTGTTCTACACATATTTTTTAACTTGTTCCTATTTTATATTAGCCTCTTAAATCCTTCCATCTTGCACACTATTAAAAATGAGAGCTTCAAATGATGAGGCTGACATAACATTTTGAGAAAAAATTATAGTTCCGCTTGCATAAATCACAATATTTAATGAGTGAGTTGGACTTTACCACTTTACTAATTAAATTAGCCTACCTTAAATAAATCACTGCAGTTGTATTAGGATGATGATTTTCCCTCATAAAAGTGTTATTTTAAATATTTATTTGTAAACCATAGAGGAACTATGTACCTAGAAATGATTTTTATAGATTACTGTGATATATCACTTAAAGTAATTGTTGTTAAATATAAAATTGGAGACACACCAAAAATTATAATTTTAGCTCAGAAGCAAATTCTTAAAAATAAAAAACTATAAATACTGTCAAATATTAAATCCTGGTTTCCACAGATAAGAGAAAAAAACTTATTCCTATTACTTACAATTCAATATTAGAGATATATGATTGTTTTTCCCCCATTGGGCTATAGTTTTGAAGAAATAAAATGGGATTCATATATATTTGACATTATGGGAGAAAAACAACAACAAAAAAGTACATTGCAGCCATTAAATTGTAGTTTCATTCTTCTTGCCAAGTAAAATATGGATAATTAGATTCCATATACCATTGTTTCACATAGAATTCTGTTTGGAAAATCTATTTCTCTCAAAATCAATTTGTTATATATATTTTTTTCTTCAGGTAATTACTAAGGTTTGAGTTAAAATACAAGATGTTACTAATGGGAGTGAAAATATGATTTGGATGTTGGTGTAAAAAAGTTTTCGAATCTAATTTAAATGGTAATAACATTTTCAGGGTTTTCTTGAGCCTCATGCAAGTTTTATCTCATGTTATCAGAAATATCTCTGATATTTTGAGTGTATAATATACAGCATACTTAAATTCTGATGTGTCCCTGCCAGAATTTCTTACATCAAAATTGATTTGGGATTTTTATAAGAGCCACATTTCTACAGGTTTCATTTTGTCCCTGGAAAAGGCAGTAAATTTATTAAGCCAGTTAAGAAATGTTAAATAGTACCACTTATAAAGTATACTGCAATTAAAGCAATTATTTAGTGTTAATAACTTACTAAGAATGATATTAGCAGTATAAAATAGATAATGTTGTTTTTAAGTAGCTTGCCTAACCACTCAGATCAATAAGAAATACAGAAGATATAGCTTTTAAAAAAATCCTCAAATATATTTCATACAGTAGTGTTCTCTCAGAGATGACATTCACAATGACCTTGACATAGCAGGAAAATTGATCCATATTCTAAAAGTGTAGTATTCCCATGATGCTTCCTTTTCTCCTCCCATGAAGAGAATATACCTCAACCAATTTGGGGAAATGTGAAAATACTTTGTGGCTAGTCTATTGACTGGAATAAATGCCGTCAGATACCTCCATATATCCTTCATTAGTGCCTATCAAGGGAAAGTCAGAGTTTGAGTTTCCAATACACTTAACTCATAAACTTTCTTTAAACTTCTATGAGGTATACACCCTTCATGCCTAGAAATACCAATTGTTATCATGGCTTCTAATCATGACATCATTCAAATATTGAGGATTTTGATGGATTTTTGGTAGTAAAACCCTACTGTTCACCACTTTTTCCCCTTTCAGATCTTCAAAAGATCACATATCATGAAACAATATCCAAATAGGTAATTATAGTATTTCATGACTGGGGAAACATCTGATAGTCCCTAAGATATGGATTATCTGATAAAATAGATATGAAAAATGAGATTTAAGTTCAAGACTAGAGTGGGATGGCATGAGGGAGGAGATCAGCACACCACCTTCTCATTGAAACTAGTGAAAATCTTTAAAAAGTAAAACAAAACAAAATAAAAACAGCCACTGAAAGTCTCTGGAAATGGCCCTAATAGCATATAACCAATAAAGAAAAATTGTATTCAATAAAATCTATGAAAACTTGGTAAGAACTATGAGAGTCTGTGAAATTTGAATCAATACCTCTATCCTCTATCCTGTCCCGGTGAGACAGAAATTCTGCTCCAGAGAGGTACAGCTAAGAGCATAAGCCTCCCTCCTTCTGCTCCCTGTTCCCAACTGAAGGCTGTCTCCCTGAAGAAGCAGGACAAAAAAATTTTTCATCTTGCCTACAGCTGCCTGTTGTTGAATTCAAGGTCCAAAGGAGTGCGGCAGGGAAGTAGGGGCTCTGTTCTTCCTCACAGCCCCCAGCCATGGGACAGAGGCTCTACCTTAAGGGCAGTGTCACCAGGAATACTGGGGGCCCATTTACACAAGTCTTGGCTTGTGGGTTGATGGATTTCACACCTTGAGAGGTAAATAGGAGAGACCTAGGTTTCTTGCACCACCAACCACTGTGCACTCAGCTCCTAAAGCAGGGTTGTCACACAAATAGAAGCCCATCATTGCCCCTACTACTGTACCAGAGCTGTCTCAGAGATTTTTTTCCCTGGGGGATAGTGGACTGTGGAACAGAAAAAGCCAATCCCTCCTCTTAGAAACTGATTTCATTTGCATCAGAGTGTGGAGAGGTCAACCTAATGGTGCTCTGGAATATAGGAAAAGTTGTGGTGAAAGATAAATAGGAAATGATTCATAGATTCATTGACATTATAGGCTAAACTGTAGGTTTTTCCCAACTTAAATGAATCCAGCTTCCTATATATCATCTCACTTTTTCAAAGGGCCAGTTGGATGCATAATAACATCACACAAAAACATTTTCAACTCACTCTGATTACTCTAGCGATACAATTTTCCAAACATGTGAGGTACTTTCTAATACACCATATTTCTGCTACTAACAATTGACCAGCAGAAAACTAAGATATAATAATAGTAAATATTCAGTGCTTAAAATATGTTATATACTGTGCTAGGGGAATATATGTGTGTATACTATATTTATATGCATATAAAAAACTGTGTGCTAATTCATTTCATAAGAAGGTTATAAGTACTACTATTATAGACGAGACAATTGAGGCATGGAGAGGTTAAGCAAACTATTCAGCTTCCCATTACTAGCAAGTGATTTAATTTAACTTTAATCTCAAGCAGTCTAGTTACAGAAAACTCTTTTAGCAAATTGTAAAAGTTTACTGTAGCTGATAAAACTGCAGCACTTGTTAAGAGCTATTATTTGAAGGAAGAAATATAGCAGAGAACTATTCTGGACACAATCTCAAATGTGTATAACCACAAATGTAATAAGAACAGGTAGAGAAATCTACTTAACATTCATCTTTAAGTCAATAAGTCTATGGTTGCATCTCCAACTGAATATTTCCCCTGTGTCTCAATGCAAAATATTTAACACTGAGCTAATTAATTTCCCCTTTAAGCATGTATGTCCTTAATGCTTCCCTCTCTGTGAATGGCATCATCAACCAACTGACTGCCCAAGTCAAAATCCCTAGTGTTTTTGGTAAATCTTACCACTACTTCTAAAGAGGCGCCCAATAGTCAAAGGGTCCTGCCTCTATTCACAATCCTTTTCTAAATACATTATGCATTTTCTTTTACCTAAGCAATTACAAATCTCTCCTACCCAGTCTTCTTATGCCTCTATAATCCATCCTTCAACTGCTCCCCAAATCTTCTGCTTAAAATTTAATTCTTAGTTATCAGCTTATTGGTAGACAGAATACAATAAAATACAAATATTTATTACTGCATACAGTTTAATTCTGTAAATGATCCTGAACTAATACAGAGGATTGACTTGTTAAACCAGACTAACTCAGAATTGAATTTTACAAGTATTTTCACCAACATGAGAATCTAACAATTTCCAAGAAGTGGCTCTCTAGTACAGGAAGAAAATATATTGAAATCTAGCTGCTAAATATCTTCTTTCTCAGCTTCCAAGCTCAGTGCACTCTCCTCAAACATACACTTTAGCTTATATTACTTTGTACCATACTCTCAACATGCCATGTCCCTTTTATGAATTACTACATAGGTATCTCTTAGTTTGATATATTCTTTCTGCTTCCCTAACATATTTTCAGATTTAATGCCAAATTAAAAGACCATCTTCTTTTCTAAAGATGTCTCAATGTTCTTTGGTCATGAGCTGTTCTTTCCCACTTTACTCCCATCGGCTTTGCATGTGACATTATCCTGATCACTTGACTATACAGCCGTCTAAATTTTAAGTTCTTCAAATGGTTGGACCATTTTATATAATTTTCAATGCCTAAACCTACCCAAATACATGACACATAATAGAATCTATTTTTTTTTTTTTAATGAATGTATGTATCTGTTGAGAAGTTTACACGTTTCAATAAGCTCTTATAGGGGCGCCTGGGTGGCTCAGTTGGTTAAGCGGCTGCCTTCGGCTCACGTCATGATCCTGGAGTCCTGGGATCGAGTCCCGCATCGGGCTCCCTGCTCGGCAGGAAGTCTGCTTCTCCTTCTGACCCTCCTCCCTCTCATGTGCTCTCTCTCTCTCAAATAAATAAATAAAATCTTTAAAAAAAATAAGTTCTTGTAAAGTCTATGTTGTTTTATCTTATCCAAAAACAATTACGTAAAAATGAAGTTTACTCTTTATTAAACTGTTGGACTCATTTCACTTTAAATTAAAAATTAGAGTAATTAGTTCTCATTCGAAATTATGTCATTATTGAACTCTGGATTAGTATGCTACTGATCTTGGTCTTTATTTTTTATCTTGACTTAACAGTGCTTTCTTAGAATTCACTTAAAAAGTCGAGAAATAGGATTTGAACAAACTCATGAATTTTATATTTCCATAATTGGTGGGATTTTTAAAATTCTCAGCTGAGATGTATCTGTCAGTAATAACTATAACATTTCCTCTAGTAAGGCCAGAAGCCAGCACTATAGTTTTTAAAAAAATTTATGGAAGGTGTTCTCCAGGTGAAGTTTTAACTACCAATTTCCCTTTATCATCATTATTATAAATTAATGACATTGGTAGTGATGGTCTTTAAGGTCTTTTTGTTGAAAAAAAAATAAATTATTTTAAGTCCAAAGTACTTTTCTCTTTCTTGTATTGTAGAACAATGATTATATTTCTTTATAAAATCAACAGAGAAATCTTACATCAGATGAAAACCAGCCATGAATCTGAACACATAGCTGATAATATTTCCTTCAACAAACATTATGTATGGCAGATAAAAATATTTCCCTAGCAATTATTGCACTCACAATTTCTCTCTCCTCTCTTCCCTCTTCCCCTAATACTCCTCTTCCACCTCTCTCTCTGTCTTTTTCTCTCTTTCTCTCTCTCTCTCTCTCTTCATTTATTCTGTAGTAATTTCCGGGGACAGGATCATATTCAGATGATCTTCCAGTTCCTGAACAGTTTAACACTCTGTAAAGATTATTTTCCCAACTAACATTATTGTTACTATCTTAATTATTTTTATATCATATACATTTTATCAAATGACATGTAGCTCATATAAAAATATGTGAGTGTTAAGAGTTGTCACATGGCTTAATTTACACATATATATAATTTGTTTATATCTACCCTGTTGTTTTTCTAAGTATGCCATCAGCAAAATAACCTAGAGAACATATATCCTAAGCATTGCACTTGAGATGAATTTAGCTAAAGACAGAAATATGTTAATCATTGCATTTATTTTAGAATTGGTTTACTTTTAATGTTTTTATAAATAAGAATTGTTTTTTAACAGTGTTACTTTTTTATACATAAGTTTCAAAAAAGTATTCGTATTAAAAATTCATTTGAGGGGCACCTGGGTGGCTCAGTCGTTAAGCGTCTGCCTTCGGCTCAGGTCATGATCCCAGGGTCCTGGGATCAAGCTCCGCATCAGGCTCCCCGCTCTGTGGGAAGCCTGCTTCTCCCTCTCCCGCTTCCCCTGCTTGTGTTCCCTCTCTGGCTGTCTCTCTCTCTGTCAAATAAATAAAAATAAAATCTTTAAAAAATAAATAAATAAATATCATTTGAGATTAGCAGATTATCTGTTATAACAGTAGATTACGGCGGATAAGGGAATAAAAAGAAGTCTTATGTTGAAAGGAAAAGTTTTATGCCATATTAATTTATAATTTAGAGGCTGGTGAATTAACTGTAACTTTATTTTTATTAGTATGTAAAGACTCTTAGATAATAGGGAAGCTAATGTCATTTATGAAGTAAAAATTATCTTGTTGCCACTTTATGTGAATCATAAATATTTTATAATAATACTTTTAATACACACTTTTCAGTGATCATTAAGCTCAAATATTCGATTTTCTACATTGTTGTTATTAGTTTTGTCCTTTCATCCTTTCATGCATTCTTCCTTTTGCTACTTCCCTTATTACAGTAACAACATGCAACCACAAACAAATATAAGCCACAAGTTAAGTAACTATAATCATAATTCTCTCTAGAATAGTCTCCAAATAACCTTTTGTTGTGCCAAAATTGGAATTTAAATGCTCACACCAAATAAAATCTGTCCCTATTTTTTGAGTATCCTTTGCTTTTAAAGAGGAATCAGAGACAATCATTCTTGGTGTGGTGTTAGAAAAAAATCATGCCTGCTCTGAAAAATATATGTGAACAGGAGGGAGAGAAAGTTTGGTGAATCCACAGTATGAGAAGAGATAATAGGCTAGGTCAGGATTGAACAAATGGAACTGGGTTGCCCTGTAGCAATAGGAAATCACAAAGCAAAATGAAAAATAAAGCAACAATACAAGGGAGGGAAATTCAGGAGAGTGATTTTAGATTTCTTCCTGTACAGGCTACTTTGAATGATCACAGATGGAAAAATGACACCAAGTGAATTGTGGATACACTTTGGTACCAGTATCCCACCACTGCCTTTGTAAGTATTTCATTTATTCTTTCCCATAATTTAAAGATGCCCTTTTGTATCTTCCTGAGGTACATAAAGAGAGTCCTATTTGGGAGAGTGTCTGCTCAGGAGGAATACATAATTTTACTGAGAAGGCAACATTTCAGTTCAGAAACACATAAATATTCAACAGAGAACATGGTCAAATTCTAAATTGTGTAGCTGTTATTGTAAATGTAGTTTAAGTTTAGAAGACAATTTCAACATTGGAATTTAAGAGAGACTAAACAGTTCCTACAATTTTGCTATTGGAAAGTGAGGAGAAGGACCTCATAAATGGAATGAATAATTTGAGGTAAATGTCTTTGTTTTCTCTATTTAGTGGCTTAGCATGCCCCCTTTGTATTAGTTTTCTATTGTTTCTATAACATATTACCATGAATTTAGCAGCTTAAAATGACCCAGTTATCTCACTGCTCACCTATCAATTCAGGTGAGCTCAAATGATTTCTCTGCTTCATGTATTTCATGGCTGAATTAAAAACATTGGCTACCCTGGCATCTCTTCTGAAAGCTCTAGAAGAGAATATCCTCCTTCCTAGATCTTTTAGATTAATGACAAAACCCAAATCCTGTGGTGATAGGGCTGAGGTCCCTGTTCCCTGCTGACTGTTGTTCAGGAGCCTCTCTCAGCTCCTTAATGTCTCTTGCATTCCTCGGTTCATGGCCCCATTCATCTTCAATGCCGGTAATGGTGACTTGAGTTCTCACATTTGAATGTCTCTGCCCACCTATCCTGGTCCCAGCCTGAGAATATTCTCTGCTTTTCAAAGGATCATATGATTATATTGGATCCAACTAGATAATCCAAGATAATCTATTTTAATCTCCATAAAATTAATTATACTTGCGGAGGTCCTTCTGCTATATAACCTAAACTAACCTATTCACAGGGTGTGGGAATTAGGACATGGACATCTTTGGGGGACTTTTATTATCATATGAGAATGTGCTGATGAGACCATCAATAACTTCACCTATTTGCTTGAGGACATTTTCTGCTCTCCAGAATCTGTTAATCTGTATGGGTAAGAAGTGCCAGGCAATTGAGACTCCAGAGCTGCAGCCTCAACTAATGACTAAAGAAATTGGTGAATTAAAAAAAAATGCTCCCTCAAACCTCAGATGGGATACTAGTAACACATGTTCTACATCATTTCCCAGAATTCCCAAGATTAAGGTCCTGTTGTCAACAGTAGTCATTTATTTAAAAAAGTGCTCTCCCTATTGTCTTCTTTTTTCTCTCACTTGCCTATTCCCCACTGGTGTTTCCTGGGATTAAATCCAAAATAAATTTTAAAAACTACTTGCACTTACGTCATTGTCCCAGGATGTGCTTCTAGAATTCTTAAAATGAGTCAGATAAAACAATAATTTCTTACTTTTACTCACTGTTTTATTGTTCAGAATGTTTTTAGCATACAAACAGTAACTACCAATAGAAAAAAACTTTAATATCTTAGAAAGATCTATTCACACTATTGCTTTAGTTAATATTCATAACAACTCTGTGAGGTGGGAATTTCTCCATAGCCTATTTTATTTTATTTTATTTTAGAGAGGGAGAGAGGCAGTGGGGAGGAGAGGAGGGGCAGAGAGAGAGGGAGAGAATCTTAAGCCCACAAGGGGCTCAGTCTCACAACCCTGAGATCATGATCCGAGTTGAAATCAAGAGTTGGATGCTTAATGGACTGAGTCACCCAGATGCCCCTAGCCTATTTTAAAGATACAGAAATTAAAATTACAGAGATTGGGTAACTAAGAAAGTCATAGATTTTCAATGAGATAAATGATGTATTAGAATCCCAGCTCAGATCCAGTGACATTAAATCCTGGGCTTTTCCTCTTATATCATAAAAATTGTAGTAAGCAAAGTAAATATTCCATTTTACAGTGTTGAATGCATGAATATTCATTTCTAGAAAGCTAATATAATTTGGCTAAGGTCAAAGTCTAGAGAGGAACATAATTAAGCCTAGAATCAGGATTTGTGTGTTCTCATTCCCAATTGTGTTCTTTCCATTGTCCGCAAGACAATGATATTTAAGCAAGCTGAGGCCAGCTCATTGAATGTGGAGCATTAGCCAAAAGGTTTGGAAATAACCCCTTTGGCAATTCAATTCCACAAGAGGTTTTTAGAAAGTAAATAATGAAAATTTTATTTCATATCAAGATTTATTTTAGTGCTTTTGGCCATAAGTCTGGCAAATAGTGTTTTAAGAAAATTAATCTGCAAGGGCATACAAGATGATTTCAAGTAGTACAAGATTGAGGTCAGAAAATCTAAAGGTAAAGTCATTTCTAGGAATCCAGGAATTAGGTGATAAGGGCCTGAAATAGGATAGTGACATGGAGACTGGAAATGGATAAATACCAAAGATGCTTATGGAAGAACTGATATAAAGGAGAGACTGATTACAAGAGGGATATGATACTATGTTATAATGATAGTACATCTCTATTCTTCCTCTTTAAAATATGGAAAACTATTCTGTTTGCCTACTGATGGTATATATGAGTGTGTGTGTGTATTTCTTATTTATGGTAGAAAAGTTAAAATGAGATCTTACTCAAATTGTTTGAGTATATGTAAGTTACCTACTACTCCATCACCCAAAAATCCTCTTTTCACATATATACAGGCCTAGAGATTCATTTTCTAAAAAGAAACAGGATCATAAGTCATTTTTTTCAAAAATATGTGTTGGATATTAATACTATTAACATACTTACTAGGGCTAGTTATTTTTCTGGATTGAAAAAAGAAGATTCTGGGGCATCTGGGTGGCTCAGTCAGCTAAGCGGCTGCCTTCAGCTCAGGTCATGATCCCAGGGTCCTGGGATCGAGTCCACATCGGGCTCCCTGCTTGATGGGCAGCCTGCTTCTCCCTTCTCCCAAAAAAAGAAAAAAGAAGATTCCACATATTGTATGGTATTACCTAATTCCCTAGTAAGACCAGAAGACTATATTGTGACAGATTCTTGAGTCTGTATGGAAAAAAAAAGCCGAGTTAATAAGTTATATCCTTTGTTTTAGAACTATATGGTTTAGAACTATATACTTTTGTATATAGTATATAACTCTGTATATAGTCATATCAGATTATAAATATAATTTACTGTACTTTATCATAAGTATTACCCTAATATTTACATAATGACAGAAAGGAACCAGCCTTCTATGTTTAGCTTCAATGCAATATTATATCTCTTCTGGATGCTTACAACAGAATTCCACAGGGTATCCAAACTTTGATTCTACTTCTCTTTCTCCCTTTTATACTCTAGTCTCAATTTATAGCAACTGGAGAGAACTTAAAAGAAAAATAATCTTAAATCATTTCATATCACTTCTCTACTTACAACACTCCAGTAGTTTCCCCATGCAATTAGAATGAAATCCAGATTTTTTTCTTGATAATGAAGAAATCCCCTTCATACTCAGAGGCATACCTATGTATCCAACTTCATCTGTGTCTCTCTCTTTCATCAGGTTTTAGCCTCCTTGGCCTTTTTTTTTCTGTCCCTTGAAGCTTGTTTCATCAATTGCCATTACTTTTGACCCATGCCCGAGACACTTTTCCCAAAGGACTTCACATAACTGCTTCTCCTTATAATTCGGATCTAAAATCCAATATTACCTTTTCAGAGAAGCCATCCCTGACTATTTGACCTAGCATAGACCCTGCATAGCAGTTATATCTATGCGAATTCATTTTTGTTTGATTGATTTCTATTGTTTAGTTCTCACTACTAGAACATAGCATTACCATATACAGCGGTCATAATGTTGCCAAACATATAGTGAGCACTCTCTAAGTAACTGTCAAATTCATTAATTGATTGACTAATAGCAGGCACTAAGCAATAAGTGATTATATAATTATTTTAATTCTTATAATAAACTGCTAGGTAGACATTTTAATATCTGTAGAACGTAGGTATGGATTGTGTCTAATTTTATTGGATCATTGATAGAAGCTGATATTTTGAACACTAAGAAATAGTCATCTCCATATAGAATTCTGTTTTAACTATAATCATAAGACTATAAACCTTATGTAATATTATATGCTTTTCTAATAGTTTATATGTTTGCAGGTATTTCTAAAATGGACTTATAGATATGAGAAAACAGAATGAATTTCAATTAAGCATGTTAATATTTATAATATGTGATATATTTCTTAGATGCCTAAATTTTGATAAAGAAATGATGAAAGGAAATATGAAAGGAAGAAGGCAAGGAAGAAGAGAGAAAAGAGAGGTAGAAGGAGAGGAAGAGGGAGCAGGAGAGAAAGAGAAAGAGGAGAGGGCATAGGATCAATAGATAAAAAACAAGTCTACTACTAAGCTAGCATTTTCACTTTTAAATAAAGTACCATTAATTTACAGGCATCATTAATCAGTATAGTTTAATCAATTTCAGTACAAATTTATTCTGATAAAGCACTGTTAAGATCAGTTCAAACTATTAAAAAGATAAATGTGAAATAAACAACAAAGAGGCCATTGCTTTATTGGGACCGAATGGCTGGAATCAACTGTGATAGCAGGCACTTAGGTTATAGTGGTGTAGAAGTAGTCAACTCAGTTGTCTATCTAGCTAGGAGCATGACTAGCCAGGTTGTTGAGATCTGGTTTTGGCCATAACATATGACATAACCATTTTCTTTTAACTTTACTGGGGTATATTTTACAACTAAAATGTCTATCTATTTGTACAACTTGATGATTTGGTATACATTTACATTGTAAAATATTCATTAAGGCCCATTCATGTCTCATTTGTCACTCAACCTTCATCTGCACACCATATACACAAGCCATACATTGGCAGATACACACCACACATAGCCTTGAGAAACTCTTTTATGTTATTCTAGATGTTCTAAAATCTGTGTTAATACATATATGTACATTTATATGTAGGATGCAGCAGATGCTACAATATGATTATAGACAATATCAAGATCCATATTCTTTGTGTTGACATTGTTCATTTCCTCATCAAATTAAAGAGAAGGCTTTGCAAATGAATATGATAAGAGCACACTGTTGATGTGTGTATTTAGATTTCAGTTTTCTGAAAATTGCCTTTAAAAGGTGATTACGGTTTACATTTCTCTTCATTTTTGTTTCAGTACTATTTTTTAAACATTACTTGAAAGCATGTGGTCCTTAAAGCATTCATGTATTTCAAATTTCATTAATATTTATGAAATATCTTGTTTCTAAAGCTTTTAATATGAGTACCAACCAGATGAGTTCCAAGTTCATTTATAAATAAATTAATTACTACACTGATTTAACAAATATATTTTAGCACACTGGTCTGTGCAGTTCATCGTGTGAGGCATTAATGACAACATGGTGAAAAATATGGATTTAAAATTGGCCATCATCCTTTTACTCTACCTAGTAGGACCAAAAAACATGAACATCCAATAAAACATATCATAAAATGTGCTAAAGCGACATTCTGTGAGATACAAGCATATATTTGCTTATCTGAATTGCATATGAAAAGAAAGTTTTTGTCAGGGATGATTTCTTAGAAGTGTTGAAGTTAAACCAAATTCTTGTATTATGGAGAACTAGAGAGAACTGTATATGCCAAGACGTGAAAGGCAAGAGCTAGCATGGTAGGAGTAAGAAATTATAGTTTATTGATTCTTAAAACGATTAGTAATAAAATAGGAGTCCCACAAATAAATAAATAAATAAATAAATAAATGTCTGTTTTGTCTGATAAAAAATGATAGTTCAGAACAGCTACAGAATACATTTCTAGTGATGGACCAGAAAGGGAAAACATAAGGCCACAAGAAAACGTAAAGGGACAGCTGAAATAGGGTTTTGTCAGCTATGTTGTCTGGATTTTGAGTTTAAGTTCAATGGCAAAGTCATTGACATGTTTATGCAAAGGCTTGTATGAACAAAATTTCATGTAAAGTTTTAGAAGGATCACTGTGAGTGGAGGAAACTGGAAGCACAGAGAACTTTAGAAAGTTGCTTCAGGTGTCTTGTTGGAAAATAATGGTGATGTAGAGCTAGAGATACTGAAGTTGAGACAATAATCATTACCACGGAATAATAAACCACAAATCTTGCCAAGACTCTGAGAGGAGGAACAGGTTTAAAATGATATAAAACTCAAGTTATTTTATTATTTTATTAGTCAGAAATATTAGAATACTAAATATAAGGTATATAAAATATGAGCTATTTTAATTATTTGTTCTAAGATACTGCACTGTGCATGTGATATTAATAACAAAGGGTTTTTTAGGCTAGTGGTTATCTTTTCTTTCTTTTTTTTTTTATGGGTTACTTCACCTGTTTATTTATTTAATTTTATTTTTATTTATTTCTTCAAACTGTAGACCTTAAACAGTATCAGGATCACCTGAGAACTTGATAGAAATAAATTCTTGGGTCCCAACCCAAGTTCTGCTGAATCACACACTGAGATTGAGGACAAGCAATCTGGTTTTAACACACCCTGGTGGTGATTTGAATACATTCTAATATTTGAAATCACTGCTACAGTAAGGTCTGCATTTCATGTTTTGTTTGTTCATTTGATTTGGCTTTGCTTTTAAAATAGTCATTCATTTGCTTCTTTATATACATTTCAAAACAGTGCATCTAAATCTCCATTTGCAAAGTGAGGGATTTTCAAAATAATAAGGGATGCAAAGAGTTCACACAAATCTTGATAAATAATCATGGGTACAAGGACCTGATAATACTATTTTGTGTGAATTAACTAAAATATCTTGTAATGAAGAAAAGCTAAGGACTTGATTGGCATCAGTAATGTGAAATTGTGGCAACTCTGATATTTCGCAGGTTCACTTTCAAGTTGCTTATAAAAAGGGCAATATCCTCAGGCAAACTATTTATTCATATTTGTATTAGTTTCCAAGGGCTTCCATAAAAAGTGCCACACACTGGGTGGCTTAAAACAGCAGAAATGTATATGCACAAGGTTCTTACTAGAATCAAGGTGTCAACAACGTTGGTTCTTTCCAGAGGCTCTAAGGGGGAAACTATTCCATGTTTTTGGTGGTTGTAGACAATCCTTCATATCCTCTAACTTAAATAATGTGCTGTAATGTTAGTGATTAGTAGTACAACTTATGTTAGATGATAAGACGATTCAAGAAAGGGAAGTAAACAAAGATACATTTTATAAGTTTATCCATAAAAATATGAATACATACTCATAACAAAAAAGAAAGAAATTCTCATAGCAATTAGAGTTCATTCTGCAACTGGTCACCTGGTCATAGCCAGTATTTATAACTACGTTCTTCCACTTACCCATTCAATATTCCATTTCCTTTCAGCAAGCACCTCAGCTAGTCATGGATCTTTGTTTGGTGGGTCAAATAAAACATTTGTTCATATCATTAAGGCAATTCACTGAGAGACAGAAGGAAATTGGCAGGGAGAAAGTAACTAAATGGAAGGTGAGCAATATTGTAGAAATTTGATTTCAACACAAAACTGATATTTAAAGTCAGCAACATTAAATAAACATAATAATTATAGTTAAATTTTATGGCATGTGAAACTCTATAAATTTTATGTATTCTCATTTGGTCACACAGTAAACTCTAAGTTAAATGCTACTTTTATCTAAAATTATGTTTGAGGAAACTCAAATTCAGGTAGTGAGATGCTATTTCTATTTTGCGCGACTTGAACACAGGATCTGAACCCAAGTACCCTACTGACTCTGTACCCATAATCTCTACTGTAGGGAGGAACATCATTTAGTGCAGGAGTTAGGCTTTTTTATTGTGGAAGTGGGCACTATCCAATATTTAGTCCATCACAAAACAGTATGTGTAGACCATAGCACTAACTGATCCTGTGATATCCCTATGACTTTCTCCCACATCTACTTTAAATATTGATTTAAATTCTCCTTCCCAATGAGGCAAACCTTTCCACTCTATGCAGTATCACTGCTCCCATATTTCTACTCCCACCTCACATCTCTTCATTTTTCTTCCATAATACCTATCACCATCTAACCTACTACATATCTTATATACTCTTTAACAGAAATATAAAATGTCAACACAATTCGAGGTTGTCAGGCCAAGCAGCAAGTAGCTAGTATCTATTACAGTTTTGGCTCTCAAACATGGTGAGGCTTCCCGATAAAGAATGTTTTCTGTGTTCCAACAGATGCTAGGCCCCAGTGAACAATTATTGCAAGATTGAGAATTGCTTTGCTGGAGATTGAAGTGTATATATTCCTCATTATTCTCTGGATGCATTCAGCCCTCAAATACTTTTCTGCACATTTTTTGTAATATTTGAACATGGTTTCAAAATATGCCCAATAACATGTCATTATATTCTTTATCTGACAAAAACAAGTAAACATCAGGTTTAGGTAATATGATAACTTTCATCAGTGAAGCTGTTTGCTGCAATCTTCATAGATTATCTTAAACAATCATTATATTTTGACCATGAAGGCAAAGGTTCAGTTCATTCAGGATTCTAATAATACCATATAGATACATTGCTTGGAAAACAACAACAACAACACTAATCATTAAAAAGTCTATTCTGGCATTATCTGCTTCTTGAATGTGTATTTTTAATTTCTCATTTCAGCAACTCATGTGAAAACCATTCTACTTAACAATTACTGTACTTCATTATGTCAAAGCAGGTTCTTTTACTCAATTCTGATTTCTTAGGAAAACATGCTAAAAACTCAATGATTGTGAAGTGCACACATTATTCATTTTCATTAATATTTTTTCAAATTGAATAAATAACAAGAACATTGTTGTCAGCAGACTGTTTTTCTGTTACTAAAGCAAATATATATTTGCATTTTAGGACCCTTGCTATGCATAGAAATTGTACTCTGTAAGGACTAATTATTTTATAGTCTAAATCATGGTCCACAAAATAATCATTAAGCAAATTTAAAAAATCTCTTTTATGACTAGCATTGAATATACTGGAAAAAAATTCTAAGCACATTTGCTTTTTGAATGAACTAATATGGCAAAGGCTAATTTATACTCTCTTAAATCCAGTGTTTTTGTCTAAATGCAAGTTAAACAGTCTTCTAGCAAACATATATAATATAATTGCTTTTCCACATTAGTGCATTAATATTATATGAAGTCTGACTGTCATTTGACAGGAATTTTGCTGATAGCTTATTCTGCTTTCACTGTGAAAATAATATTTTCATTAATGTTATATCTGCTTTTACTACTCAAAAGTAGTTGACTTGGGCATGTTTGGGCTACATGTGGGATAACTTTGAATGATATTTCTGTCCTGGGGCATATTCTTGCTTTTAGCAACAAAATTAATCATTTTGCATGCATGAATATTATTTTGGCTTTGGTCTGGAAAATGCAATCTTTGTCTTTTGGAGTATTCTCTTTGCTTTCTTTGAAAAAGAGAAAAATAATAATATTTTTGATGCTTCATGATACTATTTGGAGATTCATAAAAGACAACTTACTGGGTAATATTTTAATTTAAGTTAATAAATTTCATTTCTAGTATATTCATCATCACACTTCCAATTCACACTTCTTTCGTTTTGCCTTAGTTTCTTGTTTTAAACCACCACATTTATAAATTAAACTTGGCACACCACTCAAAAAGTTTTATGTTAAAATTTGGTTTTCTTCTTAATTTAATAATATCTTAAGTTATATGTATTTTCTTTATTATTTACCTTTCATAATAATTTATGAAATGTTGACCTAATTTTATTGTATCTCAGTGGTAAGAAAATTGAAAATATAACAACTTAAAATAGCAAAAATAGAAATACATATGATTTAAATGTTTTTTTAATCATGCTAACTAAATGTTAATAGAGACAAACGAACTGTCTTTGTGCAAATTGTGCATGAATAAGTTTTACCTTTGTGTTTAATAAGGGAATTATGGCATTTCATTAAAAGTCATAATTTGTCATATATTTAAAGTTTGTGAAATGTTTATTACTAAAGTTGTTTTCTTTTTTGTTTTAAAACTACAGAATAACTTGAGAACCATTCAATAGACAGAAAAACTGCAAATGATTCTAACTAAACTTCTTAATGCCTGCCCTCATCATAATTATTATGACCTTATTAAATTGAATCTAAAAATTTAATCAACTAAATATTTATTGAGTCACATTTGTGCTAGGCATTGTATCTGGATCTTGAAGTGCAAAAAAAAAAATAATACTAAAACAAGAATCTTCTAGTTAAATATGGTGAGGTGAGCACTTTCAAAACCTGGACTTGCATAAATACATTTTTTTTTAAAGATTTTATTTATTTATTTGAGAGAGCGAGAATGAGAGAGAGAGAGAGAGCATATGAGAGGGAGGAGGGTCGGAGGGAGAAGCAGACTCCCTGCTGAGCAGGAAGCCCGATGTGGGACTTGATCCCGGGACTCCAGGATCATGACCTGAGCCGAAAGCAGTCGCTTAACCAACTGAGCCACCCAGGCGCCCCTGTATAAATACATTTTAAAAGACAATACATATTTAAAAACAAGTGTTTAGTTCTCAAGGACTTCATACATGGTGTATGGGGAGGAATATATTATATTTATTTATTATGATTTTGTTGTTCTTTTATTATATCTGAAGAACACAGAATGATACCTGGCATATAGTAGCACTCTGTAAATGTGAAATGAATATATAAATTAATTAATTAATGATAAATATCAGCTTATAAATTCAGGGAAAATTCATGTTATGGCTATGCTGGAAACTATGGCATAAAACAATTGGGAGAGAAAGTTTAAGGTCAGAGATTTACATAGAGTCAGAATGTCAATGTGGGGCATTTTGAATGAATCTTACTGAAGAATCAGTAACTTCATGATTGCATGCTGCTTTTATCCTTTTTAGGCAATCTTGAAAACATGTAAAATCGGCCACATTGATTGACTCTTCTAGGCTCTTACTAATTATTTTATCTATTTATTACATTATCTAAGGACTCAATGATTCCTCAGATTTAAGCTACATGAGTGGTTTTTCAGTGACACAAAGTAACTTCCACTTAAAATACCATTGGTGCTGCTGTATCACTTAAAATAGTACGTATTTCTTGATGTTTCTACTTCTTTTTATTGTTACAATCCCCCCACCACTTTTACATTTGCAGAACCAATATGTGAGTCAAATATGGCTATTATATTAAAATTATAGCTTTATTGAACTGCTGCTCTCTTCAGCAATTCACCTTTTTCATTATCACTACATGTGAATTACACTTAACTCTTGGGATTACATAGCGTAATTATGAAATAAGTAACATAATCACAGATATTCATATTCATTAATAAGTGCAAGTTATAAATGATTAAAAGTTGCTCAGCAGTGTTTGTTAGATGATATCCCCAAGGTCTATTAATTATGCTTGAATTTAATGATAAAGTTGGATGTGGGGCAACTAAGATCAGAACAGCAGTTGTTTTAATATATTTTGATACTGAGCTTTGTGGTCAGCTACATACCAAACTATATTATTTGAAATTCTAATTTCACAAATAAATTGCACTATGCCACCATTTATGAAGGAGATCATTGGAAAATATGATTACATTTAAATATATTGTGAAATAATATGCTACTCATTCTAATGTTTCCTAATTGCAAGTTTCAAATGTTACAATACTTCAGCATAGTTTTTAGATGTGACAAAAATAGTTGTCCATGAAGATTTTTAGTAGTAGTAATATAGATTTATATGTTTGGATAATTCCATTATATCAATTTTTGTATTTTCTTTAATTTACATCTTTGTAGAACACTGAGACTCTGAAATCTTACAGGAAAAATCTGATTTTTTTAAAATTTCACTTGCCTATATTTTAAAAACTAAAATAAAAGGAAAATCTGAAATTATTACAAATGAATTGTTTTAGAAAAATATGTATTTGTATTTGGACAAAATTCTACTAGGATAGAAAAAATAATTGAAAATGTCTAAGTCCACTGTAAAGACCAATTTGATACTGGATAAGGACTCAATATGCACACTGTATTTTTTAGTTTATTTCTGCACAATTTAGTCACGTTAGTATAACAGCATGTATTTAGTAAGCACTCATAAGATTTTGCTTCAAATGCTTCAGTAACATTTATCAATAGAAAATGAAGCATAACAAACAAAATAGTAAACATAATTTTTGCCTCCCATATTTGATAATTGTAGTTGTTGATAACTAATCCATTAGTATCCAGTTGGTTTAATTGATTTTATTTTTTCATTACTCTTTTGTCTTCTGCTATATGATAATCACATGTAATTGCTTAGAAAATTGGCCTGCTTTATAACTCATCTACAAAAATATTAAAAATATTATTGTAATATTATGAAAATTAATGAGAATTTTTTGAATGATGATGTGCTAGATAACTTTCACTAAAGTTTAAGACTTATAAGTTTACTTTTTATGTACTCATTGTTTTCTAATTTTAAGTCATTTAGTGATTGTCTTACTAAATTTTTTCATAGTCACATCCAAATGAATTATCAGGTAATATGTCATCCACATCTCAAATTTGTCTGAAACTAAAATAGGTCTTAGACATAGATATTTTCATAGACATATATTCACCAAAATTAATTTCAACTTAGTATTTCGCTTGTGTTTATAGATTCAGCAAATTACAACCTCTCTAATATAACTTTCAATTTTCCAATGGTTTTAACTGAACATCTTTGTTCCAGTATACTATACTATCCTACTGATCTGCTTCAAATACCCAGAAATTTCATTCTAATTAGATTTATTTTTTCAATCTCTGTATTTGCTTGTTTTATCTCCTTTTCTGAGCATATGAGGGTGTTTCTTTACCTTTTCAAAGTGTAGCAAATGTCATAAAATATTCCTTAACCACTCAAATTAGATGTGAATTCCCCCTTTTCTAAGGATCAATTTCTATTTATTAACACATTCTTACTTTTGTAAGATATATTTCATTCTACCTGAAATCATGGTTATGTCCAAACATTTTAGATTATTGATTCCTGGAAGCCAGGTCTTGGTTTCATTTATTATTTAATAAAAATAAGTATGTCACAAAGCATATTTAGTCCCTTGACTATTTTCCCAACCCTATCCCCCAATTTTTCCACCAAAAAACTAACCTCTCATGCGTAATTTATTATTTTTATATAATTTACATTTGCTCCTATGTTGAATACTGCCTTCTAGGTAATAGGTTTTGAGTCATTCACATTCTTTCTCTTATTAGTGGTCTCCCCTAGGGTGTTTGTTCTTGACCTTTTTTTTTTTTTTTATGTTATGTTAATCACCATACATTGCATCATTAGTTTTTGATGTAGTGTTCCATGATTCATTGTTTGCATATAACACCCAGTGCTCCCTGCAGTACGTGCCCTCTTTAATACCCATCACCAGGCTAACCCATCCTCCCACCCCCCTCCCCTCTAGAACCCTCAGTTTGTTTCTCAGAGTCCATAGTCTCTCAGAGTCCATAGTCTCATAGTCCAATTGTCTCCCCCTCCAATTTCCCCCCCTTCATTTTTCCCTTCCTGCTATCTTCTTTTTTTTTTTTTTTTAACATATAATGTATTATTTGTTTCAGAGGTACCAGGTCTATGATTCAACAGTCTTACACGATTCACAGCGCTCACCATGTTCTTGACTTTCTTATCTTCTCACTTTACTCACATTCCTGTGTGAGGTGGTCATCATTTTTTTGTCAAAGGTTTCAACTTTCACTTATACACTGGTTGTCATCCTGTTTTCTAAACTTTAGAATGATATTAAAGTCCAATACCTTCTGGAGACTTTGAATAGATATTATACAAAAGGATAACCTGTATCTGAAATTGAAGCAATTATCACTCTCTCTTTCCAGTTGGCTGTCCTCCTCTATTCCATATTTTGCTAAGACAACCATAGGTTGATTCACTGACAAAGATTGTTTTTCAGTTGCCACTTCACATATAATCAGGCTCCAAGTGCTATAAAGGCAACATCATGGATATCTCTCAAATCTTCTCATGTCTCCATCCCCTTTCCACAGCCTTAGTGCAACCTCATAAATTTTGTAACTACTATGCTACCAGTCCAGTTACTGTTGATTCGGTTTCCTTTTTTTTTTTAATTTTTATTTTTAAATTAATTATGAAATAATTTTAAATTTATAAAGACAGTTCAGAAAGTACATTCTTCACTCAATCTTCCCTAATGTTAACATCTTACATAATCATGGCACATAATTTCTTAGCTAAAATTAAGAAATTAACATTGACACATTGCTATTAACTGCAGATTTTATTAGGATTTCATAAATTTTTCCATTAATGTCATCTTTCTGTTCCAGGATCCAATTCAGGGTAGTACATTGCATTTAGCCATCAAGTTTCTTGGTCTCCACTGGTTTGAGACAGTATCAGACTTTCCTTGTTTATGGTGATATTGACAGTTTAGGGAAATTCTGGTGAGGTGTTTTGTAGGGTGACTATCAATATTTTTTTTGTATGTTTTCTCATGAGCAGACTTGGGTATTTTTTGAAAACACTAAAAGAGGTGAAATGGCCTTATCATTGTAATGTATCAGAAACCAAATGATACCAACATGAAGAATTATCATGGTAATGTTACCCTTGATCACTCGCTTAAGCTTATATCAATCAGTTCTTTCTACTGTAAAGTTACTATTCTTTTTTTTTTTCTTTTCTATACTCTATTCTTTGGAAGCCAGTCACTAAGTCCAACCACTCTGAAGAAGAGAGAAATTAAGATCTATATCCTTGAGCAGAGAGTATCTACAAATATTATTTAGAGTTCTATAGGAAAGATATATCCCTTCTAAACCTCATGTTTTAACTAACCATTGGTTCTGCATTTTCTACAAGTACTTTAGAATCGTATACAAAACCTTTTTTAATCAGGCACTTGCTTGACTAGCAAATTTCATTTATGGATTATTCCCTCTAGTAACCTGTGATGACCAATTATACTTCGGTGTGATTGTACCATGATGTTCCGAACCACTCTTTTTTGTTTATATTCATCTTGGAATAACCTGCCCATCTTGTGAATACCCATTTGTGACCTTTCCTATCATATATTCTCAACAACCTCAGAGGGAATTGACCAGTTATTTCTTTGTGCTGTTATGCTAGGACGTGCCCTAAAACTATGTTTACCAGTGCCTTTAACAACTTTTTAATAACTTACTTGTTCACCACAACATTCTAGTCTTTAAATTTCCTGGACACCGAAGACATTTATTTCCATACTTTCATTGCCCAAATTCTCTTCCATAATTGTACACAATAAATGTTCTAATGTTCAGATGTTCAAATCTTCTAGGTTTTCAAAAATGTGATTTAACTGCATTGTGATATACTCATGAAGAAAGCTGTGTAATATTCATTACTAGGTGAAGATGATGATGAAGCATAAGGTGGGGAGAAACAGGTGGAGGAGGAGAAAATAAAAAGGAAGGAGGGAAGGAAACAGAGGAGGAAGTAAGGAAGGGAAGGAAAGAGAGAGGGAAGGGGAACGAATGGATGGAGGGAGGGAAAATTTAATACAAAGAAAAATCAAATTCAAATTCTACCCTTCTGGGAGATAGCAACCTAAAATCCTCAAACAACTTTAATTGCTTTCTACTTGCATTTTTGTATTATTTTCTATCTACTGCTCCACTTTAAGACAAATTCCACATATAAAAATTGCTTTTGCCAAAATGCCATTTACAATGGAATAAGTCAAGTGTAAGGTTTGTGCCCAGAGCATTTTTCATTAGTATTTATGTTTGAGGGTATTTGTGACTTTCACTTTCAAGACATTTCTGGACCATACATGGTTTGTGTCAGCATTTTTCTTGTTTTTTTAATAGTATGTATATCACTGATTATTAACCTGAGAGAAGTATTTGATTTAAGTTTCCTTGTATCAAAATAATTCATTTAAAAAATAATATAAGAAATGTCATTGCCATTGATTCTCCAGCCCATGTACTTTACATTTCTTAGATTGCCTATACCTCTTCTCAATAACATTGTAAGACTCTTGGGACAACATACTTTGCTTGTGAAAATTACATTTGTGTTTATAGCCAAATGATCTTCTCTGCAGTTTTGAAGTTTACCTGAAGTCTTATTAAAGATAACTCTTTCATAATATACTCACAATACATTGTCCTGGCTCTATGTATAATACTAATTGATCATTTGGTTTCAATGATATTTTAATTGTTTTGAAAACCTGTTGCTACATGGGTGGGTATCTTTTATTTCTTCCATAAAAGCAGATACAAGTGAATATTCATTTTGTAATAATCGGTTATAAAAGCAAAATCTATATAGCAGGTGTTTTCAAGAAAATGTATATAACAAGTATGAATCCAAATGTTCAAAGGTGCCATTTTCAATGAAACCTCTCATTATAACCATTCATTTTCCTATAATTTGTGTGAAGCTGCAGATCATTTTGCACATCCCTATAAGTAAATAAGTGTCTTAAAATTATTTTATTATTGGCGTGCCTGGGTGGCTCAGTTGATTAAGCAACTGCCTTCGGCTCAGGTCATGATCCTGGAGTCCCAGGATCGAGTCCCGCATAGGGCTCCCTGCTCAGCAGGGAGTCTGCTTCTCCCTCTAACCCTTCCCCCCTCCTGCTCTCTCTCTCTCTCAAATAAATAAATTAAAAATCTTTAAAAAAATTTATTTTATTATTATATGTTTATGGTAAAAATTGTAATCTCACTATTCCATAAATTGTGAAGTTTGTACTAATGATTATCTTCAATTTTCATTCACTAGAAGTTCAAAGTAACATAAGAATTATAACTTTATAATGGAATGAAGCATTTCTACCTATGAAATTAGTAGATAAGGTTTTGAATTCAAAATTTGTAAAAAGTATTTGAGACTCTAGACAATGATATATTAGCATTCTTGATGAAACAGTAAATAGAAAGCTATTGGGTTTTTCCTAAATTATGTTTACCTGCCAAAATGGCATTTATGTGCCTTTAGATTTATAATCTTTCTCTCCCTCTTTCTCTATCTGTCTATCTATCTTAAAGCACAAACAGACTGAAAGGGCTATTTCAAAAGGCTTTTTCACTTTTGGTGACCACCAGGAAATTGTGTATGTGTTTGAAATTCAAAATGACGGTATTTGTCAGTGGCCTTCTGAATAGTTTAGTGTATTAGCAAATTTTTGAAACTTAGAATTTCTAATAATTTTAAGTCACAAATGACAGGGGTTAAAGAGAAATTTGAAATATTTCACTCAATATTTTATCGTGAGATATTTTGTATGTGATTTCTCATTTCCGTATGAAATTTTATTACATGAGTGAACATGAGTATACTGAATTCTACTTTGATAGAATTTTAACTTATTTCAAGTTTGAGACAATTATAGTGCTTCTCAATTTTTTTCTTCATGTCTTTGGTAAATGTGTGTGTGTCCTTGTATATACACAGATATGTATTAATTACTGAATCAGAGTATTCATGCTGTTCAGTTTTAATAAACACTGTCAAAAAGTTTCAAAAAATAATATTGAGAAAATATTATTTGCAAAAGAATATATAATTATGATTTAATTTTTATGTAGTATCAAAATATTAAAGCTAATCAGTGTTAGAAGCCAGAGTATTATTTATCCTAGGTTAGGGAGGGTAGTGACTGGAAATAGGCAGAAAGGGGTGCCATGGGATTCTGCTAACAATCCATCTCTTAATCACATTCTGATTTGTGGGTGTATTCACTTTTTAAAATTTATCAATTTGGGCAAATATAAGTGCATTTATGATTTGCACTTTTATATATGTATATAATAATTCAATAAAATTTTATATTGATAACAAAATGTGGAAAGTTATTCCAAGTAAAGCAGGAGTGATTCCTTAGACAGCCCTAGGTTTTTAGCTATTACATATGCCAAAATACTTGCTAGCTTTTCTACAATATTAATCAATGTGTATGCACACAAAATAACTCATTGCACATTGTATTCTTAAATTTGAACCTACAGGTTTCTATACATTCATTCAAAAATATCTATTAAGATACAAATGCTATGATACAAATACAAAACACTAAGATAACAATATTGATCAAACCCAATAACATGCCACAAAGATAATCACAGAACAATAGGAAAAGCAAGTCAACCGAGCAATTGCCTATTATCTGCTACAATCAGAGGGACCCTACATTGCAGTTTGCTCTAATTTAGATTGTCATTATTCAATTATAACCTTCCTCTTACATTTAAAAAAAAAAAAATACCGTTGGGCAAAAATTTGTATAATCAGCCTAGCTATACTTGTGTTTAAGATCAAAGTATTATGAAAATCTGAAAAGCGAGTTAAGAAACTCTGCTGCAAGGTGAGGCAGCTTTGTTTCGTTTTGTTGTTTATCTTGAGCTAGTGCAGTGGGAATGAGGAAAAAAAAACAGTGGACTGGATCTTTAAGGAATGCTAAGATGCATGTATGGGTAAGGAAGAGCAAGAGTAGAAGAGAGTAAAAAGCTGAGTCCAAGGAAGTAGAAATGAGATGCAATAAGCCCCACAACCCTGACATGACTGGGTATATTTAGAGAATAGCATATTTCTTTCAAATTAGAATTTTAGCATGCATAGGAAGAAGTGGTGGAAGATTGAGCTGTATGTTTGGGTTGAGGACATGCTGCAAGATACCTTGCCTGTTACTTTAAGCAATAGGAAGCCAATTAAGTTCGGTATGAAAAAATTTGCATGGTCATTTTTTGTTGATTTTTAATAATGATAACTCCGCCAACTATGGAGCAGGTCAGTTAGAACGTGGGGAAAACTGATGTCAATGCAGTATAAGAGAAAAGACTCTTATAAAACTCCAGGAAAGAGATGATGATTTTATGACCTCACAAAGGCAGTGGCTCTGGAGAAGAAATCCCCAATGTAAAAGACATTTCTAATGTACAATTGATAAAATAAATTCCATCTTGCGTTGGTTGGATGCAGGGAAAATGTGGAACGTGACGTGAGGGCTAGAGATGACTGCTGTTTCTAGGTTGATTGTGCGCTATGGTGGTGACCTTCAAACTGGGTTATTCATGCTCCAGAGGTACTCAGAATCTCATAAATAATTTTAAGTCAATCACTTTCTCGATGTACAAAATCTATTTTATTATATTCTTAAATGGATCTTCAGGAGAATGTACCTGTGGCTCCTTTTTCTTCTCCAGTTTTAAGGGAAAGTACATATAACCATATCTCACCCATTAGGATATTACTTTGGTATATTGTCCAGCTTGGAAAACTGTCCTTTTTGCCAATAGAAAGGCCCAATTACAAGGATTATTGCCAGATTTGATATTTATTAATAACAATAAAAAATATGTATGTTCAGGTAGAATGATTTCCAATACTTTGTGTTCAGTAATATTTAAAGAGGAATAATAGAGTGATAAATAATTTGAAATATTTTTGATGACAAACACAAGTTTTAAAGTACAACATGGAATAAACTCAAATTATCAAGTGACGTTTCTATAAGAATTCTCATTCTATCCTTACATATATATTTATGTGAATGTTTTTCAATATCTTAACCTATAAAAACAGGTAGGATTTAGAAAAACCATTTATTTCTAGCAGTAAGTAAAACTATCCGTGAGATATAAGAGTATAACATTAAAGATAAGACCCTTGAACTCCTACAACTCAACAACAAAACCCAAATAATACAATTTAAAAATAGGCAGTGGACCTGAATAGATATTTTTCCAAATAAGTTGTACAGATGCCAACAGACACATGAAAAAGTGCTCAAAATCACTGGTCATCAGGAAAATGCAAATCAAAACCATAGTGAGGGGCACAGTCAGTTAAGCGTCTGCCTTCAGCTCAGGTCATGATCCCACAGTCCTAGGATCAAGCCACAAGTCTGGATCCCTGCTCAGTGGAGAGTCTGCTTCTCCCTCTCCTCCTCTCCCCCTCTCCCCGCTCATGCTCTCTCTCTCTCTCAAGTAAATAAATAAACGCTTTAAAAATTAAAAAAAAAAAAACACACACACACAATGAGATAGAACCTCACACCAGTCATAATAGTGAGGATCTAAAAGACAAGAAATAACAAATGCTGGTAAGGAAGTGGAGAAAAGAGAACCATTGAGCACTGTTAGTGGAAATGTAAACTAGTGCAACCATTGTGGAAAACCCTATTAAAGTTCCTCAAAAAATAAAAAAATAGAACTACCATATGATCCAGTAATTACACTTCTGGGTATTTATCTGAAGAAAACAAAAATGCTAATTTGAAAAGGTGTTTGTACCACTGTTTACTGCAGAATTATTTACAGTAGATAATTATGGAAGCAACCTAAGTGTCCATCAATGGATGAATGGATAAGGAAGATGTGGTATATATATACAATGGAATATTACTCAGCCATAAGAAAGAATGAAATCTTTCCATTTGTGACAATAGGATGGAACTAGAGGGTGTTATGCTAAGTGAAATAAGTCAGACAGAGCAGAACAAATGCCATATGATTTCATTTGTATGTGGAATCTAAAAAACAAAACAAACAACATAAATAGAGACTCATGAATACAGAGAACAAACTGGTGATTGCCAGAGAGGAGGGGGGTGGGGGATGGGTGAAACAGATAAAAAGAATTAAGAGGTACAAACTTCCAGTACTAAATAGATAAATCATGGGAATGAAACTATAGCATAGAGATTGTAGTCAGTAATACTATAATCACTCTGTATGGAGACAGATGGTAAGGACACTTAACATGGTGAATATTTCGTTAAGTATTTATTGAGTCACTATGTTGTACACTCAAAACTAATATCATATTTTATATCAACTATACTTAAAAATAAAAAACAGGCCCATCTAATCCACTAGACTACATATTTTCAGTTAAGTGTTTATTTCTTATATTAAGTTATCAATAAAGTTGTTACATATTTATGTTGTTTTGATCAATGATGTAATACTAATATTTGTCATGGCTACCTAATCTAAAAGATTATTTTAATACTTAGACTGTTATAGTTGCAGAATATTTTCTAAAAATTAAGTTCTTTTTACATATAATTTTTGATGCCGAGAAGTATGAAAAATGAGCATAATATTTATGATATTGAGAAAATTGATTTAGTATGTCTAAATCTATTATATTAAGAGAAAAGGATATGAGGTTATTGTAATGGAAAGCTGAGTTCAAGATGGAAATAAAGTTATTGAAAGTTCTGCCTATTAAACAAGAGATTTTTTAAATTTATTTTTAAAAGTATTATCATAATACCTCCCACTTATAAAGTGCTCACTTTGTTCTAGAAAGTTTTCTAAGTGCTTTTCTTATATTAATCATTTTACCCTCAACATAGTAACTCTACAAAATACGTCTTATTTTTATCCTTGCTTGAAGGGAAACTGAAGCAGAAAGGAATTAGATCACTTGCCTGTAGTCATACAAATAGGGAAAAACTAAGGGTGAACCCAGACAGTCCGGCCCCATAATCTTTGTTCTTAACCTCTGTGCTAAACTAACAGAGTATCAAATTGATGTGGTTTTTGTATTCCTTTGAATAAATTTAATTTTGAGACTGTTACATTTTTTAATAATTCAATATTTATAGAAATTTCCCCTAAGCGTATAATTTTTAGTTATTCAAAATTATGGAATGTTTTAGATGTCACCTTAAACATATGTAAAGAGGGAATATTTTTTCTAAATTATTAATGGCGTACAGGGAAAAATACCTGAAGTCCCCTGAGTTATAGCATTGTGTTAAGCATGCATGATCTGGAGCCAAACTGAAAGTATAGAATTTGTCACTCTGTTTATGTTCTAGCAGTAGCCACTTCCTACTTATGAATTTTTTGGCAATTGACAATTTCTTAGAGAAAAAAAAGAACCAAAAAAAAAAAAAAAAACTAATCTGTGGGGAAAGATGAATTCAAATTTAGATATGTGCAATATGGGATGTCTAAATAATATCTCAATATAATGTCCCTAACGTATTTGGAAACAGGGACCGACACATTTGGTGACAGATTCCTTCCAGTGGAATTCAGAAATCATTCTTTGAGGACTCCTTTTCCTCCCCCCATTAAATCATTGTCAAATTTTCTTCTAGTTGCCAACACAGTCCTAATGCTTTTTATGCTTGAAATGTTATTATTCATTTAATCCTTTCTTAAGCAGAATGGGTCCCTTAAGACAGGAAATGTATCTTGATTTCATCTCAGCAACCCCTATTTCTGATGCAGAAACTATCAGAAATTATCTCATCCATAATTTACAGTAAATTCATTAATCATCATACAGATGTTGATTTACAAGAGTTTATGACCCTACCCAGTGGAACACAGTGGAGCCAAGAATAAATAAAAATAAATAAACGAATGAATGAACGAAGGAATGAATGAACCAAAGACTGTATACAAGGAAGCCTTATATAGCAATTTAAAGCTTGTGTGCTAAATGCATGAAAATAATAGATATATTCAATTTTACAATATTAATGCCATAGCAATATTATCACTTCCAGTTGATACTTGAAATCTGCCTTTGTATCTAATATGGAAACAAGAAATAAATGCATTTAACATTAGATGTGTATAAGAAAATAATGATTTGCAGGAGCAGATGATAAAGCTTACCAAGGCAGCACACGAATAGTTAAAAGCAGAAGCTCTGACTTCAGATTTGTACACCCCTTCCTATAAACTCTGTGACCTTGACCAGTTTATCTTAATCTCTCCATTTTGAGCTTCATGATCTTTTAACTGTTATCCTAATAGTACATAGCTTATAAGGAGAGTGAATGGATTAAATTAGATACCTGTTAAAGTATAGAACACAGAGGCAAGCACATAATACATGCTTGTTATTGTCCACAAACTTGAAAACTTGCAGACAGGAAGAGAGAAAAGAGTTGCTAACTCTTCTACCAAATTATATTTGAATATGCATCTGGTGTTGGTATTTGTTTAATGGCCACTTGTTATTAATGTTGAATTTCAAGAATTTTCTAAACTCCTTTGCTTTGAATCCCTTGCCTTGAAAGAGCTTATGATTGCAAATTCTAAAATCCCAAATTGATCAAATATCTACTAGTATTTAGTTCTTCACTGTTTTTTTTTTAAGTTTATTGATTGTATGCCTCCTTCAAATCAGTAAGCTGCAGGTATAAGCATATTTCATTAATAAGTATGCCTAGATCAGCACTGCATCGCTTGGAGAAAATTGAACTTATTAGGGAAGATTATCTTGCCTTAGGATTGCTGTCCATGCTGCCTCTGGGGACTGTCTGTGCAGCTGCAAACCCAGTGGTGAGAAGGGGATGAAGCGTAATTATGTGGTGTTACTATCTATATTACTCAGGAAGATTCGTGTTTTAAGTGGGAGTTAGGTTCACAGTAATTTATGCTGCCAAAGAACAACAACAAAGAACCTTTTACTCTACTGTTGATTGGGGAGTTGTTATGAAGCAGATTTGATTCTTTTTTTTTTTTTTTAAAGATTTTTTATTTATTTATTTGAGAGAGAGAGAATGAGAGAGAGCAAGCACATGAGAGGGGGAGGGTCAGAGGGAGAAGCAGACTCCCTGCCGAGCAGGGAGCCCGATGCGGGACTCGATCCAGGGACTCCAGGATCATGACCTGAGCCGAAGGCAGTCGCTTAACCAACTGAGCCACCCAGGCACCCGAAGCAGATTTGATTCTTAATGTGGTCCCTGAATATATAATATTTTGGTGATCATTTTATTTTTCTCATAAACATAGCCAAAATAATATTTAATTTCTATTTATTTTTAAAATCATTTTCATTCACCCAGACTTCTCTTGAAAGATAATGTGAATATTACAGGACATAGAAGATTAATTTTCTTCTCATGGAAAATGGAAGACTTAGCTTCCTTAAGCTTTTCTATCAACAGATTTTTCTGGCACATCCCAGGCAGCTAAATGCAGTCATAGCTCTTTCACTTGAGGGCCATTAATTTGGAACTTATCGTAATTTAAATAGGTAATGAGTTAAAAAAAATTTTAGTTCCAATATTGAAAGAATAAGTATATGTCTACATCTCCTAACTTTACATAATCTATGGGCACAAACATTTTTCCAAGAGAATTAATTTGTAAAATAATAATTGGAGTGGATATTTAAGCACTTAAGCGTTTTTAAACACCTTCATTTTCTAGATATTTTATTTTATTTTTTTTTTAAGATTTTACTTATTTATTTGACAGAGACAGAGACAGCGAGAGTAGGAACACAAGCAGGGGGAGTGGGAGAGGGGGAAGCAGGCTTCCCGCTGAGAAGGGAGCCCGATGTGGGGCTTGATCCCAGGACCCTGGGATCATGACCTGAGCTGAAGGCAGACGCTTAACGACTGAGCCACCCAGGCGCCCCTAGATATTTTATATACAAATTAGAAATAGCACCTTATATTTTTATGATGATAAATTTTACATTGATTTTAGATATGCTTAATGCTTTATGTGATTGCTTTATTTAATTCCTCAAGTGGACTAATTATGTCTCATCTACCACACAGCAAGCGGCATGAAGGCCAGGACTGTATTTCTATTCCTCACTGTACTCCTCTCCAAGCTTGGCACTTATATTTATTTCATTGAATAAAACATTATTCTTTCTAAAATCTCTACACAGTAAGTAACAGAGACCAAGAAATGATAAGAGAAAGATTGTGCCGCTTGTCAAAGATCATGATTCTAATAAAAGTTAGAATCCGGATTTGTCTCAAGCAATCTGACCAAGACCCTGAACACTGAAGTACTTACATCTAACAAAATAATGACACCTCTATATGCTGCTAATTTATTTACCTCAGTAAATTCCTCCTTGTTTTAACGTAAAAAGTCCTTTAACCAAACCCTTAGGGATAGGAAGCAAGTTTGGAATGAGGGGATTATTTTTGCTCTTCTTAATGCTACCTGGAGTTAGACTAGCACATGTTACACATGGAATGCAGAGAGGAACATAAAAGAATATTCAGATTATGACCACACAAAATAAGTATATGGCTCGACAGTTGTCTGCAAGCCATACTGTGTGTCTTGAGAGATAATTACCCCAAATTTTAATATTTTCCCTCAGCCATTTCTGGATAATCTACTATCTATAGTTTATCCATCATAAAGAACACTTCCCCTTTTGCCTAAGATAGCTATATATACTCTAGGTTTTAGGAAGATGTGTCTGTCAAGAAAAAAAATCTAAAACATGGAAATCAATAAAGAATGTAGCATGTCATCTCAAAGTCACCTAGAGACACTGTTTAACAAGCTCATTCAGGAATTATTTCATGTTCTCAGAAATTTTAAATGTAATTGATTTTGTGATTTAACATTGGAATAAACTGTGAATTTACATGATAACTTATAAATTTACATTTAGAAGAAAGAATACCAGCAAAGGTATTTTTTACTTTTTTTATTCTCTATAATACCAGTTTTGTATCTAACTATTGTTCTAACAATTACTTTCTTTTTCAAAATGAATATGAAGCGTCAGTTCTTCAAAATGTTTTCTTTGTAACCAGCTTTATGTTTTCTTTCTAAACCAGCTATATCACCTACTAATTCTCTTGTTAGTTAATGGGTTGAGTAAAATATTCGATAGGCATTTATATTTGTATGAGAGTCATGTTTTTAACTGAATATTATACTTTGAATGAACGTATGCAAGGTGTCAACGCCCTTTAGCCAAAGATTACCAGGCACCCCCTGTATTTGAACAAGTTGGACTCATTATTCATCACAATGAGGGATAATGTATGTGTTGTGTATTTGAGTGTTTCGCTGACAGAGTGATAGAAAGGATTTATTATAGGATTTGGGCTTTTATTAAGTGGTATTAGAAAAGTTTAAGGGAGCAGGGCTTTACCTTGGATTGGATGCTGTCAGGAAGCAGGGGTAATGTCATGATTGGGTATCTAAATGGATCTTATCTAGAAGGAGGAAAAAATAAAACTATCATTGGAAAAGAAGCAGCAGTCATTCATATTTCTCTCTCTTAAAAGAAAAAAAAATAAAATAACAACAATAATAATAATAACCCACTTCTTTCTGATTCAGAGGATTGTGGGAAAGAGAAGGACAACAGGCCAGAGGGGAGACAAATCAGATGTGTACTTCCCAAATTTACGATCTTACTAGGAGAGCTGGCACATTCAGATCAGGGTCCTGGCATTTCTCACCTTGTTATACCCTTTGGTGTCACTGATACCTTGCTAAAAAGTTTACTAGACTAGAATCACCTTTACAGAAAAGGAGTATCTTCACTGAGCACTGAGAAACAGACCCCCTGTGAGTCACAGCAGTCCTCAGTGGGAGAAAAGGTGAGACAGGGTCATCCAGGGATTGCTAATAGGTTCTGAGCAAACCTGAGCCCAGACCACAGATCTCATTAGCCAGATTCAGATTCCTCCCATTGATGTCAGCAGAGCTGGCATTCCCATGCTGGTAAGAGGGAAGGTTCTGGAAACTAACTGAGCTCAGGGATACCTTGTTCAAGACATAATTTTTCCCTCCCACAATGGAATTGCATTATCCATATCACACATCCACACATATGCACACACACACACACACACACACACACACACACACACACACCACACACTGAGGGATTACCCTGAAACACTGAGTCTTTGGTTCATAGGACACCAAAGTAACTACTTGAATGAACTATTTATGTTATCAGATTAAGCTATATTAAAAATTCCAGTCAACATTGAGTTGTTACTCTTTTTACAAAAAGCTGAGGATTAGAGGGAAAGCAAGATAGCTATAGAAAAAAAATCAATATACTCTGTGCATTTGAGATATAGTGTGAAATAAAATTTTTGACCCATAAGATGGACTTATGATACTCAATAATATTAACTATTGGTATGTTTATTAAATTTAATTAGTCACTTATAAAATATATAATTATAATGAGTACTAACAAATGCCTATGTTGAAAATAATTTTGTTGGACTAAGGTTAAAAAGAGAAATCCTGTTTTGGTATTCATTTTTATACCAAATTGGATATACAAAAATTGTTTTTAAATTTTTTGATAAATCAGTCACAGCCAAATGGCAGTTTTTAAGTCATTGGATGTACATCATGAATAGATGGCAATATTTTATCATGTATTCTTTTTACTACAAATGATTTGTTTTGCATTATTATAACTTTTTGAGATAAAATGTAACAAGGTTAATCTGTTTAAACACTTAGGAACCAACCAATCACTTATGAAGTAAATAAAATAGGAATATTTATACTACTAGTGCATTACTAGACCCTTATACTCTGCTAAATATCTATCATCTATCAATCATTATTTCAGAATTATATTCAATATATAGATGATATGTTCAGTATATATATATATATATATATATATATATATATATATATGCTCGGTCTATATATGCTTTATCTATAACTTGCCTTTATTGTTCAGCATTTCTTCTCCTTTAAAAAAAATTATAGATGTTAATTCATGGATCTGGCTAACTTTTAAAAGAAATACAGTACTCCTTTTCACTATATTGCAACTTTATTACCCAGCCCCCTCTTGATGAATATTTAAAGTATTTCTATGGCTATTATAAACTATTTGTGATAAACTCTCTTAAATATTTCTCTTGTTATCCAAGTAAAAGAGGTATATATTGGGGCACCTGGGTGGCTCAGTCAGTTAAGCGGCTGCTTTTGGCTCAGGTCATGATCCCAGGGTCCTGGGATCTAGCCCTACATCAGGCTCTCTGCTCAGCGGGGAGCCTGCTTCTCCCTCTCCTGCCTTTCGCTCTGCCTACTTGTGCTCTCTATCTCTCTCTGTCAAATAAATAAAATCTTTTTTAAAAAAAGAGGTATACGTTATGCCTATTCATGCATGTCTTCAACTTTACTAGAAATTTCCAAATTACTCTCCAAAGTGCTTTTGTATGTAAAATTTTGAATCGCATCATAATATTGTAGTTTCTATGTTTCATACTACCAGACATTTAAATGTTTTGTTTCAATCTGAAGATATCTTAAAAGTTTTCCCCTAAAGTCTTTGCAGAAAGTTCACTGTTCCACATGTAGAGAACAACAACAACGACAAAAATATAGAAAAAGATGTACCTCATTTACTTCTGTTTCATAGCCTCCAAAGCAGATACTTCCATGGGCTGCCTCTTCCTCAGCTTTACTTCAAGGCAAACTATTTTTTTCTCAAGGTTACAAATCTATGTAAAACTCTGAAGCAGTCTTTGCAACTCAGTACAAAGTAAACAAGAATTTTGTTTGATTTTTATGTTGGGGATGACGAAGCCAGTATTTTTCATCCACCCAAAATGAATGTACATCAGATAGAGTGGATCTAATGTTGTGAAAACCTAAAAATGAAATAAATAACCAAAAAGGAAAATGTTTAAAACACTTTTAGCAAATTTGTACATTAACTACCTGTAATTTATCTTTAAAACAATGAAAATCATGATATTAAATAAAGTTCCACTTGTTTTGCCGTAATGTTTTTTAAAAATATGTTATCAAAAATGCTTTACACTGAAGAGAACAAGATGGATTATTACTGGATATAAATGAAAGCAAAATATGGTAACAATTTTGCTCAGAAAGGATGATTAGAAAGATTGTCTTTTTCATTATTCATTTGCATCTCCTTTGATGCAAAGTTTCTTGGACATGGAAAACTTAAGCTTCCTGATTGGAGTAAACTCTGAAAAATGGTATCCTTAGTTCTATGATGTTCAAATTTTTTTTAATTTTCAGGTATTTTTCATATCACATAGAAAAAAATCCAAAGTTCTCAGCATAGCTTTTAGCACTCAATTTGATCTGGCCTCTGCCTGTTTCTTAGATCTCAATTCATACACCCCTCCCCCTACCATAAAAAGCTCCATCATATTCCATATTTTAAACTGTTCTCTATTCCTCCACTATGACAATATTTCTTCCAGTATAGAGACTTTGCTTTTATTATACATATCTGCAAGTGCTCTCCTACTCAGCTTTTGCATAGCCGTTTCTTTTTATATAGATCTTTGGAAAACAATTATCTATTCATAGAGATTTTTCCTGCTCCCTCCAGTCAAAGAAACAGTCACTATTTAACTTGCCACCTGGGTTTATTTTTGTCACAGCATGACGTATTTCACTGACCCATGATGTCAATAATAGTAAGAAACGCTGTTATTTGATAAAACATTGAGAAAGAAAAGATTGCTGCCAATTTATATTACAATGCAATGATATTGCTTAGATATTTTATTTATATATTTTGAAAGAGGTTCCTTAGAATTGGCTATATAAATATTTTTCACATTTTTCCATTATTAGATATTGAAATGAAATATGAATGCACTTACCTGAAATGTTTAATAGGAGTTTTTCCCAACTATACAATTTCCCACATAAAGGTTGGAACCAGCAATTGAATATAGGACTATAATAGATATCAAATAAATTTGAGACCCAATATACTGAGTAAAGACAAGCTTCAAATACCCAAGTAATTTCTATCCACATTTTTTACCCAGCTTTATTAAGGAATAATTGAAAAATAAAAATTGTATATAAATAAGGTGTACAACACAATCTTTTGGTATAAGTATACTATGTGAATTGATTACCCCAATCAAATTAATTACCATACCCATCACCTCACATACCACTTTTTTGTCCATGTTATGAAAACACTTGAAATTTACTCTTAGCAAATTTCAAGTATACAGTGCATTACTATTAAGTATAGATAATGCATAAAGTTGAATATTCCACATACTTGAATGTTTTCAAGTTCTGTGTCCTAGAGGAAAATATTAAAATTATCATAAACTCCAACTGGCTTTCAGGAATTTTACTGTCAAAGGAATGATTAAAAATATAATTTATTGTTCATGAAAAATTATGATGTGTGGAGGACATTTACAGAAGAAATTTAAATGTATTGCTGAATAATATTTTTATATCCTCTATAAAAAATGTTAAAACAAAGGAGAAGAGGGAGAAGATTTACATCTGGACTTTGATTAGAATTTTTATATTATTATTCTGGCTCTATAACTTACAGTTGACCCCACCTATGTTACTTGATGATAGGATCACTCATCTAATATTTATTTGTGAGGATTAATGAGAGAACACATTCATGAATTTAGCAAAGTGGCATGGTAATAATTGTAATAAAATAAGCACTCCATAAAAGAATACTCTGTTTCATACTTTCAGTAGTTTGAAATAAGTATATAAAATAATGACAGATTTTTATTTTTTATTAAAATATGTTGCTATGTTTTGCAACAAAGATTTTAATGAAGGAATTTTAACCTTTATTTTAATGTGTCTGGAAATTATCCTTTTGCAGTAATGACGAGATCACCATCTAGTGGCCAACCATCATGAATTACAGACACGTGATCCCAGCAAAACTCGAAAGGCTATCAGAAATAACAAGCTCAGTCACCATAAGCACAAAGACTAGATTTAATATACATATTTTAAATCTGAAAAGTGAAGATGTGTTTAAAGTGCACCCAACAGGCATCGTATTCAGCATCGCATAACCATTCTATTCACAAAGGGGATAATGCATTAAAAATCAGTTAAAATTATTATTTTTATTTGATTATGTTATGTTAATCACCATACATCACATCATTAGTTTTTGATGTAGTGTTCCATGATTCATTGTTTGAGTATAACACCCAGTGCTCCATGCAGCACGTGCCCTCTTTAATACCCATCACCAGGCTAACCCATCCCCCCACCCCCGCCCCCTCCAGAACCCTCAGTTTGTTTCTCAGAGTCCATAGTCTCTCATGGTTCATCTCCCCCTCCGATTTCCCCCCCTTCATTTTTCCCTTCCTACTATTTTCTTCTTTTTTTTTTTTTAACATATAATGTATTATTTGTTTCAGAGGCACAGGTCTGTGATTCAACAGTCTTACACAATTCACAGCGTTCACCATAGCACATACCCTCCCCAATGTCTATCACCCAGCCACCCCATCCCTCCCACCCCCCACCACTCCAGCAACCCTCAGTTTCTTTCCTGAGATTAAGAATTCCTCATGGGCACCTGGGTGGCTCAGATGGTTAAGCATCTGCCTTCAGCTCAGGTCATGATCCCAGGGTCCTGGGGTCGAGTCCCACATTGGGTTCCCTGCTCCTTGAGAGCCTGCTTCTCCCTCTGCCTCTCTCTCTCTCTCTCTCTCTCTCTGTCTCTCATGAATAAATAAATAAAATCTTTTTTAAAAAAAGAGAATTCCTCATATTAATGAAATCACATGATACATGTCTTTCTCTGATTGACTTATTTCGCTCAGCATAATACCCTCCAGTTCCATCCACGTCGTTGCAAATGGCAAGATTTCGGGTTTTTTTTTTTTTTTTTTTTTTGATGGCTGCATAATATTCCATTGTATATATATACCACTTCTTCTTTATCCATTCATCTGTCATGGACATCTTGGCTCTTTCCACAGTTTGGCTATTGTGGACATTGCTGCTATAAACATTTGGGTGCACGTACCCCTTCGGATCCCTACATTTGTATCTTTGGAGTAAATACCCAGTAGTGCAATTGCTGGGTCATAGGGTAGCTCTATTTTCAACTTTTTGAGGAACCTCCATGCTGTTTTCCAGAGTGGCTGCACCAGCTTGCATTCCCACCAACAGTGTAGGAGGGTTCCCCTTTCTCCACATCCCTGCCAACATCTGTCATTTCCTGACTTGTTAATTTTAGCCATTCTGACTGGTGTGAAGTGATATCTCACGGAGGTTTTGATTTGGATTTCCCTGATGCCGAGCGATGATGAGCACTTTTTCATGTGTCTGTTGGTCATTTGGGTGTCTTCTTTGGAAAAATATCTGTTCGTGTCTTCTGCCCATTTCTTGATTGGACTATTTGTTCTTTGGGTGTTGAGTTTGATGAGTTCTTTACAGATTTTGGATACTAGCCCTTTATCTGATATGTCATTTGCAAATATCATCTCCCATTCTGTCAGTTGTCTTTTGGTTTTGTTGACTGTTTCCTTTGCTGAGCAAAAGCTTTTTATCTTGATGAAGTCCCAATAGTTCGTTTTTGCCCTTGCTGCCCTTGCCTTTGGCGATGTTTCTAGGAAGAAGTTGCTGCGGCTGAGGTCAAAGAGGTTGCTGCCTGTGTTCTCCTCTAGGATTTTGATGGACTTCTGTCTCACATTGAGGCCTTTCCACCATTTTGAGTCTATTTTTGTGTGTGGTGTAAGGAAATGGTCCAGTTTCATTCTTCTGCATGTGGCTGTACAATTTTCCTAACACCATTTGTTGAAGAGACTGTCTTTTTTCCATTGGACATTCTTTCCTGCTTTGTCGAAGATTAGTTGACCATAGAGTGGAGGGTCCATTTCTGGGCTCTCTATTCTGTTCCATTGATCTATGTGTCTGTTTTTGTGCCAGTACCATACTGTCTGGATGATGACAGCTTTGTAATAGAGCTTCAAGTCCAGAATTGTGATGCCACCAGCTTTGCTTTTCTTTTTCCACATTCCTCTGGCTATTCGGGGTCTTTTCTGGTTCCATACAAATTTTAGGATTATTTGTTCCATTTCTTTGAAAAAAGCTGATGGTATTTTGATAGGGATTGCATTAAATGTGTAGATTGCTCTAGGTAGCATTGACATCTTCATAATATTTGTTCTTCCCATCCATGAGCATGGAACGTTTTTCCATTTCTTTGTGTCTTCCCCAATTTCTTTCATGAGTATTTTATAGTTTTCTGAGTACAGATTCTTTGCCTCTTTGGTTAGATTTATTCCTAGGTATCTTATGGTTTTGGGTGCAATTGTAAATGGGATCGACTCCTTAATTTCTCTTTTTCTGTCTTGTTGTTGGTGTATAGGAATGCCACTGATTTCTGTGCATTGATTTTATATCCTGCCACTTTACTGAATTCCTGTATGAGTTCTAGCAGTTTTGGGGTGGAGTCTTTTGGGTTTTCCACATAAAGTATCATATCATCTGCAAAGAGTGAGAGTTTCACTTCTTCTTTGCTGATTCGGATGCCTTTTATTTCATTTTGTTGTCTGATTGCTGTGGCTAGGACTTCTAGTACTATGTTGAATAGCAGTGGTGATAGTGGACATCCCTGCCTTGTTCCTGATGTTAGGGGGAAAGCTCTCAGCTTTTCCCCATTGAGAATGATATTCACTGTGAGTTTTTCATAGATGGCTTTTATGATATTGAGGTATGTACCCTCTATCCCTATACTCTGAAGAGTTTTGATCAAGAAAGGATGCTGTACGTTGTCAAATGCTTTTTCTGCATCTATTGAGAGGATCATATGGTTCTTCTTCTTTCTTTTATTGATGTATTGCATCACATTGATTGATTTGCGGATGTTGAACCAACCTTGCAGCCCAGGAATAAATCCCACTTGGTCGTGGTGAATAATCCTTTTAATGTACTGTTGGATCCTATTGGCTAGTATTTTGGTGAGAATTTTTGCATCTGTGTTCATCAGAGATGTTGGTCTGTAATTCTCCTTTTTGATGGGGTCTTTGTCTGATTTTGGGATCAAGGTAATGCTGGCCTCATAAAATGAGTTTGGAAGTTTTCCTTCCATTTCTATTTTTTGGAACAGTTTCAGAAGAATAGGTATTAATTCTTCTTTAAATGTTTGGCAGAATTCCCCTGGGACGCCATCTAGCCCTGCGCTCTTGTTTGTTGGGAGATTTTTTATTACTGCTTCAATTTCCTTAGTGGTTATAGGTCTGTTCAGGTTTTCTATTCCTGCTTCAGTTTTCGTAGTTTATACATCTCTAGGAATGCATCCATTTCTTCCAGATGATCTAATTTGCTGGCATATAGTTGCTCGTAATATGTTCTTATAATTGTTTGTATTTCTTTGGTGTTGGTTGTGATCTCTCCTCTTTCAGTCATGATTTTATTTATTTGGGTCATTTCTCTTTTCTTTTTGATAAGTCTGGCCAGGGGTTTATCAATCTAATTAATTCTTTCAAAGAACCAGCTCCTAGTTTCATTGATCTGTTCTACTGTTCTTTTGGTTTCTATTTCATTGATTTCTGCTCTGGTCTTCATTATTTCTCTTCTCCTGCTGGGTTTAGGCTTTATTTGCTGTTTTTTCTCCAGCTCCTTTAGGTGTAGGGTTAGGTTGTGTATTTGAGACCTCTCTTGTTTCTTGAGAAAGGCTTGTATTGCTATATACTTTCCTCTTAGGACCGCCTTTGCTGCATCCCAAAGATTTTGAACAGTTGTGTTTTCATTTTCATTTGTTTCCATGAATTTTTTAAATTCTTCTTTAATTTCCTGGTTGACCCATTCATTCTTTAGTAGAATGCTCGTTAGCCTCCATGTATTTGAGTTCTTTCCAACTTTCCTCTTGTGATTGAGTTCTAGTTTCAAAGCACTGTGGTCCAAAAATATGCAGGGAATGATCCCAATCTTTTGGTACCAGTTGAGACCTGATTTGTGACCTAGGATGTCATCTATTCTGGAGAATGTTCCATGGGCACTAGAGAAGAATGTGTATTCTGTTGCTTTGGGATAGAATGTTCTGAATATATCTGTGAAGTCCACTTGGTCCTGTGTGTCATTTAAAGTCTTTATTTCCTTGCTGATCTTTTGCTTAGATGATCTGTCCATTTCAGTGAGGGGGGTGTTAAAGTCCCCTACTATTATTGTATTGTTGTTGATGTGTTTCTTTGCTTCTGTTATTTATTGGCTTATATAATTGCCTACTCCCATGTTAGGGGCATAGATATTTACAATTGTTAGATCTTCTTATTGGATAGACCCTTTAAGTATGATATAGTGTCCTTCCTCATCTTTTATTATAGTCTGTGGTTTAAAATCTAATTTGTCTGATAGGATTGCCACCCCAACTTTCTTTTGTTGTCCATTAGCATGGTAAATGGTTTTCCACTGCCTCACTTTCAATCTGGGGGTGTCTTTGGGTCTAAAATGAGTCTCTTGCAGACAGCATATCAATGGGTCTTGTTTTTTTGTTTTTTTTTTTTTTTATCCAATCTGATACCCTGTATCTTTTGATTGGGGCATTTAGCCCATTTACATTCAGGGTAACTATTGAAAGATACGAATTTAGTGTCATTGTATTGCCTATAAGGTGACTGTTACTGTATATTGTCTGTGTTCCTTTCTGGTCTATGTTACTTTTAGGCTCTCTCTTTGCTTAGAGGACCCCTTTCAATATTTCTTGTAGGGCTGGTTTCGTATTTGCAAATTCCTTTAGTTTTTGTTTGTCCTGGAAACTTTTTATCTCTCCTTCTATTTTCAATGACAGCCTAGCTGGAGCACTAAATGAGAAAAAAATGCAGCCAAGAGTACAAAAATTATTTTTTTTTTAAGACTTATTTATTTTTAGAGAGAGAGATAGAGCAAGCAGAAGTGGGAGGGGTAGAGGAAGAGGGAGAGAAAATCCCAAGCCGACTCCCCACTGAGCACAGAGCTGGATTCAGGGACTCAGTCTCACAACCCTGAGGTCATCACGACCAGAGCCAAAACCCAGAGTTAGGCGCTTAACCAACTGTACCACCCAGGCACCCCTGTTAAAATTACATTTAAAAGATAAAAACATACTGCAACATATTTGAGGAAATAAATAGGAGGTAACCTTCATCAGACAAAATATGGAGTATGTATGTAAGAGATCATATATTTTAAAGAGATAAAGGGCATGGGCTCTGGATTTAGCCACATTTTTTTATACATTTCAACATTGTCACTGTCCAACTTTGGGACTTTGGCAAGTTATTTAAACTCAGGTTATTTAATCTAATTGTTTCATATATTTGTGAATCGTAGCTATGCCATAAATCATAGCAGTATTATGAAGATAATAGTGTTGTCATTTCCTTTGGATATATTCTCAGAATTGGAGTTCCTGGATACTATGGTAGTTCTATTTTCAATTTTTTGAGGATTCTCAATACTGTTTTCCATAGTGGCATACCAATTTACAGTTCTACCCATAGTACACAATAGTTCCCCTTTCTTCACATGCATGCCACCATTTGTTATCTTTTGTCCTTTTGATGATGGACATTCTAATAGCATGAGGTAGTATTTCGCTGTGGTTTTAATTTTTGTTTACCTAATGACTAGTAATGTTCACTATCTTTTCATGTACCCGTTGGCCTTTCATATCTCTTCTTTGGAGAAATATCTATGCAGATCCTTTGACCATTTTTCCGTTAGGTTATTTGTGGCTTTGCTATTGGGTTGTAGTTCTTTATGTATTTTATATATTAAGCCCTTTTCACATATATGGTTTCCAGATATTTTTCCCATTCCATCGGTTGTCATTTCACTTTGTTAATGGTTTCTTTTGCTACATAGAAGCATTTTAGTTTGATGTAGTTCCACTCGTTTAATTTTAATTTTGTTGGTTGTACCTTAGGTGTCCCATACAAAAGACCATTATCAAGACCCATGTCCACAGGCTTTATTCCTATGATTTCTTCTAGGAGTTTCATGGTTTTTAGGTCTAACATTTCAGTCTTTAATCCATTTTGAGTTCATTTTTGTGAGTGATGTAAGTTGTGGGTCCAGTTATATTCTCTTACATGTGAATGGTCAATTATCTCAGCATCATTTACTGAAAAGACTATCATTTCTCCATTGATTATTCTTGGTTTCCTTGTCAAATATTAGTTGACTATATGTGCTTGTATTTATTTTGGGGTTCCTGATTCTGTGCCATTGCTCTATTTGTCTGCTTGTCAGTAACATCCTGTTTTGATGACTATGTCTTTCTGGTATAGCCTGAAATGAGGAAGTGTGATGCCTCCTGCTTTGTTTTTCTTTCTCAGGATTTCTGTGGCTATTCAGGGTCTTTTGTGGTTCCATATAAATGTTAAGAGTGTTTTTTCTACCTCTGTGAAAAATGTCATTGAAATCTTGACAGGCATTATATTTAATCTATGCTTTTGGTACTACTGACATTTTAACAATATTAATTCTTTCAACTATGAACACGGATACCTTTCCATTTACTTGTGTCTTCTTTGATTTCTTTAATAAGAGTCTTCTGATTTTCAGAGTATATATCTCATCTCCATAGTTATATTTATTCCTAAATATTTTATTGTTTGGGATGTTGTAAATGGTATCAATTTCTTTATTTCTTTTTCATAAAATTTATTTTTAGTGTATAGAAGTGCTGCTGATTTTTGTATGTTAATTTTGTATTTTGTAACCTTACTGAATTCATTGATTAGATCTAACAGTTTTTTGTTTGAGTCTTTAAGATTGTCTCTTTATAAAATTATGTCATCTGCAAATAGAAATAATTTAATTCTTCCTTTCCAACTCTGATGTTATTTCTTTTTCTCATTGATTGCTCTATGACTTCCAGTACTATGATGAGTAGCAGTGGTGAGAGTGAGCAGCTTGTCTTGTTTCAATCTTAGAGGGAAAGCTTTCAACTGTCCAGCATTAAATATGTTGTTAGCTGTGGACTTGCCATATATGGTCTTTATTATGTTGAGTTATGTTCCTTCTATACCTAATTTGTTAACAGTTGTTATCATGAATAATTTTTGAGAAATGTCAAGTGTTTTTTCTGTGCCTATTAAGATGATCATATGATTCTTTTCTTTCATTCTATTACTGTGGTGTGTCATGTTAATTTATTTGCACATGTTGAACTATCTTGCAGCCCAGAGATAAATCCCACTTGATCATGGTGAATGATCCTGTCAATGTGCTGCTGAGTTCAGTTTGCCAGTATTTTGTTGAAATTAATATTCATCTTCTATTCATCAGGAATATAAGCCCATAGTTTCCTTTTCTAATGGTATGTTTTTCTAGGTTGGTATCAGGGTGATGCTGGCCTCATTAAATGAGATTGAGATTGTTCCCTCCTTTTTGATTTTTGGGAAGAGTTTGAGAAGCACTGGTGTTAATTCTTCTTTAGATGTTTGGTAAAATTCACCAGTGAAGCCATATGGTCATTGGGAGATTTTTGGTTACTAATTCAATCTCTTTAGTAATAATTGGTGTATTCATATTTTCTATTTCTTCCTGATTCAGTCTGGGTAAGTTGTATGTTTCTAAGAATTTTTCCATTTCTTCTAGGTTGTCCAGTTTGTTGGCATTTAGTTGTTCACAGTATCCTCTTATGATCTTTTGAATTTCTGAGGCATCAGTTGTAATATCCTTTATTACTTATAATTTTTTTGATTTCAGTCCTTTCTTTTTAAGGTTTTTAATTCCATACTTAAGTTTTATTAATTCAATTTATTAATTACTCAAAATTTATTTATTCAATAGTACTTGCTGTCAATTTACTTAAGGATATCAATAGCAACAAAAATTAGTACAATATTTATACATGGAAATCAAGTGTAGTATTTTTTAATTTAATAAAATATTATTATAGTATAATTTTAAATCTACCAAGAAGACATTTCATATTTTTATTTAAAATATCTGTTTTATTCACAACTTGAGGTTATTCTTCTAGAAAGGTAATTTTTAAAATTTTCTTTTTCTTAAATTATTTTATTTTTACATTTTGAATGAAGCAATAAACATATCTCAAAGAACACTCAGAGATTAGATACAAACATTAAATCTAATTTTTGCAAATATAAAACTTATTTTGTAAGTATTAATGTTTAATGAATCTATTATGGTTGACTATTGCACATTACTATGGACATGTGATAGGAATCAGTTTGGCATACAAAGATGGAACTGGCATATGTTCCTGAGCATAGCTCAGCATTTTTGCTAAATTGTGCAGATCTGATTGAAATCATGATGTTTTTTCAGCAGTAGACTTTTTTTCTAAATTATATTCATTATGAACTAGTCCAAGTAAACTATAAATGTGCCATTATATATCATGTTCTCCCTAGATTGCTGTTTTAAAATCTACTTCAGGTGTTAGAAAAAACAAACTACATTAAGAGCAAGGATGGGGATGTGAAAACTGGGTATAATTATAAGGAAAGAAGCTCAAAGTTTCAAATCAGAATATATATACAGGACTAAACTTATTGGAAGAGTTAAGAAAAAATCACTAAATTTGAAAATAATGATTTCTCAAGTTTCCTTTTCTTTCTTTTTCTTTTTTTTTTTAAGTTGCATGTATTGAATATATACAACTCAATGTGTTGGAAATATCCATACACCCATAAAACCATCACCACTGCCAACAAGGCCATAAGCATACCTGTCACCTGCCAAAGTTTCTTCCATCCCTTTATTGGTATTATTATTTTTTGTGGTGAAAACACCTAACATAAGATTTATACTCTTAGCAAGTTTTAAGTGTACAATAAACTATTGTTACCTAAGGCTCTATGCTGCATGGCAGATCTTCAGAATTTATCTTATAAAACTGAAACTTTGCACTCTTTAACCAGCACCTCCTCATTTCCCCCTCCCCCTCAGCTCCTTCCTGGTAACCAGTCTTCTAGTTTGTTTCTATGAGAGAAACTTACTTTTTTCAATTCCACATATAAATTAGGGTACATAGTATTTGTCTTTTTGTGTCTGTTTTACTTCACTTAGTGTGCCCTTAGGATGCCCTCCAGGTCCATTTATTTTGTCACAAAAATAAAAAGATATTCTGTGTTCATGGGTTGGAAGAATTGATATTGACAAAATGTCCATAATACCCCAAATATTCTATAAATTCAATACAAGTTTTATCAAAATCCCAATGGCATTTTTCACAGAAATAGAAAAAGCAATCCTAAAACCCAAATGGAATCACAAAAGATCCAAAGAGGTAATGCAATCTTGAAAAAGAAGAACAAAACTTAATGCATCACACTTCCTGATATCAAATTATATTACAAAGTTACAGTAATTAAAGCAGCATGGTACTGGCATAAATATAAACATAAAGACCAAGGGAACAGAATAGAGAACCCAGAAATAAATCCATGTATCTAGGGTTAACTGATCTCCAATAAGGGCATCAAGAATGTGAAAAGAATAGTTCCAGGTTTTCTTAAAACACACATTATTCAAGCAACACATTTGCCGTGGAAAAGCAGTTCTTTATTTTAGGAACTACTTTCCAAAGCACAGTACTAGTGGATAAGAGACTGAGTTTTAGTTCCAGCTATAATATTAAATGGTTATTTGGGTTTGGACAAATCAATCAATTTTAATGAAATCACTTAATCTTGCATTGCCACATATTAACAGTGCTCTGAATTATGTTAACTCTAAATTTTCACTGAATTATTACAATTAAGATGTATTTCTTTCTTTGATTGAACTAGATTCAAATAATAAAATTCCATGTAGACTGGCTCAGCATGTACACATTTGCAGAGAAATGCTGATAGAGATGGTAGCTTAGGTGGTTCACAAAGTATCAACCGCATTTTTAATTTCCTGTAAATTTGAGCTACTTTGAGCCTTTACAATTCCAAAGGTAGGGCACACTCAGATTAACTTAATCAGATAAATCATTTTAATGTAGTAGTCTGTAAACAAACTATCTTATTATATAAGAATTTCACATATACCCATAGAGTTAGGAACAACTTAGTTTATTAAAAGAAGAAACAAAAGAAGGAAGAAAGTAATATGTAAAAATTCATGACTAAAAATTTCTTTTACTCTAGAAATTTTAAAAAACCTATCTCTACATGTATTAGGTCAGGTAGAACCTTGTCCTGTGTTCATAACACCCTGAACATATCACTATAACATACCATTATATTTGTTCTTACTTCATAACTTTGTAGTCATATGCTGCTCACATTCACAAGTTTGTGAACTCTTTTGAAGGCAAAATATTTATTCTCAAGAATCAGACCAGTATCTGGGACACAAATAATATTAAATGGTAACTGTTTGACTAAATAAATAGGTGAATAGATGAGTTGATTAATACCACACTATTAAACTGTAATAATTACAAGTGTTTATGAATTTCTTCACTGATGCTATGTCCTGCATTGAACTGACATGTTAAGAATGAGATGAATATAAAACACTAAGGTATGGGGGGGGAGCAAGATGGTGAAGGAGTAGGAGACCTAAATTTCGTCTGGTCCCAGAAATTCAGCTATATAGGTATCAAACCATTCTGAACACCTATGAACTCAACAGGAGCTTGAAGGAGAGAATAGCAGCAACTCTCTGAACAGAAAAGCGACCATTTTCTGGAAGGTAGGACGTGCGGAGAAGTGAATCCGAGGTGATATTTGGGAAGATAGAGGGCGGGGGATGGAGCCTCCGTTGGCCACTACTGGCATGTGATAGAGCAGCAGAGCACAAAATTGGAACTTTTAGAAGTCTGCTCCGCTGAGGGACGTCACTCCAGTGGCTAAGCGGGGGGTGGAACCCTCGCTGGGACAGTGTGGTCTCAGGACCCTCAGGGTCACAGAAAGACCGGGGGTGCCTGAGTGCAGCAGGGCTCCCAGGTATTGGAGCGGGGAAGCCGGCTGCAGAGACGGAGCCGAGGAGCGGGCTCTCAGCTCAGGTTTGCCATAAACTGTGATCCACGGCACAGTCGGGCCACTGCTTTTCCAGCAGGGACCCAATAAGCGGCAGATCTGGGGAGACTCCCCTTCCTCCCCCGGGAGGAGAGGTGCGGGAGCGCACCGCAGGGATCTGATGGGTTTGGAGACTCCGCACGGGGTCAGGTGTCAGAGATAGAAACACTCGGTCAGAGGCCGGGTGAGCACGGAGTGCGGCGGGAGACCGGGGAGATGGGAGTGATTGACTGCTTTTCTCCAGGGGTGCACTGAGGAGTGGGGCCCCCAGTTCTTGTCTCCTTAGGAGAGGAGATTGGGAGGCCATCATTTTCACTCTCATCCTCCAAAGCTGTGTGGAAAGCTTGCAGGGAACAAAAGCTCCCGAGGGCAAACCCGAGCAGATTACTTAGCCCAGACTGGCAAGTGTGGGGCAGTTCCAACTCCCGCGAAGACATTTGGGAACCACGGCAACAGGCCCCTCCCCCAGAAGGTCAGCAAGAACAGCCAGCCAAGACCAAGTTTACCGATCGATGAGAATGGCAGAACTCCAGTACTAGGGGAATACAGCACATAGAATTCATGGCTTTTCCCCCCTGATTCTTTAGTCCTTCAAAGTTAATTTTTTTTAATTTTCTTTTTTTTCTTTTTTCTATTTTTTTAATATTTCTTTTTCCCTTTTTCAACCATCTTATCAATCCCTTTTTTAAAAATCTTTTTTATTTTTCATTTTTAGAGTCATATTCTATCCCTTCATAGTAGTTACCCTTATTTCTGGTATATTGAAGATGTCAATGCTACCTAGAGCAATCTACACATTTAATGCAATCCCTATCAAAATACCATCAGCTTTTTTCAAAGAAATGGAACAAATAATCCTAAAATTTGTATGGAACCAGAAAAGACCCCGAATAGCCAGAGGAATGTGGAAAAAGAAAAGCAAAGCTGGTGGCGTCACAATTCCAGACTTCAAGCTCTATTACAAAGCTGTCATCATCCAGACAGTATGGTACTGGCACAAAAACAGACACATAGATCAATGGAACAGAATAGAGAGCCCAGAAATGGACCCTCCACTCTATGGTCAACTAATCTTCGACAAAGCAGGAAAGAATGTCCAATGGAAAAAAGACAGTCTCTTCAACAAATGGTGTTAGGAAAATTGTACAGCCACATGCAGAAGAATGAAACTGGACCATTTCCTTACACCACACACAAAAATAGACTCAAAATGGTGGAAAGGCCTCAATGTGAGACAGAAGTCCATCAAAATCCTAGAGGAGAACACAGGCAGCAACCTCTTTGACCTCAGCCGCAGCAACTTCTTCCTAGAAACATCGCCAAAGGCAAGGGCAGCAAGGGCAAAAACGAACTATTGGGACTTCATCAAGATAAAAAGCTTTTGCTCAGCAAAGGAAACAGTCAACAAAACCAAAAGACAACTGACAGAATGGGAGATGATATTTGCAAATGACATATCAGATAAAGGGCTAGTATCCAAAATCTATAAAGAACTCATCAAACTCAACACCCAAAGAACAAATAGTCCAATCAAGAAATGGGCAGAAGACACGAACAGACATTTTTCCAAAGAAGACACCCAAATGGCCAACAGACACAGGAAAAAGTGCTCATCATCGCTCGGCATCAGGGAATTCCAAATCAAAACCTCCGTGAGATATCACTTCACACCAGTCAGAATGGCTAAAATTAACAAGTCAGGAAATGACAGATGTTGGCAGGGATGTGGAGAAAGGGGAACCCTCCTACACTGTTGGTGGGAATGCAAGCTGGTGCAGCCACTCTAGAAAACAGTATGGGGGTTCCTCAAAAAGTTGAAAATAGAGCTACCCTATGACCCAGCAATTGCCCTACTGGGTATTTACCCCAAAGATACAAATGTAGGGATCCGAAGGGGTACGTGCACCCCGATGTTTATAGCAGCAATGTCCACAATAGCCAAACTGTGGAAAGAGCCAAGATGTCCATGACAGATGAATGGATAAAGAAGAAGTGGTATATATATATACAATGGAATATTATGCAGCCATCAAAAAGAATGAAATCTTGCCATTTGCAATGACGTGGATGGAACTGGAGGGTGTTATGCTGAGCAAAATAAGTCAATCAGAGAAAGACATGTATCATATGCTCTCACTCATATGAGGAATTCTTAATCTCACGAAATAAACTAGGGCTGCTGGAGTGGTGGGGGTGGGAGGGATGGGGTGGCTGGGTGATAGACATTGGGGAGGGTATGTGCTATGGTGAGTGCTTGAATTGTGTAAGACTGTTGAATCACGGACCTGTGCCTCTGAAACAAATAATACATTATATGTTAAAAAAAAAAAAAAAAAAAAAAAAACAGAAGAAGATAGGAGGAAGGGAAAAATGAAGGGGGGGAAATCGGAGGGGGAGACGAACCATGAGGGACTATGGACTCTGAGAAACAAACTGAGGGTTCTGGAGGGGGCGGGGGTGGGGGGATGGGTTAGCCTGGTGATGGGTGTTAAAGAGGACACGTACTGAATGGAACACTGGGTGTTATATGCAAACAATGAATCATGGAACACTAGATCAAAAACTAATGATGTAATGTATGGTGATTAACATAACATAATAAAATAAAATAAAATAAAATAAATAAAAACATAAAACACTAAGGTAATAATATTTATTTTTTTGGATGTTTACATTTTAATAAATAAAAAAATCTTTGGGCAATGCATATGAACTTCAACATAATTATTGGTCACCTATTGGGATGAAATAAAGAAAATGAAATGAGGGTGGGCATTAAGTGATTTTGACAATTTCAAGAGCATGTCAGAAAAAGAGTTAATAACCACCTGTGATATTAGCACATAAAATGGTATTATGCTAAGTGAAATAAGTCAAGCAGAGAAAGACAATTATCATGTGGTTTCACTCATATGTGGAATATAAGGAATAGCGCAGGGGACCATAGGGGAAGGGAGGGAAAACTGAATGGGAAGAAATCAGAGAGGGAGACAAACCATGAGAGACTCTGGAATCTGGGAAACAAACTGAGGGTTACAGAAGGGAGGGGGTGGGAGGATGGGCTAACCAGGTGATGGGTATTAAGGAGGGCATGTGTTTTGATGAGCCCTGGTGTTATACACAACTAATGCATCGTTGAACACTACATCAAAAACTAATGATGTACTATATGTTGGCTAATTGAACATAATAATAAAAACAAAGTGTTAGAGGAAACATTTGGATAAATTCTATTTCTAAAAGTTGGTTTAGGAAATTTGAAATGGTATCTTCATTTCTTTTGATAAAACTTTCAAGGTGGTCAAAAACAACAACAAAAGTTTTGTTGTGAGCAGAGGCATTCTGACTAGGACCAGGGATCATTCATTTTCAAAAATGGGCATTGTTGCATCTAAATTAGTAAGCATTGGGAACTGGGAGGGTCAAGGATATACTGATAAACTTTTTCTTCTTTCTTCTTTTAAAGTTTTTAATTCCAGTTAGTTAACATACAGTGTTATATTAGTTTCAGGTGTACAATATAGTGATTCACACATCCATACAATACCCAGTGCTCATCACAAGTGCACTCCTTAATCCCTGTCACCTATTTCACCCATCCCCCACCCACCTCCCCTCTGGGAGCCATCAGTTTGTTCTCTGTGGTGAAGAGTCTGTTTCTTGGTTCTTGATTTCAATCTCTCTCTCTCTCTTTTCCTTTTCTTCTTTGTTTTCCCTGACTTGATAACAATAGGGAAAAACTTAATAAGATAGATTTAACAAACTGAAGCTCAAGAGGGACAACCAAAGTATTTTGCTTTACAGAATTTGAAAAATGGTTTTGTTTACTATAAACCATTTGTATCAGTAAGTTCTTCAAAATTCAACCGTAGATCAATTTACTACATTCCCTCCCCACTACTCTGAATGATTTGCAAAGTCCAGTAATATGAGAAATTCTGTTCCGGAAAAATTAAGGTATAGATATGATTGAAATAAGTAAATTATAGGTATTATATTTTTAAAATGACATTTCAGTATACTAAAATTTGTATTGCAAAAAGTTTACTAAAGGGAAAATAATAATTGTAGCTATTTTACAAGGATATAAATATTGAAATATATGTTGTAGTTTGAATCTCAATATTTTTTTGTGTTTGCTTACTAATTTCTTATAAAGATCAATTGTCTCTCTCATTCTACAGCATCATTCCATCAGAAAAGCTTCATGACTTTATGATGCTCCTCCAGTGGTCAAGGTAGAGAAAAAAATTTAAAGATTTTTTTCGTTGTGGATTTAAATACCTATATATCTCTATCGTATCTCTATCTATCTATCAATCTATACTTTAAAGTTTTAGATATTGTCTATAAGCCTCTAATTTCTGTATTTCTCCAGATCCCCATGAATCTTACAGTTTGCACCAGGGAACCTCTTACCTACACTTTTTTCAGTATATGCACTGTACAAAGGTTCAGAGGGCTCTGGGTGTAGGGGGTGGGGGATAGGGTGGTGGTGGGGCAGGGAGGGGAGGGGGGAGGTGACTGATTTCTTGTCTGGGTTTAATTTGCTAAAAACTATGCCCTGCCCTTGATACAATTTAGCCTGGAGGAAAATGTGAGGTTTATAATTATTGTGTCTGCAATTCACACAAAAGTGCCTTGCTATATTCAGGAATCGATAACTGGCCAAATCTGACAATAATGGTGACTTGCATCTGAGTGAATTGTGTAAGCAACAGTAAGAGAGAGATGAATCACCTAGGCTATATTGAATATCAAGACAGCAAAGTTCTATTACATTCCAGACCTAGCTTAGAGTAGCAGACCATTTATTAAAATATTATCGATCCATT